>NC_045601.1:2988000-3346500 GCF_009762305.2 Zalophus californianus | reverse complement strand
CTTGTGATTTTCTTTGCTCCAGCTTACTTTATGTTAAGAATGCAGTATGTGATACATATAACATACAAAATATGTGTCAACTGTTGATGTTTTGGGTAAGGCTTCCAGTCACCAATAGGCTGTTAGTAGCTAAGTTTTGGGAGTCACAGTTGTATATGGATTTTCAACTGCACTGGGTGAGGGGGGTGGTCAGCACCTCTAACACCCACATTGTTCAAGCGTTGGCCTTTGTTCGTGATATTTCCTCATTATCCCCGCAGTGTGTATAGGTCTGTACTGATGACCCGCTCTCATATCTGATTTTGGTAAATTTTATCTTCCCTATTTTATTCCTATCAGTCTGGTTAAACTTCATTAATTACTGACCTTTTTGAATGCAGTTTCAGGGACTTTCTTCACTGGTTTTCTGTTTTCTATTTCACTGATCTATTCTCTTTAATCTTTAATGTTTTTCCTTCTTGCTTAGGTTCAGTTGGTTCTCCTTTCCTAATTTCTTAGAGCTGAAGCTTGGGTGATTGATTTGAGACCTTTCTTCTTTTCTCACATAAGCTTTTAATGTTAAACATTGCTCACTAAGCACTGCTGGGTATGTGTGGCGCCAAATATCAGTGTGCTGGGCTTTCATCTTTACACGATTCACGACATTCTTAGTTTTTGCGTGTATGATTTCTTCTGTTCCCCATGGTTATTTAGAATGTGTTTTTCTGTATCAAATACTTGGAAATTTCCCATGTATACGTTTCTGTTATTGATTTCTAATTTTATGCTCTTATGAAAAGAGAATATACTTACATGCTTTCTGTCCTCTGAAATCTATTTAGATTTGCTTTATGGCCCAGAATGTGGTCGATCTTGATACATGCTTATTTCTAATTTGGAAAGAAGGTGTATTCTGTCGTTGGGTGAAGTGAGCTACGAAGGTCAATTATATCAAGTTGGATGATAGCTGTGATAAAACTGAAAAACAGTCCCTAAAGAGATCCAGGTTCTAGTCCTTGGGACCTGTGAATATTACTTTTATGTAATAAGATATTTGCCTGTGTGATTAAGGATTTTGAGAGAAGGCAATTACCCTGGATTATCTGGGTGGGTCCTTCATGTAATCACAAGAGTCCTTATCTGAGGGAAGCAGAGGCAGATCTGAACACAGAAGAGGAAAAGTGAAGACAGAAGCAGAGAGAGATTTGAAGATAAATACACTGCTGGTCTTGAAGGTGGAGGAAGGGGCCGTGAGTCAAGGAATGCAGAGAACGTGGCTTTAACAGGCAAAAAAGGAAAGGAAATGGATTTTTCCTAGAGCCTCTGGAGGGAACACGGCCCTGTGTTCACTTTGGTTTCAATCCAGTGAAACCCATTCCTGACTTCTGATCTCCAGATTGCAACAGAATAAATGTGCTTTGTTTTAAACCACCAAGTCTGTGGTCATTTGTTAGAGCAGCCATGAGAAACTACTCCAGAACTGTCGTGCAGGACTTCTTTAGCCTTATTTCTTTTTTATCTCCTTAACTTTATTAACGAGGAAGGTGTGTTCCAGTCCCCAACCATAACTACATGATCTGTTCCTTTGCCTTTCTGCTTCCATTTTGCTTTGTTTATTTCATACCTCTGTTATGTTCTCTTGATGAATCGTCTCCTTCGTCATCATGAGGGTCTCTTTTCATCTCTAGTAATAATCCTTGCCCTGATATGTACTGGGACCACCATCAACATAGCTATTCTGGGGTTCTCGTGATGAGTGTTTTTATGAGCTACTGTTGTCCACCCTTTTCCTTTTTAAAGTGTGGCTTTATATTCAAAGTGGGTTTTTTGTAGACAGTGTGTAGTAGTCTCTTGCTCTTATGTCCAATTTGAATATCTAACACCTAATTATGGAGTTTAGACCATATATATTTCATCTAATTATCATTTTATCGGATATTTATCAGATTGAAAATGATCACTGTGCTATGCATTATCTATTTGTCCCATCTTCTCTGTTCCTTTTGAATTAAATCAGTTTTGCTAATCATTCCATTTCATTTCCACCATTGGCTATGAGCTATACTTTTCTGTGTTATTTTTAAGTGGTTTTTCTAGTGGTTTACCATATCATATTTAATTTAACGTGATCTACCTTAAATACTATTATCCCACCTTATGTGTCTTTTGAGAACCTAACGAGAGTCTACTTACCTTAATCCCTTCTGTTATTTGGGCTATTGTTTTTGTACACTTTATTTCTAGATAAGTTATAAATCCTTCAGCCTGTTATTATAATTTTTGCTTTAAACTGTCGATTATATTTTTAAGAAATAAAAAGTGCGAAAAAAATGTCTTAACATTTACCTACATAGTTACCTCTTTGGGTCCTCTATCCTTTGAGTGGATCTCCCTTCTATCTGGAAATATTCTTCCTTTACCTCAAAAGATTCCTTTAACATTTCTGGAGTTGCTGCTCATGATGAATTCCTTCACGTTTTGTCTCTCTAACGAAGACTTTACTCAGCCTTAACTTTGGAAAAATTACTTTCACTTTGTAAGGCCTTCTAGGTGGATAGTTTTTAAAAATTATTTTAAGTGTATCTTCCATTGTTTTCTGGCTTGCATAGTTTCTGATGAGAAGCCTGATGTATTGGTTGCATTGCTTCTTAACAAGTATAATTTTTCTCTGGCTTCTGTTAAGGTTGTCTCTTTATTACTAGTTTTTAGCAATTTAATGATGACATACATGACATAGTTTTCTTCTTTCTTTCTTCCTTCCTTCCTTTCTTCCTTTCTTTCAATTCATTAGGTATCTAGACTTTGTGGACTTATAGTTTTTCTTAAATTTGTAAGGTCTTTTGCCATTATTTCTTCAAATACTGTTTTTCTGCCCCTCTTCCCATCTCCTAGGACTCCAGTTCCAGGCATATGAGACGACTGGATGTTTTCCACAGGCCAGTGATACTGTTGATTATTTCCCAGTCTTCTCTCTGTGCTTCATTTCAAATAGTTTCTATCACTAGTCTCAATGTCTCTACCTATCACATGTCCTCAAGTTCACTTTTTTTTTAATTTATCTACAGCATCTAATGTGCTATTGATCCCATCTAGTATAGAGTTGCTTTCAGATATTTTATGCCTTTTTTATCTCTAGAAATTCAACTTCAATCTTTGTTATACCTTTCACTTCTGTCTTCACCATGCTCACGTCCACCTCTACCTCCATGAAGATATGGAGCAGAATAAGTATCTCCTCAATCTCCTCTCCTGCTCATGCCATCATCTTTTCATTTCTGGTTCTGTTTGTCTTGATTGATTTGTCTCATGGTGATGAGTCATATTTTCCTGCTTTTTTTTTGGCTTGCCAGGTAATTTTATATTATATCCTGGACATCATGAATTTGACCTTGTTGGTTTCTGGGTTTTGTTGTATTCTTCTAAAAACTGTTTGCTTTTCTGTCATGTATGCAATTATAAGTAGTTGCATCCTTTGGAGGCTGTCTTTGAAGCTCTGTTAGGGTCAGCCTAGGGCAGTCGTTAGGGCTCATACATCCCCACTACTAAAGCAGTCCTCTGATGAGGGTCTACCTGATGCCTCATGTTCTGTGAGGTCTTTCACTCTCATTAGTGGATGCAGGAACTCTTGCCAGTCCTGTGGGGGTTGCAAGAATGGCACTATCTGCTCTTTTCGTTGTCTTTTTTTCTTTCTCTCTCCTATAGGTGCGGGTCAGGACTCAGCACTCACTCAATGACTCAGGGAGACCCTTTACTCATCATTCTCTTTCTCTGCAGTTCCATCATCTCTTGTATTTTGAACCTGCAAATTCTATCCACCTTGACCCATATGAGGTTCTAACTGTGTCTCCACAAGTTTGTAATACTGCCACTCTCTATTGGTTTCATACCCTTGCCCTGCAGCCTGGAAGCTGCCCCCAGGCATTATGCAAGGCAAACATAGACCTCGCCTTATCTGTTTCCTATCCTCTGGGATCTCGTTCCTCTGCTGCCATGTGGCCCAATGTCTGTAAACCATTGCTTTATACATTCTGTATTGTTTTACAGCTATTTAAAGTAGCAGGGTAAATCCAGCCTCTCTTACTCCATCTGGACTAGAAGTGGAAGTTACCAGCATATCCTGTATTAAGATAATGAATGGGGTAACTTCTGGACATCACACCAAACATAGTCAGCTTGTGGTTTTCTGGACTTGGGTCGTCTCTTCACTTGTGACCACTTTTCTAAGATCCTTCCCTCCACCATGGCATTCCCACTTCACTTAATAGAAACAACCATAACTTTTCCAAAATTCCAGGTCAGCCTAGCTATACATTTGCACTGTCTCCTGGGGGTCCTTGCCAGGGTGTTAAATCTTGTGTCATGGAAAGAGCACCTGAGAGACTAGGAGATTAGCAGGTGACCTGGTCTGGTCTCTTTTTGAACATGCTGATAACTGAACCTCCTGACAAGTGATATTTGACAGGTCCTTATCTATTGAATATTTTCATCTAAATGTAAACCTATGTCAGACAAACCTAGAATCTATGCACTTATGGCATATATTTCCCTAGAGAATGTCACATAGGCCATGCAATCATCAGGGTATAAAATGGAGATATTTCATCACCTACCATGTGCCCTGCCGTGGGAGGTGACCTGCACTTGGCCGAGAGACCTTTCCTACTACTCTGGGCCAGCATCATGGTCTCCTGTGGAAACGGAGGGCCCAAGAGCCAAATTCGAGTTTTTAGATCTCTCCCTGCCTTGCCTGTGCCTCAGCACCCTGCACGTAGGCATTTTCTAGATCCTGTTGCTCCCTCTTATCTACACACAGCCCCCCTGTCTTCTTGGCAAGCCCGCATATCCTCAGGTGGACTTCAGTAGGATTTGGCCCTTGATGTTTGTCTGGTTTCCAGAAGAGAAGATGGAGTTCTCTTTCACTGAGGCCTCAGCCAGTCCCGTGGGAGACCCTGGAACTTAGGTGACCCTTCCGATGCTTTCCAAACTGAAGTCAAAGAGGTCAGACTTTGTACCCCCATCAGCTGGATATTGGCCATGTGCTCCTACCTGGGCAAAGTGGTTCCCTGTGCTCAAAGACATCGCCCAGTGAGGACTGCAGACATCAGCTGACAGGGCAGATGTTCTCAGCACCCCAGCTGTGCTGTGGGGGCGGGGGCACTGAAGTAGCCACAGCAGCATTCTATTGGAGTTTTTCAACATTCTAATTGAGAATCACTGAATTCTAGCATCCTAACTGGTCATGGCCTGAAGATGGAAAAGTACTGGCCTGGCTCATGCTTAGGGAGTTAGCACCTGGCACTGGGCTTAACACATAGCAGGTGACAGAATCTCACTGTAACCCCATCTCTGTTGATGGAAAGGAAACGCCTTCTCTTCGGTAGCTCAGGCCAAAAACGTCAAGTTATGCCTGACTCATCTTTTTCTCTCTCATCCCACATCCATTCTGCCACCTCGTGGGGTTGGCTCCCCCTTCAAAACACAGTGTGTCAGAATCTGAACCCTTCTTCCCCCCTCGCTGCTGCTGCCCTGGGATGAGCTCCCAGACTTCCACCAAAGCAAACCTCTAAAAACATAAATCAGATAATATGATTCCTACTCCTTGCTCAAAACCCTCTGGTTGCTCTCCATTTCACCCAGAACAAAGCTCTAAGATGTTACAATGCCCCATAAATTCCTGTAGGTCTTCCCACACCCTCTCTGAACGCATCTCCCACACAGCTGCTCCTCTCGCTGCCCCAACAACCTTGCTGTTCATTCTATTGCTCGGCTGGCACGAGGAGATCCAACCCCAGGGCCTTTGCTTGGAAGGCTCTCCTCCTGGACATCCATTTGGCTCACTTCTCCTTCTCCAGGTCACTACCCGAATAACTGGTTGTCATCCAGGCCCACCCTCTACCCTTCTGTTAGTCCTATGCCTCTTCCAAATCTCCTTTCTCTGCCCCATTTTTTATAGCATTTCCATCTTATAGCACACTAAACAATTTATTATGTTTTCACATTTTCTGTTGCCTTTACTAGGCTTTCAATCACAGGATGGCAGGGAGTTCTGTTTGTTTCACTCACAGCCGTATTCCAGGTAGGTAAAACCCGGTCTGGCCCACAGTAGGGGCTCAGTAAGTATTTGTAGAAGGCATCAGTGGTGATGGAGAGACCCTGGGGGGACTGAGCTTTGATTTGCCTTTTCTCCAGAACTTACCCCCATTTTTAAAAACATGATTCTCATGCACATACTGGAATGTCACATTCTTAAGCCCCAAAATAGGAACATACAACATAGTTTGATTTTCGAAAGGTTTTAATACATCAATCTTATTACTAAGTTCAAATCTGACTTGAAATTATGAATTTGTCTGATTTATGTAACTGACAAAAATGAATTCAGGAGAATATCCTTTCTCACAGGGATTTTATCTCCAAGGCTTCTGCTAGCAATGAAAACAGTCTGTGATTCTAGGAGTCTATTCACTCTCCATGACCATATCCAAATATTTTAACACCAATCCACAGCCTGCACAGTTGGGCAGCCCAGCTGGTCTGCGAGATCTGGGGGAGGCTCATGGCGGGCTGACGTCAGTTGGCAGAGCCCAGTCTGGAAGGAGCTCGCGCGGAGCCTGCCTCCCACATGTTTCTGTCTTTTCCATTTCATGTTATCAGCTAACTTTTGCTTCTCAGTATTCAAATGCATCTTCTATGCTTTTTTTCAACAAGGGAATGGGTAGCTTTCCAAGACTCTTTGGTCATGTTATTCTCAGCCTGTGAGTATGTCAATAAAAAATATAGGAATTAAGTGTGAATTGTTACAACTGATGATGCTTTTCATTATCCATTTCTTTCTTAAGACAGTGTTAAATTTTTAAAGGTCTGAACCCATTCCTTTAAGGTTTTACATT
This sequence comes from Zalophus californianus, assembly GCF_009762305.2. NCBI lineage: Eukaryota > Metazoa > Chordata > Mammalia > Carnivora > Otariidae > Zalophus > Zalophus californianus. The sequence goes on along the minus strand of NC_045601.1, from coordinate 3,339,631 downwards.
TTATCTCGGAAAGCGGGATGAGAATCCTTGCAGAAGGAACTGTCAAACAGGGCAGGGCAGTAGGCAAAGGCGTGATGAGTGACTTCTCGCTTCTCTTTACCTGCACGCTAAGGTCTGGGAATTTATCTTTTGTTCTTCGGTGGGTGTGAGGACCAATAGTTGCCTTGGCCAGGCTTCTTAAGCAGTACATCTCTTTGTCACTGTGGTGTGCAAATAAAGCAAACAGAAAAATCACACAGTGAAACTCAAGATAGTTTGGAGTATCATTGGGTGGAAAAAACAAAACTAGCACAATTCATGATCTAAATAGGCAATGTTCTCTTATGCTAGCATTAACTTGAATCTGAAATTCCTCCTGCTGTGTTGACAATCGAATTTAATTATAGGGTATGAGTCTCCAAATACATAAACGGGGAAAGGAAAGGGTGAGGCTGGCAGGTGGAGAGCCACACTACTGACCGGCCAGACTCAGCCCTTTGTGTCCCCAGCACTCCTGTGAATTCTCCTGCCCCTGCTCTCGCTGACAAGTCCCTGCCACGCAACCCCTCCCTCAGCTGCCCTGGTTTGCCCCCATCCTCACGCTGTTCTCGGAATCTTACAGGTATTTACTGACCAATTCTTCGACGGGTAGTAAAATTAGTATCTCCCCTGGCTTTTCCTGTCTTCTTCTCTTCCCGACATAACTCTGCCCTCACCCTTGCACGTACTTCTGAGGACACTCACACCCAACCTTCATCCCTTTAAAGGCCCTGGCTTTGATCAGCCTCTCTTACTCCTGCTCCAGTCCCTCAAATAAAGTGCATGCCGCGATGCGCTCACACTCATTCCCTCCTAGAACATGAATGTGAACAACGTTGATTAGGTTCTGAAGGGTTCAAAGCAGCGAACCAGCCTCCCTTCCCCTCATCGCAAACCAGGATGAACGTGCCTTCTGCTTATGGCTCCTTCTGCTCACGCATGGGCCCCAGAAACCGGACTTGGACGGTGGTTTCCAGCAGCTCCTCCCCACCCGAATCTTGTTTGTACATCTTCACCTGGCTTTGTCAGGAAAAGTGGGGGTCCCCGAAAGCTTACCGGAGTCATATCTTCTCATTACAATTTCAGACACACACTTCTATGGAAAGCAAAGTCCATCAAGGTAGAACAAAAATTACACTAACGGTCATGAAATTCACCTCTTAGGACAGGTGTTATTTTTAATGCACTCTTCTTGTTTATTAATGGAAACCATTTCTATGTAGGTGGGATGTGACTGTGAAGATGGGCTCCATCACTAGCTCAGTGTACTGGTGAGCGGAACGGTGCTATGTGGATGGGGTCTCCGGTGGAGTGCCACAGACCTTCAGTACCGGCTTAGAAACAAATCTGGAAAGCAAATGGTCTGCTTGTCACACTCATTCAAGATGGAGAGTTCTCATGGATAGTAAATGTGTAGGTTAGATTAAAACCCAAGTAAAACAAAAAGTAAAAACCTCAGCATTCTGAAATATTAGTCTACATTCCAAACATGAAACTTAATAAGTATCACATCAAGTCTTACATTTGAATTCTGCACCAGAAAAGCACCATTGAACAGCAGGTCATTTCAGAAGTTTAGGATTCAGAAACTCTAAACCTCCAAAGGAATGTGTGACATAATTCACCGACCAAAACCCCAAGTGAGGGGCGCCTGGGTGGCTCAGTCAGTTAAGTGTCTGTCTTCAGCTCACGCTGTGGTCTCGGGGTCCTGGGATCCAGCCCCATGTTCACTGGGCTCCCTGCTCAGGGGAGAGCCTGTTTCTGCCTCTCCCTCTGGGCTCCCCCCTCGTTCGTGCTCTCTCTCTCAAAATAAATAAATAAAATCTTAAAAAAAATGCCCAAGTGAATGTGCTCTTCAGTTACATTAAAAGAGGTTCTATAAGTAAATAAAATCTTTTAAAAAGGAGGGGGGTGCTTGGGTGGCTCAGTTGGTTAAGCGTCCGACTCTTGGTTTCAGCCAAGGTCATGATCCAAGGTCCTGGGATCGAGCCCTGCGTCAGTCTCCGGGCTCAGTGGGGAGTCGGCTTGAGACTCTGTCTCTCCCTCTCTCTCTGTTCCTCCCCCTTCCTCTCTCTTTCTCAAATAAATAAATAAATTCTTTAGAAGAAGTTCTAGAAGAGAGGGAGATGTTAATCCTGACGTGACCATTCCACCCAGCACTGCAGAAGGATCTGCAGGCACTTTTAGAAGGACTTTGGCAAACTTGTGTAAATCCAGCTGTGAGCCACCAGAATCTTGGAGGGAGGGTGGTGAATAACAAAATCATTGTTTATTGGGAAGACTGCAGTTATTGGTGATGTTCAGCTTCAAGAAGAAAACAGGAGACATACTAGCTGACCTCAAATGTTTAAAGATGTTGATGCAGTTAAAAGGAATAGATTTTTATCTCCAATGTCAATGCAATCTGATACAAATACCCCAGGTTATTAGTTTCCTGGAAAATGCTGCCAAGTTGGCACCTCAACCTCTGACATGCATGAGTCCTGGGAATGTCTGACACATGGAGGTATTCTTGCCTTCTAATTGCATTATTAAATATAGTTAACATTTAAAAATATCATTAAGTCAGGGTACCTGGGTGGCTCAGTCATTAAGCATCTGCCTTTGGCTCAGGTCATGATCCCGGGGTCCTGAGATTGAGCCCCGCGTCGGGCTCCCTGCTCCACAGGAAGCCTGCTTCTCCCTCTCCCACTCCCCCTGCTTGTGTTCCCTCTCGCTGTGTCTCTCTCTCCATCAAATAAATAAATAAAATCTTTAAAAAATATATCATTAAGTCAGAAATTGACACAGGATATCGACAGTCTGCATTTTTCTTCATGCTACCACATTTCCCAATGTCTCAGGATCTGCCTGAATTAGAAGAGATGACTACGGGAGGAGTATCTCTAACCTGCCATTGGTGGCATTTGGTGTCTACACCTGTGGGGCTGCTACCAATGGAAATGATCAATATTTCCATCATCCAGATGTCACAGTGCTACATGGCCTCATCACCTGCAACCAGGCAACCATGGACGTGCTTTAGACCATCATAGGTTAGATTTCCCTTCTAGAATATCATCCAAATGAAATCATTCACAAGCAGTCTCCTGTCTGGCTTTCGGTCAGGGTGAGTTTTTCTTTAAGATTCTTCAGTTTTGCCTGTGTCAGTAGCTTTTTATTACTGTGGCTTTCTATTATATGGAAACCACTATTTCATATCCATTCACCCGTTGATTAACATTTGGGGCTTTTCCCCTAGGTTTTGGCTATTTTAGGCAAAGCTGCCATGAACATTTCTGTAAAGTCTGTGTGTGGAGAAGATTGGCATTTCTTTTCATTAAATACCTATGAATCATGGATAGCATTTTCTTAAAGTTTCTGTTTGGGAGATCAAGTATAAAACGTTGAGTTGATCACACCCCTAAATTCTTGGCACAATATCATCACTACCCATGCAAAGCCCTTTTCGTGTTTCATCTATTTACTTACTTATGAACTTGTTTATTTTTCCCTTTCCTCTCCATTCCCTATAACCCTTCCCTTCAAGTCCTTGGAAGAGTCCGAAGCAGTTCCCACATCACATCATGGCACAGACAGAAAAACCATCCAACCAAGGATGTCTTAACAAGAAAGAGCACTTCAACGAGTTCTAGCAAATCAAAAAAGCGATGGGAAATTTATTAGTGATTTGTCAAGAAACTAATACTCTCCATCACAATCTGCCACCTGAAAAGCAGTTGAACAAGGGGCATAGTTCAGTAACAGATGAAAGGGAAGTATGTGTCTCATTTCTGGATTTATGTATGAATTTATATCAGTTGTAAATATTTTTAACAAGTCCCATAGTATTATTTTGCTTATAATGTCTTCTCATGAAATGAGAATCATTTGAGATGTGTGTGTGTGTGTGTGTGTGTGTGTATGCACGCACATGTGCACATATTTTAATTTACATGTGAGGCACTGGGCTGTAACGCCTAGTTTGTTTCTTTTCTTATTCACTGAGCACGACATTTTTAAGCTCTATTCATTTTGCTTCTAACTACCGCCTTCTACACCAGGGGTGTGTCTACCACATTTATCCATCACTGTCTCCAAATTCCAAATTCCTCCCACAAAAATACACCACAGTAAACATCCTCATATGTGTCCCATGCTGAGCCCATGTGAGAATATAACAAACATATATTAATTTGACTAATATTGCTGGGTTGCTCTTCAGAATGGCTGCACCTGTCTACATATGGGATTCCTATATTCCTGTTCCAAACTTGACACTATTCATCATATCTTTAGTTTTGCTAATCTACTAGGTATAGCTGTGAGAGATATCACACAGTTTCCCACATGGCATTCCCGTGCATTGATGATTAACTCCTCTATACTCTAGAATTTCTCACAACTAGATTGAATAGTAGTTGGGTTATATTTTCCAGTTAGTATTGTCATTGCTGAGAGATGCTAACATTTCATAAGTTCTTGTCTCTGAAAACGTTGGTGGATTCTCTTACCAGTTCTAACAGTTGGATTTGGTGGGGGGCAGGGTGGATAGATGATTATGTCATCTGTAAATAACAACAGTTCCTTTGTCCTGCCAGTCCTTACTCCTTTTTCTTTCTTTCTAGCATTGCTCAGCAGCTTAAATACAAATCTTGAATAACAACAGCGATGATATGATGCGCATCTTCACCTTGCTCACAATTTTAGAGGAAATATCAGAATGTCCTGAGGAAGGGTGGAGTATGCTCTAACTGTTGGAGGATATAACTGTAGCAAGTTGAAGAAATTCCTTTCTGTTTCTAATTTGTTAGCGATTTTCCCCATATGTGTTGAATTTACCAAGAATGTTTTCTGCATCGATTCAGGTACTCATGCATCATATACTTGAGTCTTAGTTAATGTGAAGAATTCCAGTGATGTGTTTTCTGTGGCAAACCACCTCACATTCATGAATAAGTCTTATTTATCACATCTTTTTTTAAAACATACTATTGGATTTTCTGAACTATATCTCACTTAAAATATTTACACCTCTGCTCAAAATAAATGATGTCTTCTCTTGAACTGTCCTTATCTACCTATAGAATCAAAAGCACAATTTTTTATATGAAGGGGGAAATACTTATTATAAAGTAGAAACGAATTGTTTCCTGCAAGTTGAATAGAACTAATCAATACAACCATCTGGGCCTTAGAGTCTTGCTGAGGAAAAAGATGTTCTTTAAATGTTCTATTTATATCAATGTATTGGGGGCCAGTTAAAAGTACGGTGAAAACGATCTCAAAGGCTCTGGTTAAGGGAGCCATGAAGCCCTTTCTTCGGGATAACCTGCCTGCAAAGAGCTGTTTCTCTTCCTCCCGCACACCACCCTCTTCCTCACATCCCCTTTGAGAGTCACACTGACTGTGGGGCTGGAACGAACTGATCAAGTTTATGCACCTGGAATCACTGCCTCCCTCCTGGCCAGAAGCCCTAGTGAAATCAACCTACTTTGTCTCTCACTCTAAATCGTTGCCTTTTTGCCCCCACTCGGACCCCAAATTGCTTTAGCATCCTAAGCTTCAGCTGTTAGAAATAACCAATTGAAACGACAGACGTGCATCCATCATCGCCCTGATCCAAAGGAAAACTCCAACAGGTTTTGTTCTGTTCCACCCTGGCCAGGGGACAGAACTTACCTTCTGGCTTCCATATCCTCACGTGCTATAGGAGAGCCCAGGATCCGTTCAGGGTCTTGCTTACATGTGTCTCCCGCCTTTGGAGGGCAGGGCACACTCAGGGGCAGCTGGGCCACTCTCTGGTCCTTGGGAAGAGAACATTCCCTAAATTAAGAACACCACTCCTTTTAAATATTTGTCTCTCTATGAATAATTTTTCAGCCCTCTGTCTCCCCCCACCCCATATCAGAATTGTTTCATCTTTGCTATGGGTTGCTTATGTCCTCTCCAAATTCTTATGTTGGAATCCTAATTCCAAGCTGATGGAATCAGGAGGTGGGGCCTTCTGCGGGTGCTCAGCTCATGAGAGGGTTTCACTCACGAGTGGGATTAGTGCCCTCGTGAAAGAGACCCCAGAGAGCTTCCTCCCCGCTTCCAGCCACGTGAGGACGCAGAGAGAAGTCAGCAGTCTGCGACCCAGAAGAGGTCCCTCAGTAGAACTTGACCATACTGGCACCCTGATCTCAGAGAAAGAAATGTCTGTCGTTTATAAGCCACAAGTCCAGGCTATTTGTTATAGCAGCCCGAGCAGACCAAGACTATTTTTGAGACAAAACCTCTGGCTCTGGGATCATGCCTCTAAATATGTGTGCCTGACGTTTGCATTAGAGGTCCCTTGGGACTTTGTTTCTGGTTGGTGCGTCTCTACCCAGAATTATCTTTGGGTAAAAAAAGAAATAAGAAGTAAAAGGAGACAAAATTAAGATAGGAAAAGGAATCTTAAAATTCTTGATGCAAATGAGTTTGAGGCTGTTGGCCTAAACCAACTATTTCCAAAGACGTGGAAAATACTTTTGTACGAAATGGATGGAAAACTGCCTGCAATGTTTGAGGAACTTTAAAAATTAGGGGAAAAAAATTCATGTAAACCAGCTTCTTATTTTCGAAATGCACAAAGGAAAAACCATGGACAAAGAAGAAGGTAGATTTATGAATTATTTGATGCCAGGCCATTCTTTCCTGTGTTATTAATGCATCTATTCCTCCACACTTGGAGTGGAGCAAGCAGCCACATCTTGCTGATTTCATTTCTGTCTTGGATGGGATCGTGTGGGATGGAAGTTCTCAAAGTGCCTACCACCCCTCCGTTTTCATAAGGATGTTCAAAGCAGCTACAGATATTTCAGCTGACACACAGATCACCACCCATAGCAAACTTTTAACTCCTTCAGAATCAAGAGTGCTAAATGTATGTGCCTAGTAGTCCCTGTTCATCTAAAGCCTGAGGATACTTTGCTAGTAATTAGCTAATCAGAAATCAACACTGCAGAGCCAGCTGTAGCAAGATTTTGAGGGATTGTTACATAAATCTGCCACAGAAATTTCTTTAATTAACAAATTTTCCTTGGTGAAATAAATGGTTTTCAAAAAATTCAATTGAATAAGAAAGTTTTACCGGTTCTGCTGCCCTTGTAGAGAGGTATTACAATCTGGTTATATCTCATACATTTGGAGCAGGGCTCTAGGTCTGGAGCTCGCCATCTGACAAGGACTGAGGACAATGGCTGCCTGCCCCCATCCAAGAAGACCGACCCTGGCAGGGGAGACTTTTGGGCTCACCCCTTGTACCCAAGGACACGTAGAAAGGATTTCACTGAGACCATAAAACCCCGCCGTGTGTTGGCCTTGGTCGGCCTGTTAATGAATCCATGTAAGGCAGAACTGGGTCCTAGCCTTCTTTAGTTCGAACAGCCCACCTGGAGCCAGGTTGCAGAGAAGGGGGCCCATCTTTAATCACAAGTGATTGGCAGTGCTATTAAAAACTCTGAAAGTTGTTTGCTAAACCACGCTTTACACCGTGCAATCCATCTTCCTGCCACAACTCAGCAGACCGAGGATTGGTGTCTAAATCAAAGTTAGGCCTCTACCAGGGGGCCTGGGGCCAAAAGATCCAAAGGGGTCTCCACTGAGGTCTTTTCTTTTCTTGGGGAACATAAATATGGGGGAGAGAAAGGCACTGGGCAGAAGCAGAGCCAGAGTGCAGGAAGAGAGCCGTCGGTGGAAACCAGGAGCCAGGGGACAGATGGAGAGAGCTGGGAGGGAGCAGAAGGAACAGGCCGAGCAGAGACAAAGCAAGGCACAGTGGTGACTACTCCATGGAGGACCCAACATGGCTCCCTAGAGTGGTGGAGAACCAGGGCTCTGCCAGACAGCTGGGGCTCCTGCTGGCTCCTGAGGGGCGTGGCAGGCCCACGGGCTGAGCGGACAGCGGAGCGCCATGTCAGATGTCCGGACAGCGTGGTCCAGGTAGGCCTGCCGTCCTCACCGCCTCACTCTGTAACCTGATAGGCTAGAAACACGAGAAATATTGTGTTAGAACATTTTTTAAACCTACAAACACTCACATGCATCTTGGAAGGAAGAAGGATACTAATCTGCTAGTCAGCCTAACTAAATTATGTTACCAGAGCTCCCTTGTTTATTAAATAAACATTCCTTCCAAGAATCCGTTTCTGTGCAGGCAGAACCCAACCTGGCCTAATTAGAACTCTTATCAGGACCCCACTCTCTAGGCTTCGCCCATATGAAATAAGAATTAAACAGAGAGGAAATTTTAAATACTAGAGCTTAGAAGGGAGGAGAGATTGGGAAACCTCATGCTGAGTTAAGTCACTTGAGCAGACGTGGATTAACTGCCTCTATCTGAAAGGCATTTCGGGTGATAAAAATGGTGCCCCAGCCCCTCCTCTAAAGGGCTCCCCATCCAGTAGAACTAACAGCCTCCTACAGAACGTTTCATGATAAAAGGCAGCCTATGACCTCATAGAGGCATAAACCAAATATTTAAATGTAGATAAAAACACACTAATGTCCTTAGGTGAATCAGTCTTTATTCGGGAAAACTGTTCTTTCCTAAACCTGCATGGAATTCTTCCTTCTCCCTTGCTTTGATGAGAGCTGCGGCTTTTGAAACTGTTTGATCAAGATCCCAGAGTGGCTGTCAACGTCTCCAGCATCACCCGTTACATGTGCGTCTGCTATAGCAAGCACACTAAGGACGGTTCAAACTGAATCTGTTATTAACGTGAAAAGCAACATTGAAGTGGATGGTTTTCAGGATAAATGTTTTCTCTCACCAGTATACAATAGGTAACTGATATATATATATAATATATACACAAAATAGGTGTGCGTATGTGTATATACATATATACATATGTATGTATGCCAGATGCCAAGAAAACAGACATAAAAACAAGACAGTGTAGACACACTAGGGGATGTTGTGGGTCTAGGGGGGGAAAGGGTTAGCTGGGCTCTGTAATGCATTCTTTCTCTGGAGGACCCAGAGGAGACAAGGAAAAAAGGAAGAAATGACCTAGTCAAATTTCCCTGGAAACATGCTCATCGGACTTCCTCATGAGGTTTATGAGCAGAAAGGTAACAGAGAGTCCTCACCTATAGGATGCTCTTAGCAGGCCAGACCTGGGCTGTCAAGATTGCATGTGATAAATGACCAAAGGATTTATAAATGTATGGTCCATGAGCCCCTGGAAAATGTCAACGTCAAATACGCCATTATTAGAATATAAAGTAGAGCTACTTCGTGACTGAACTGCCCCCTTTGTGGGAGCCACGCCCTACACACGCCCCTGGGAGCCTCGTGTGGTAGATCTCTCAAGCAGGACCTCAGGAATTGCACTGGTGACCTAGCCTTCCCCCCGACTTGCCAGGGCCTCGGGATGACCTGCACCTGTCGAGTCACTGCTGAAGAGTAATAATGGGTACCATGGTACTAACATCTAATGACAGACCTTTGTAAAATGTTGCCAAGTGTTCCACAAATGGTTCTATATAGAGAAATAAACATGCAAATCACACTGTGGCTCAGGCTATGATCCCGGGTCCCCATGCCACACTGTGTCATCTTGTCTGTCTACCCTCTTTTACTGTACATCTCCTAGGACTCCCCTTGTCTTCACGACATTGGTTGGTTTAAAGACCGTATGGCCTAGGGACGCCTGAGTGGCTCAGTCGTTGAGCGTCTGCCTTCTGCTCAGGTCATGATCCCGGGGTCCCGGGATCGAGTCCCGCATCGGGCTCCCTACTCAGCGGGAAGCCTGCTTCTCCCTCTCCCACTCCCCCTGCCTGTGTTCCCTCTCTCGCTGTGTCTCTCTCTGACAAATAAGTAAATAAATAAAATCTTTAAAAAAAAAAAAAAAAGACTGTATGGCCTATACAAGTTTCCAGAAGACATGTTTTAACAAGATGCTTGACTTGAAGGAGAATTTAACTAGTATGGGTTTTGTTAGAATAATAAAGTCCTGTTGAAAGAGAATGCCCTACGATTGACAAGAATATAAAAAATAATAATAAAAGCAAAATCCAATCAGGGAACATATGTAAGGTTTTTATTCATGTTTGTTAATGGTTAAACATTGAGATCAAAATAACTTACTGACATATAAACATAAACAATGTGAATAAGCATGTCTCCACTGAAGAAAAGGTGTATCTTCTGAGAACCAATTTTTGTCGTCACCTCATCGAGAGTTGATGGTAATCAAAACATAGTGTTGACAATTTAGGGGAACAAAGGAAGCATGATGCTTGAGCACACACACACCAGCTATTTATATACTGTAAAGTAATTGCTGGGGCCAAGCAAAGACTAGGGAAAACCACTGTCGTAGCTAGAATATGATGCAACCAACTCAGGGTATCCCAATAGTGAATATATCACTATTCATGTTTGTCCGGCGTTGGATAAAATAGCAGGTTTTCTGTTTGCCTGTGGTTTGGAGGGAGGGGTTGTTTGTTTGTTTACGCAATAGCTTGGTCTGGTATGAAACATAGTCATCTTACCCACGTTCTCTACTTCCCATGTGCCATTTCTCTGAGTGGTTGGTCTGATCCAACTGGAAGTCGATCTGGTAAGTTTCCCTCAGGCCGACCTGGCTTGCTTTGCGGCACATGGCTCTGCACAGCCAACTCTGTCATTTGGCCGACGTTCGAACATTGAACTCTCCCTTGCACCCTGATGGAGGGAAGTGACAGGATGCTCTACTCAATCGGTGATGAACTCGGCCACCTGACGTGGCCCAGGGACACTGGAGAGGCATTTTTCCACAGCCACGGATAAGCTCTCGAGGGACCGCCGGGTCACCGCGTCAGAGGGCCAGGGCCGTGGCCTCCCCCGAGGCAGAAGAGTGCGCTGAGGGGAGCTCCGAGCCCTAAGCTGAAGCACAGGCAGCAAGTGAGCCCACTTTCTGGACAAGGGCAGACCTCTCACCAGGATTTTGCCAGCATTATGCATTCTCTTCCCTTGTTGCATTGCGTATGGATTACTGTCTTAGAAAGAACACTCAGATCCTGGTCTCACTGCCTGAATGGATATACTTTTTCCAATTCCATTTTATTCTCCAAAGAAAAGGAAACAAAGCCATTAATTATAGGGTTCATAAATAACTCCCCAGAAAGGAATTTGACCAAGACTCTCCCAACCAGAGTTCTTTTGAATTTTCTTCTTTTTCTACGTCTTTATCTGGAAATTCAGAAATATCTGCTGTTAGGTAACATTTTAAACGCAGAACAAATTTTAACACAGGCTGACGAGGCTTCCCCTCATTCGGGGGGACTGGCTCATCAAACTGATACCTGCTAGACGAGGGCCAAGGGCGGGCTCGGATGGGAGCAATGTTGCTGGACCCTGACGGTCAGACCAGTCGTACCCACTGGAAGGGCCTGAGGGGCCAGGGTCACAGGTGACAATGATGCCACAGACCCAGGGGCTGCCTGTACTCATTCTGTACCTTCCTTTATTAAGCAAGAACTGCTAGCACCAGCCCTGAAGCTAGGGAAATGTCTACCCAACTTTCTGAATTAAAAATGAACTCAGAGGGGCGCTGGGTGGCTGAGTCGGTGAAGTGTCTGACTTCGGCTCAGGTCCTGGGATTGAGCGTCCTGTCGGGAAGTCTGCTTCTCCTCTCCCTCTGCCCCTCACCCTGCTCGCGCACTCTCTCTCTCTCTCTCAAATAAATAAATAAAATATTTTTTAAATAAATAAATAAAAAATAAAAATGAACTCAGGGTGGCACCCTACAGATCATCAAAGAAGGAAGGGGTCTGAAGATCCCTTTGTTGCATCTCAAAGTCAGCAGTCAAACTTGGATAGACTCAGGTTCCCAGATGCTCTCTCTGTTCCTTTTCTACCAGATAATCAAACCCTTCCATAAGTTCTTGACATCATTCATGATAAAATGGTGGCTTTCTATGTGGCCATTGTATATACTTTTCTAGAGGCCCTTGATACACAAAATTTTCAGCATTTTGACACAAAGTAAAAATTCCAACAAATGCCATTATTCAAAAATTAAGCTATTTATCTGGAGTTTCCCCCCCTTCCTTCTAGAGACTGATCACAGAACATACATTCTTAAGCATCCATGTGGCACTAATAAACATCCATGTGGCAATATGAAGTATTGTGAAACTGGATATTTCTTAAAATCATAAATGCATAAATTTGTGAACGTTAAAGATTTCAGCTACCAAGCACTTTTTTTCCACAGATTTTTCCGAACAAAACTTCCATAGTTAAAATAATGAGAATCATATGTACCTCCAAATTTTGTAAATATTTCCAATTTCCTGGATCTCTTCTCCAGCATTTGAAAACCGATTCTTTACGAGAACACAAGGAAATGCTAAATGTGGGAGGTATGTAAATGGTCTCAGCTCACATTTTGTAATCTGGGGATTATATATTTCAATACCATGTGGAAATAACCAGTTTAAAAGTATCACACATTCTACCATTTCAGCATTTATACGTGTGAGGAGATCAGAACCAACTGTTAAAGCTCTCTGGAAACTCGGGGCTATCAAATTATTATTGTACTGAAAGCATCCACACAGCCAATTTGCAATTTGTTGAACCAGAAATCTAGACACATTTTACTGAAAGTTGCCATTCATTTCTATTATAAATAAGATATATTTTTAAATGTTTTTTTGGGGGGTGGTAATTTGGCTAACAACTTTAGGGATCTACAAAGCAAATATCTCAGAACCATAACTGGCTTTTCAAGTCAACACGGGGCTCCATTTGTAGTGTTGACATAGATGTGGACAGAGTCTGAGATCTCTCTGGCACAGTCTTGGTGGGGTCGCTGGGGACAGAAGAAGACTCAACAGCTGTATTAGTGAAGAAAGAACACTCACACTTCCCAGCTACGTGAGAGATAGATCACATCCACCTATGGTCAACAAACACAAGGATGACTCGGTCAATCATTCGACAATATTTGTTATGCAATAAAATCTGGCTGGGAGGGGAGGGGTGAAATACATGAGAGCAAAGGAAAGGAATGACATAAGTAAGTCTTCTGAAAGTGTTGTGAAACTTCACAAAGGTTATCTACCCTCTTTGAACTGAGACTCAAAAAGTCATTAGAAATTTCCTCGGCCACTAAGTTGGAGGAGAACTGTCAGAGGAGCATCCTTCGCAGCACACCCAAGAGTTGGGGTCATTTACATCCGAGGTGCAGTGAATACATATAACAAAGCACTTACCACGTCTTAGAAACGGGACCAGAAGTTATGAGAGTAAAGTGACAAAGAAAAAAAATACGTCATTAGAAATGAAGAATAAGAGTTTGGGGATGTGAGACAACAGAAGAGAAAACGTCAGATAGAGAAGGGAGGGAGATTAGCACTCAAAATACCCACCCTAAGTTGCTGAACACCTTAAATTGGCTCTGTACTTCCAACTAGCCAAAGCAAAGAGGAAGATGCAATCAGTTGCCTGTTGACAATGCAAACAAATTGTTTAAAAAATTAATTGTTCCAGGGAAGCAAGGGTTAATTCAGCAGAACCCTGACATATGGGTCTCCAGCATTTAAAGGGGATTCTTCATGATACAGTGAACAGTGTCCTTGACAACATCTGCATATGAAGAAAAACTTGAATGGAAAATAGCTCCCCTTAATGTAGACTTGAGGCACAATGACTGAAGCACATTTGGGTAACAGAAATTCCATTCTGGGTCAAAATAATGCTACCCAAACCCACAGCTCTCCGATAGTCTGGCAGGAGGAACTGATGGACTCCATGCACATTAGGCACTCCATAGGATGGGGTGCATCCTTGGACCGTTCGAAGGCCCTTCTCCCCTCATGGGGAGGAGCTCTGAGGCAGTATCTGAAGACAGAGTCAAGGTTTTCCTCAGAAAGCAGTTCTGGGTTGATCACAGCCCAGAGAACGGCCACGGTAACTCCAGCTTAGTAAACTAGACCATGTCACAAAGTCTGGGCTGGGTTCAAAGACTGGCTGATGTGAAGTTTTGGTTCAAGGTCATTTGCGCTATGCTCACTACCAGACAAGCAAACAAGCATTGCAAGGATACACACAAGCCAAGAATACAACAGAGTGGCTGGATGCACTCCAAACTCTCTTCTTCAGTTGCTCACCAAGATGTGACTGACGTCTGACACTGTGGAAGGAGCTATGGCTACCCTGCTAGAGAGACCACATGGAGAGAGAAAGGCATGTGACCAGCTGCCAGGTATAACAGCTATCAGCAGGAGCACGAGACACCCGAGTGGAGTTGTCTTGCAGCCACATGATTAACACCAAGTGAGATGAGTGGAACTGCCGAGCTGAGCCCTGTCCACACTGCAGAATCATACACAGACTAACGGTTATTGGTTTCAGCCACTGAGTTTTGGGCCGGCTTGCCAAATGGCATTAGATTACTAAAATAGCTCCATACTTAGAAAAGAAAATTAAAAGCACATGTATCAAAACACCCACTAAGACCCCCGTCCCCAAGTTTTGAAAAAACTAATAAAACATCTAATATTAAGCATTGTTACTTCCTGATTACCAAGGAAGTCAAAGGGTGGTGTAGGCTGTTACCTCTCTCTACTAGCTCAACGCCAAAGGGCGACGCAGTTATTTACGGCTGACGGGATCAGAAAGTCCTTTTAACAACTGAGTGAAGCATCTCCCACAAAAGATACACAACCACCAAAAACGAGGGTTTTGATTTTGAAATAGTTACTCTTCAGCCCTTCTCCTGGGTTTCGGGTCGAGCATCTAATGACCCCAAAGAACCAGCTATGTGGCTGCGTGGGAAGGGCAATTCCATCCAGATGGAGAGGACGTCGTGAACAAGGTCTGGAGGGGGTGAAACAGTGGGCATGCTCCAGGACCAGTGTGGCCAAGCAGAGATCCGGGTGACAGAGCTGTGGACATGCATGGAGCCTACAGCAGAAGACCTCTGTGTCAGGTCCCTGGGGCCACCATCACAAAGTGCCACAGCCCAGGTGACTCATAACAACAGGTATCTACTCTTTCACGGGTCTGGAGGCCAGAAGTTCTAAATCAAGATGCTGGCAGAACCACGCTCTCTCTGAAGTCTCAACGGAGGATCCTTCACTGCCTCTTCCAGCTTGTGGAGGCTGCCAACAATCATTGGGATGCCTTGGCCTGTGACAGTGTAACTCCAATCACTGTGTCCACGGTACCATGTGTTCTCCATGCGTGTTTCCGTGGCTTCACATGGCCTTCTCCTCTCCGTGAGTCTGTGTCCAAACTTCCCTCTGCTTCTAAGTCATGAGAGCCACCCTATCCAATATGGCCTCACTTAACTTGATTACATCAGTAAAAACCCATATCAAATAATTTCATATTCTGAGGTTCCAGGTGCACATGAATCTGGGGGGGGGGGACACTTTTCTACCCAGTACAACCTTCAATTCCAGTTAAAGATACTGGAATGTTGCCCCATTGGAGCAGGAGTTCAATGCATTCCTGCAAGACGATGACAAGGTTTGGGACCTTCTGTGAATGGGGGGACGGGGAGCCTCCTCTGGTGATCACAAACGTTTGTGTGTTACTACTTGACTCTTGTGGTATCTCTTTCCTCCCTAACCAGAATATGGTGGAGGGGCAGTGACCTACATTTTTTTCATCAATGGATTGTACAAGAAATACTTTTGGAGCGGAGGAGTAAGGGAAACCAGGAGTAGAACGTGTATTGAACCCCCCCGCTGTGTCCGGCCTTAGTCACATGTCTTCTCACTAGGCGTCTGGAGAGCCCACACCAAAATGAGGAGACTGACAAATGGAGAATCTGACACCTGCCCAAGCACACGGTTTGCATATTTGACTTGCTTTTATGGGACCCCGCACCTGCACCTCATCAGCATTTAACAATGTTGGCAATGAAACAGGGAAGGCTCTGGGGTCTTGTGAGAGGCTCAGCGCTGTCATGGGGTGTGGACCTGAGAGGGGCTCTTAAAAGACCGGATTTCCCTTCAGGTTATTTGTGGCTAGACCGTGCTTCCCTGAATGCAAGGGAGCCACGTGGCCCCTTAGTAAAATACGTAAACCTTAAAACCATGCAAGAAAATACTGTTCGGTGGAAACTGAGATTATGTTTTCTCTTCTTTATATTTTTCTGAATCTTTTAACGAACATCTTTGCTTCTGCAATAGAAATGAATAGCACTTAAAAATACAAAATAAAGGGGCACCTGGGTGGCTCAGTCGTTGGGCATCTGCCTTCGGCTCAGGTCATGATCCCGGGGTCCTGGGATCGAGCCCCACATCGGGCTCCCTGCTCCGCGGGAAGCCTGCTTCTCCCTCTCACTCTCCTTCTTCTTGTGTTCCCTCTCTCACTGTGTCTTTCTCTGTCAAATAAATAAAATAAATAAAATCTTTAAAAAAAAGTCTTATAGGATTCAAGATCAAAATAGAAACTTCTTTTAAAAAATACAAAATAAAATTGGACTTTGGGATTTTAGGTCAGAATGTGAATATTACCTCCTCTGCTAATTGCTGAGCACCTACTAGCTAAGTGAGGTTGGGCCCCTTCTTTGTCGTCTTGGCCCACAACTAGAAATACATACATAAATAATATCTACTGCCCAAGATTGTTGAGACTCAAGTCAGAACTTGACTGTTTAATCACCAAGCACAGTAGAAAAGACAAAAGACATGGCATACATACAAGCAGCTGTCTCCTTGTATTCTATCTGTGGGAAGCAGCTCAGCTCCCAGTAGACATGATCATAGCTCACGTGCTTCTTACACACCCCTCGACAGCACCGTTCACCAACACTGCCCTTGTTACAAGCCTGTCTCCTCACTAGAGTGTTAACCCTTCTTAAAAGAAAATAAAATGGAGACCAAGCTTGAAAATCCCCCAAGCAGACAAAACTCTTTAAGCCACGTCAGCAAAACTAAATCTAGCTTATGTCGTGAACTGAAGCCTAGGATTTCTTGTAAATGCCTCTGACAATCACAGAAGAAACTGCAGTCATCTTCCTAATGTGGTATGAAGTCATTGCTTATAGCCAATTCCCTGCCCCCTGGAAACCCACATGTAATCAGTCACTGTAAAGGTTAAACAACCTCCTCATTGTCATTTCATAAACCATCCTGTAACGCCATGCCTCTGAGTTCAAACAGTTCGGGTTTGGAAGCTCCCAGTTGCAAACTGTACTTACGTTCACAACAAACTCCTACTAAATACGATTTCACTGATCTGGTGGTTTCAATTTTTACTGTTTCTGGATCTTAGACACATTTCAGGGTAAACTGTGTGTTCATGTCCTTAAGTCTATCTCCCCAGAACAGCTTCCAGCATGCGATAGTGCTCAAAAGTTTTCAAAGTAATAAATTAATTAAAGAGCACCCAGGTGGCTCAGTTGGTTAAGCATCTGACTTCAGCTCAGGTCATGATCTCAGGGGTCTTGGGATTGAGCCCCAGGTCTGGCTCCCCACTCAGCCGGGAGTCTGTTTGTCCCTCTCCCTCTGCCGCTCCCCACCCCTCTGCTCACTCTCTCTCTTTCTCTCAAATAAACAACTAATATCTTTAAAAAAATGAATTAATTAATATTACCTAACAATATGGCTTTATAAATTTTTGAAAAGAGCATGTAAAAATTTAAAAATAGACCTTTTCTTTAATACTATTTTACAATTTAAAATCGTTTTTAATTTTTTAATTTATTTTATTTTTTTATTTTCTTTTATTGTTATGTTAGTCACCATACATTACATCATTAGTTTTTGATGTAGTGCTCCAGGATTGTTTGCGCATAACACCAGTGCTCCATTCAATACATGCCCTCCTTAATACCCATCACCAAGCTAACCCACCCCCCTACCCCCTCCCCTCTAAAACCCTCAGTTTGTTTCTCAGAGTCCATAGTCTCTCACGGTTCGTCTCCCCCTCCAATTTCCCCCCTTCATTTTTCCCTTCCTACTATCTTCTTTTTTTTTTAACATATAATGTATTATCTGTTTCAGAGGCACTATAATTCAAAATCTTAAAAATTTATATTTATAACACATCCCTCCAAATTTGGGGGGGTGTTTCACAGAGACTGATATCTGTGACCTAAAAGCATCAAGATGTATAAATACAGAAACACAAAAAAAGCAGGGGAAAATATGTAAAGACATGAAAAGGAGACAAATTAGTTTGGGGCTCGCTCTTTTACCTTCAGATGGTATAGAGTCCTGAAAAGCACAAAAATCATATTTAAACTTTATGCTCCAATTCTCTTGGGAAACACTGAAAGTTTCCTTCACACCACATTGTGAGAAGCACAGTTCTAGAGACGGACAGCCTGTGAAGAGGTGCGCATGCGTCATTGGTCCCCGAAATTTACAAATGTACGTGAAGTGTTGCGCAATGCGGGTAAAAAGGCATCGGCAAGAGATAAAGTCTTGGCAAGTATAGCAAGCAAGTACTTTATGTTTAGAATTCTTCACCAGTCAGCTATGTCGCCTGCTGGAAATCACATTTAAAAATTTGTAGTAAGTTAATCTCCAAAATAATAAAGGTACGTAGACTAATTTCAAATTTTGATAGATTTAACATGGCAAAGGTGCCTTCTTGAGTCCGTACAGAAGCGCATGAGTTGCTGTTTCATACACTAACCACTCTCACACTTTTGACATCAATAAAAGAAATTTTATTTAATTTATTTTTATTTATTTATTTTAGGGAGTGAGAGAGACAGAGAGAGAGCCTGAGGAGGAGGGGCAGAGAGAGCGGGAGAGAGAAACTCAAGAGGACTTCCCAATGAGCACAGAGCCCAGGGCGGGGCTCGATTTCAGGATCCTGGGATCGTGACCTAAGCCTAAACCAAGAGTCCATCGCCCAACTGACTGTGCCACCCAGGAGCCCCAAAAGGACTTCTATTTTTCATTGCACCATATTACCTTTAATGAAATGGAAAATAAGATTTAATACTGCTGAGTTAATAAAGTAACACCCATCTTCTTTTTCTTAAGGCTGGTTTTTATCTATAGCAAGCATTAAAAAAATTAAATGCTAATAAACATATAAAATATTCTGAGCTTATATTTTTTTGAGCCATTGGGGACAGGAACAGATTTTTCAAAACCATATACTTTTAATATTTTTTTATTATTATGTTATGTTAATCACCATACATTACATCATTAGTTTTTGATGTAGTGTTCCATGATTCATCGTTCATGCATAACACCCAGTGCTCCACGCAGAACGTGCCCTCTTTAATACCCATCACCAGGCTAACCCATCCCCCCACCCCCTCCCCTCTAGAACCCTCAGTTTGTTTTTCAGAGTCCGTAAAACCATATACTTTTAAAATAACAAGTACTTACCTGGAATTTGCTGCTTATCGATTGGACAGGCAAACCATTTATCCAACAGAAGCCCGTTTGCTCATCTGTAAATTTGGAACAGTGATCCCTCACTTGCAAGATGACTGTAAGAATTCAAAGAGGTAATGAATGTGACAGTGATTTCTGCATCTCAAGGGGATACACACACACACACACACACACACACACACACACACACACACACACACAAGGCATATTACTATCAAGGTGGGTTCAGGAAAGAGGCAGCAATATATCCGAGGTTATATTTGCTCTGGGATTGCTATTACCCAGAGCCTCTTCCTACAATGCTGTCTGAATCTAAGGGCCTCAAATGCTAGGTCTTCTCCAACCTTCTATTTTCTCCTTTTTTCTTTCGCTTCTGCATCTGTTTTTAACAAAAGATGAAACCCTTAAATATCTTTAAGAATACTTCTGGGCTGCTTAGCAGGTGCCTCTGACCAATTTTGTTGACTTGTTAAAACAACTTGGGGAAGGAAAAAAAATCTAAATTTTGGAATCAATATTATAAAATCGACTGCCTTTCTGAAACTTTGAAAGCTTGCCCATAACTATTATGGTTGGTAAAGTGCTGACTCACACCTTTTTGTGGAGGAAAGAAGTCTACATGTTCTAAGAGACACAGCTATTAGGTTTTCCCATAAATGTGGGTAGAGTCTTTACTGGGAAAAAGTAAACAACCCAGCTTCCCCCAAATTAGTCATGTCACATGATTGGTCATTTTTACAAGCCTCCAAATACCTTTTCAGAGCTATTTGAAAGGTGGACATCTGCTCCTGTTTGCATGGCCCGATCCCCTTTTCTTCAGGAGAGTGAGGGCAGAGAAGAGCGTCTCCTGTCCCACACACAGGTGAGCCATGGGAATCTGCTCTTTGTTTTCAATTAGCAGTGATCGCACCTCGAATCAGCCTCATTGGCTATGATCCTGCCACTGCTCAACGCTGTAGTGGACTCTGGGAAGTGCCACACACCTGCAGAAACGGCACAGGGAACCATTTAAGGCAGGTGCTGTGACAGCGGCCACACTTCAGGTCACCAGTGCTCAGCTTTGTGGTTTCCAGACATTCTGGGCTCTCATGGAAAGAAACACAAATCAACTCATTCCAGGCACCAGGTGGGTCAGAGATGCAATTCTTCAGAGTCAGAGAAAAGGCAACTAGGTGATGGCAAAGATTGTAATAAAAATCAAAGGCCTTTCAGCATATAAAACTCATGGACTTCCATAGCAGAGTCTAGGAATAGGCTCTTGCTCTTGGGAAGAAACTGTTTTTCAGCGCTTCGATGTCTTAGTTCATCAAATGGGTGGCCCAATACCACCACATTGTAAGGTGTTGTGAGACGGGGAAAAGAAAATTAAATTTTCAACTTTAACGTGCATACAAATCCCCTGAGTATCTCGTAAAATTACGGATTCTGAGTTCACAGGGCTGGGGTGAGAACAGAGATTCCGTATTGCTCACCAGTCCCCAGGAGATGCTGATTCCGTTAGTGGAGGGCCACACTGTGAGCAGCAAGGGGAACAGCCCCAACGCCATGCCTCTCCCTGATGGTAGCTTTGTAGGGCCGGCTGGGCGACCGAATCAGAATCCATTTACAACACAGTGAATACACTTTAAAGTGAAATGTAACGCAAACCCCAAAGTGACGATCAAGAGTCAAACTGTGTTAAATTGTCGCATCAGAAAGAAGACAGGACTGCAGGAGCCGTGCAATGCTTTGCAGTCTCCTTTGCTGTTTCCTGATGCTACACGTCTAGTTCCACACTCCTTCGGGCTCACGTTCAATTCATAAGGGCTAAGAAGAGGAATATCATTCCGATCTGTTTAAATGTTAGGCCCCAGATCGCCCAGTGTTCGTTTTAGCACATTTACTTCTGTGAGATCATGAATCCTCCATTTGATTCAGAAAATACGGCCACCACATTGGAGAAGGTGGTGTGATGTGTCTGCTGCATCTGGTGCTCATGAAACTGAAGGCTGCACATCATCATTCTGGGGCCCAGGTGTCTTCTGTCTAGTGGCTCCACCACCCCCTGGAGCCTCAGGGCCCCTGCGTCCTCTGTGCTCAGGTGGCAGAGAATGGCAGAGAGACCAAGCGTGGCATTGCAGAGACCAGGCCTGGGACAGTGGACACGGCCTTGCCCATCAGGAAGAGGCTGGTCATGTGACTCCCCTAACTGCAGGGACCCTGGTCTAGCGGTGTGGACAGGAGGGAAGGAGACACAGCATTCTCTCTGTGGTGTCACCTAATTGATGTTTAGCTAGTGCTGGCTTGGTGTTACTGATAAAGAATTCACTGGACTTGAAGAGTGAGTCCAGACCGTGTGGGGAAGCGTAGCAGGACGTGGAGTCTGGGAGAACTCCGAGATATTCTCAGACCACACCTCCCAACTCGGGGAGGCGAGTACATGCAGAACTGTTACTTCTCCTGAGCCAAATACATCCCAGCAGTATGGGTCCCCAGAAAGTGGAGGGGAGGTTCAGCGGACAGAGAAGAGGAGACTTATCAGATGACCTTCACAATAGGCCAGAGGTCAATACGATCCTCTAGTTACACACACAAAGGGGCAGGAAAGGTCTGTGAGTTGCTAGCGGGAGGGAGCCAGCGCTCCAAGGTGCATTCTACCCAGCACCCAACTTCTCCCACATTGCCCTTCTTGATGTGGAAGAACTAACCAGACTGCCCCAGGCTGTGTGTGTGTGCGGGGGTGGGGGGAGGCGGCGGGGCTGGGCATGGTTGTGTGTGGTTGTGTGGTTGCCTACGCAGGCACACACACACACACACACACACGTGTGTGTGTGTGTGTGTGTGTGTCTGTGTGTGTGTGTGTGTCCAGGAAAGACGGTTACTGAATACGTTGCCCTCACAGGACAGTCACAGTCCCAAGGCTTCTGCCCAGCTACGTATTCCGAACTCCCAACATTCGCACTCCAGCCACATGGAAGCATTGTTGACAACACCAAAATGTTTTTTTGGAGTTTCGCACAAATGTGTGCCACTAATGCCACCTCCGGTGACCTTATTTTGGGTTCCCGCTGGACAATGTGCCCCCCCCCAGGGGAGTGGCCACGGTTCTTACTTTGTGTTACATTGAAACCGACTCTAATCGTGTTTCAGTCTGTATGGTTGTGTAGATGCAATAACAGCCCTGCTAGTAAACAAAACTTACCTGGGCAAGCTCGTGGCGATGTGATTTCTCTAAGTGTGAAAGAGCTGAGCCAGTGGCAGGGGAGAAAGGCTCCCACTCTGGAAACTTACCACCTGAGGAGAGTCAACCGCCTTCTGGAAAATCTCAGGTAACATCCCAAAGTTTAGCAAAGGGGCTAATCACACCCAGACAGCAAATGGCAATATAAGAACGGAGAAGAGTGGCCCGCACTGACCTTCCCGTGTGGTTTTGTTCCTCTGTCCCCCACAGAACCACTGCCTCAAATGGACAGGACATACATAGGACTTAGCTTCAAATTTGCACATTTTTATTTGACAAAGATTTGGAATCATCCTTTTTAGTTTGAATGTCTTGTCAGGACAAACACGGGCTTAGAAAAAATGGATGGGCCAAGAGAGGGTGGGAATGACTCGGATTCGCGGCCCAGTCAGCTTTCCAGACACCCGACTTCCCTGAGGAGGCGGTGGGAGGAGGGGAGGAGAGAAGGCACAAATCTGAGTTCAGAATTTTTCTAACGGTCACCCCAAAATCACACACGCACACGCCGCTAATCCTGGTTTTATGTACAAAGTACCCGGGAATTCAGTCAGAGTAGCTGTGGGCCTGCGAACGTACTGACAGGGGATTGGCAATGCATTCACCTTGCTCTTCTGCTATCATACCTGAAACGATTCCAGTTCACAACTTCCCACACCTGATCCCGTATAATGAAAACTGCGGTAGCTTCTACTTCAGTCTCCTGGTGCCCATCGGGGCCATGCGGGACATGCAGAAGCTGCTCCATTCCGCCTTCCCAGAGCAGCCCAGCAAGGGGGCGCCCGGCCCGCGCCGCGAGGGATACCTGGCCCGCGCCACCTGCTGCGCTTCCTGGAGGGGGCGCCCGGCCCGCGCCACCTGCTGCGCTCCTCCCGAGGGGTACCTGGCCCGCGCCACCTGCTGCGCTTCCTGGAGGGGGCGCCTGGCCCATGCCACCTGCTGCGCTCCTCCCGAGGAGTACCTGGCCCGCGCCACATGCTGCGCTCCTCCCGAGGGGTACCTGGCCCGCGCCACCTGCTGCGCTCCTCCCGAGGGGTACCTGGCCCGCGCCACCTGCTGCGCTTCCTGGAGGGGGCGCCTGGCCCATGCCACCTGCTGCGCTCCTCCTGAGGGGTACCTGGCCCGCACCACCCGCTGCGCTCCTCCCGAGGGGTACCTGGCCCGCGCCACCTGCTGCGCTCCTCCCGAGGGGTATCTGGCCTGCGCCACCTGCTGCGCTTCCTGGAGGGGGCGCCTGGCCCATGCCACCTGCTGCGCTGCCCAAGGGAAATGGCCGGCCAGCACCCTGTTTGCGTGCAGGGTGGTGGGTTTCACGGGGAGGGCGGTGAAGGAGGCACCCCGCTGGACCCCCGCCCACCACTGGCGGGCGATGCCCCTCAGCCAACATCCCGAGTAATGCAGCCCCGTGCATCTGCATCGTGGGACAAGCCCCTGCAGGAAAGCTAGCTGCCTCTGAGTCCAACTGCCCCCATCACGGTGGAGAGTCATTCCATCTCGGAGACTCAGTTTCTTCCTCTATAAGAGGGTCATTCTCAGGAACCCTCTTGGCAATGCTGGCTGTCCTCAGGGTCCCCCGCGTGCCACTCCCACGTGCCAGAGGACCATCCGATCCGTGCTTGTGTTCCCACGGGAGACTCCCTCCAGGACAGGGTCATTCCCGGTCCTGCGGGCCTCCCTCTCCACTTTCCTCGCCAACAAGCCCTTCCATGGATTCGTCTACACTCTGTGTTCATCTCTACCACCCATTCACTCCTTTTGTCCCCTGGCTAGCTTCCATCCCCAACATGCTGAACCCACAGTTTGTTACACCTCTACCATGATCTTCCCTGGAGGAGCCCTCTTCCCGGCTGACACCCCATCCTGGAAACACCCTTGTCCCCTGGCTTCTTCCATCTGGCACTCCCCTGGCTCTCCCCGTGTGGACAGTGACTTCATCTCTGCCTTCTTGGTGAGCTTCTCCTCCCCTTCCCCATCCCTAAAACATCGTGTGGAACCTAAGGCCTTCTGCTCGGAAATTCAATGACCATCTGCATCCTGGGGACTCCAAACGTTCATCCCTGGCCTAGATTTTCCTCCCATTATCAAATGTGAATATCCAACAGAAATCACAGGCATCTCGAACTCAACATGTCTGAAAGGAAACTCTTTGATTCCCCCAAACCCACCCCCAACATGCACCTGACACCCCGTCCATAGATAGGGCCACTGTTCACCCAGTTACTGGACACAAAAAACCCAGGCATGTACCCCCATCCCCTTTCTCTTAATGTTTACACCCAGTTCCCAGCAAACGCCATCAGACCAGTGCCCGAATGATGACAGCCCATCCCCTAGCTCTCTTCCCAGCCCGGCTGCTCATCTTTCATGGGGAGGAAAGCCAACACCTACCAGATCTTCCTGTGTTTGCTATGGTCCCCTAACCCCCCCAACTGATCATTTTCCCTAAATCCTTATGGTCCTTAAGTCTCTGCATGGCTTATAGCCTTACCCACCTCCCCACCCTCATCTTGATTTACTAGTTCTCTCTCTCACTGACATCCGTGGCATTTCTTTAGTTCCTAGAATACACCAAATAGTTTTTCTTTACTGAAGGGCTATTTCCTGTGCCTGGAATCCTCACATCTGAACTATTTGTAGAGTAAACCTTCTCATCCCTGTGTCTTAACAAAACATCACACCCCGTGAAGTTATGCCACCTTCCACCTCCAATTATGAGAACCTCGTTTATCTGCTCTAGAGCAGGCTCCGTGGGGTGGGGCACGCCCAGCACCTAGCACCATGCCCGGGGGGCAGCAGGCATTTAATAAATTATCTCTGAAGAGGGAGTGAAAACTCCTGCTGCATACTTCATGGGAGAAGGCAGATCCAATTAAACAATGTTATTGGAAAATACTTTGTAACCATTAAACAAGTAAAATCTTTACCTACTATGCATATATATTGGTAAAAATTTAGTGTAAGAGAGGTCTAATAAAAATAAAATAAAAGCATTGACATTTTTAAAAAGAATAACCATACAGAGTTTTTAAAATCCTCTTTAGCAGGGGTGCCCAGATGGCTCAGCTGGTTAAGCGTCGGACTCTTGGTTTCAGCTCAGGTCATGATCTCAGGGTCGTCAGACTGAGCCCTGTGTTGGGCTCCATGCACAGTGGGGAGTCTGCTTGGGATTCTCTCTCTCCTTCTGTCCCTCCTGCTGCTTTCTCTCGCGCGCGCTCTAAAATGAAAAAATAAATCTTTTTAAAAAATTAAAAAAAAATCCTCTTTAGCAAATTAACTTCAAACACCCAGTGCCGTGTGTGTGGATGCTTTCTTTATTCACCCAAATTATATCTAACAGCCTCCTCTGTGGCAGGCTGTGTTTGATCAGTTAGGATTTTCTGGCTACAAGTAACGAACAAAACAACAACCAAAATAATAACAACAGCAACATGATTCAAACTGATTTAGAATCGTAAGGGAATTTATAATCTCAAGACAAGAATGCCAGACATGAATTGCATACTAGAATCACAGTATCTCAGAGATGGGACTCACATTGAAAGATGTCTCCATACCACCATCCTCACACAAAGACTCTCTACTTGACCAAACCTTAAGAAGGCCCCTCTGAGCTCTCTTCTCAACTGGGACTCAAACTTGGCCAGCCACCCTGCCTTTGACCTGCTGAGCCCAGTGTTAGCAAAGAATCCTGCTATGTCCGTTTAGCCAGAATCCCTCGCCCTTGATGTCTAATCAGGCTCCTCTTAATAGTTTTCTAGCCACTGACCTCACTCTGTGCATCAGCTCTAACTCCCCAGTTGTCTTTGCTGTATTTGGAGTGGAGCTCTGCCCTGTGTAAAGTCTCTCTCCTCTACTGCAGTAGCTCCAATAAAATCAGTCCCTCTGTCTTTCACAGCTGTGTGGTGAATAATTTCTCTATTACACCTTGTTACTGGCTTCTTTCTCAGCTTGGCCACTAAAGCAGTTCTGTGGGTCAGATCTGGCCAGGGCAGCAACGGGACACAAAGGAGCATGTGTCTTTCTTGAGACCAAAGAGACTTTCTCCAAAGCAATCCGGCAGCCTCCCTCATTTCATTAGGGCCACAGGCCCATCCCTAAAAACAATTGAACAATATTATACTTTGTAATTGTAAAACACTTTAAGTCAAATATATCAGCACTTTATCTACTATGCACATATGTTGGTAAAATTTAATATGAAAGATGTTTATTTTTTTTAAAAAGATTTTATTTATTTGTCAGAGAGAGAGAGAAAGAGAGCAAGCACAAGCAGAGGAAGCAGCAGAGGGAGAGGGAGAAGCAGACTCCCCGCTGAGCAGTGAGCCTGATGCAGGACTCGATCCCAGGACCCTGGGATCATGACCTGAGCCAAAGGCAGATGCTTAACTGACTGAGCCACCCAGGCGCCCCAAGAAACATGTTTAACCCCAAAATAATAAAAGCCACTGACATTTTTTAAAAGAATACACATGCAGATTTTTAAAACTCCCTTTCAGCAAATTAACTTCAGATGCCAGTGGGAGTGCCACCATTAGGGGAGACTCGGTATCTGAGACCGAATGTCTGTGGGGCATTCAACCACAAGACCATCTGGGCTCTGGGAGGGGTGCAGCAGAGACCTCGTCGTGCGGACAATCACCTACAGGCAATGGCAGCCTCCAAGCACACTCCAGGGTCAGCTATCCCAGAGGTCACTGGCAGAATGCAATGCTCACATCACACACATTACTACAATCAACTAAAGCAGCACGAGGAATGAGAGTAGGTAAGTTAGCGGGCTTAGGATAAGGCACAAGCAGGGAGGATCTTACTACCTGAACCCTGGGTATGCCATGTTCATCTCTCTTCTCTCTCTCGCCTCTTCAACTGTCTGCCTATCTATCTATCCATCCATCTGTTCTTCTATTTATTTTTCTGTCTGTCTCTCTCTTTTTCCTGCATCAGCTTTTCACACAGATGGTGCTGTTATGGGAACCAAAGTTGAGTTTTGAGCAAGAAGCGGTCCGCATTAAGATGGTGCCCTGGCCAATGACACATAGTTGCTCTACTGGACAAGTTTTATTTGTGTTTCGTGGGAAGAGACCACATGAGACCAGGATGGGTGTCACCAATAAATGGCTGAATTATGGTCTCATGAATATTAACTGTACATATATTGTATATTTAGTGTATATTTGTATGCACTATTGTACATTTAGTGTATCCTTAATATTTAGTGACTCATACATTTACTGCATATTCTGCATATAACTATTCAGTATACCATAAATATTTGACATCTTTGTGTGTTTAGTGGATCATGAATATTCAGTACCCAGGCAACTCATGAATGTTAGGTGTCTGTGTGTTCCATCTCTTTGTATCTATTTAATTCTCACACACTAACAACTACTTGTCTATGCTTAGCATGATCTGCGAACTCTGCCATCTCTAACAAGCTTTCTGCTTACTAGCTCCTTTTCTGTACTTAACATATCTTAAGTTTGCACCCTGATTGACAAACCTTCATTTTTACAGTGGAATTGAAACCCTCAAAAGTAAATGCACATTGCAGAGCCCAAATTCCAGTCATTCTAGTGAAGAAAAATTAACAGAATTGAGAAACTGAAGATTGTTTTCAGCTTGAAGAGGGAAATAAGCAGGTTGCAATAGAAAAACGCAGAGAAATCTATGCTAGGGGATGTGGTCAGGGATGGGCTCTCAAAGGAGGCCTGAAGGATGAGAAACACAGGCCGTGTGATGGGACTTGGGGGGCATCCCAGGCCATGCTGCAGGAACATACTGGCCATTTTCCAGCACCTGACAGCTCAGAGACGGTGTTTGGTGGGGCAAGCAGAGGCTTCCAGGAACTGCAGCTGGACAGGTAGGCACGAGCCGACTATTGCACCAGAGGCCATTTGGGAGCTTGAGGGGTGTGCTGCAATCTGATTGACTTATACCTTTAGAAGTTCATTCTGGCTACTATTTGGAGACTGGTTTGATGAGCAAAGCAAGAACAAAAACAGGTGAACGAGTCAGGCAGCCGCTGGGCAGCTCAGGATGACGGTGGTGTGGACAGAGAAAAGTGGGCAGTCCTAAGACATATTTTGAAGATCAAATCAACAGGATTTACTGGTGAAGAGGAAGAGGGAGAGTGGAAGGGTTGAGTCAAGGTGACCCTGTGTCTTAAGGACCTAGGTGGAGGCAGTGCCTTTCACTGAGATGGGAAGCCAACAGTTCAGTTCGGGAGGGAGACTCCAGAGCTCCTCCTGGACGGGTCACGTTTGAGCCGCCTGCATCAACTATTGATGTTGAGTTGTCTATGTCAATAAAGCAATGTCATAAGCCAACGTGTGTTTCAAAAGAATTGTCTGAGCTAGAGTAATGATTTGGAGCGTCTCAGTGCACGGAGCGCCAGTGAAAACCTGGCAATGAATGAACTACCTAAGGAAAGAACGAAGAAGGAAGCGTGGTCAGGAAGGCCAGATGGTTTCTTAGGGAGGTGTGCCTTCACTTACCATGTGGCCCAGCCTGGAGGTATCCATCCCAGAGAAATGAAAAACATATCTTTACACAAAAACCTGTGCATGAGTATTTATAGCAACATATTCATAATCACCAAAAGCTGGAAGGGACACAAATGGTCTTCAGTGGTACCTGGATAAGCAAACTGTGGTTTGTCCACAGCACAGATACCACCCAGTGATGGGGATGAATGAGCTACGGACCCAGAGTACAAGACACCAAACCTCATGGCAGTACACTGACAACGGAAGAAGCCAGCGTCGTGTGGACATACCGTGGGGCCCCACCTGTATGACACTCGGGCCCAGGAACAACCACAGGGCCAGTGAGCCAGCCAGGGGTTGCTAGGGATGGGGGCAGCACGAGGGAGTTCTTTGCATGTAAGAGCTGCTCTGTATCCTGTTTGTGCTGCTGGTTACAAAAATCGTATGTACTAAAACCCATACGACTGTGCACCAAAAAAAGTGAATTTTACCTTATGCAAATATTTTAAATAAAATAAATGCCAAATTAAAAAAAAAAAAGACCAAAGAGTCCAAACCCAGGAGGCTTTATGTGGCTTCTACTGTCAACTAAGTTCAAGCGGTGCCCGAGGCAGTTGGACATCACTGCGTTGGAGATCACCGATGATCTCTCAGGAGAAATTAGGAAGATAAACAGAATATGTATTTTCATGCCCCAGAAGGGCAGTTGTCTATAAATTTGAAAACAAGCCAATGTCAGCCACAGGACTGTTCTTAATCAAAACCACATGAGTGGGAGAGAAATATCCTCCCTTTATTCCAGCAAGTTCACTGCAAAGACTCAGCACGAGAACTCTGATGGGATCCCATTAAAAAAAGAGTCCTGAGTCAAGGCTTCCTCCCCTCCTGAACAGTCAGGAGCGTGAGAAGCAAAGTCGTATCCCACAGTTAACAGAGCCCCGCTCAGCAAGCCTGCTCAGTCTTCATCCACTGTCCCTTTAAAACTGAATTACTTATGCAACTCCGTTCTGCAAAACAAACCATTTTACTCCAATTGAAAGATACAATTCACCAATTCTATTTCACAATGAAAAATGATGAGGATGTAGTGTCTCCATGTTATGCCTCGGGAAGCCCAGGGCTATGTGTCCTCTAGGGACTTCAGTTCTGTGCCCTATCCCAAGGGCTCTGCCCAGAGTGACCCAGGGCTGCTGGGGTGAGCTGGGCCCCACCTTGGTGGCTGCCCCAAGTGTCTGCTCTGGGATTACATTTGTCTCAAACCAACAAAAGCAGGAATCCGCCTTAGGTCAGAAAAGAACCCATGCAGGGTGGACAGAGTTCATTGCAGGACAAATGACAGCACAAAGTGAGTGGCCCATGACATTCTATTTGCTAACTGACCCTGACAGAGAGCAGGGCAACACAGCTTCTTTTCAAAAGCCTGATGATCAGAACAGCTCTAGAATCTCTGCAGCCCAGTAAGATGCCATTCCAAGGCACATCCCTGTCTGGGTGTCTGGGACCTGGGAGCCTGCAGAATTCCCTGAGCTAGCGATATCTCACCCTGCTGGGATGCTTTCACCCCAAGGCTCCTTGTGGAGGCCCTGATTTCCCCCTACAAATCCCCTAAATGAAAGTCTTATCTGCTACACCATAGACAGAGAACAGGAACAGGAAAAATGAATTACCAGAAATAAGGAGGCCCCAGGCCACTAGGTTTTTAGTGTTCCTGTACTTGGTGAAACACAACCCCCTTATGATAGGCCAGTCGGCTTTACTGGGACGACTCCTGAATTGCAAACGGGAGAAAGGAGAGGCAAAGGGTGTGGGAATGCCCCTCATGAAGCTTAAGTGAAGTGAGGTGCCCCCACCGCCTTCTTTCCGTGTGCTTACTAACAGTAAAGACAGAATCTGGTGACTTACCTATAAGAGATAAACAAAGATGTATGTGCAGAGATATTCACCCGAGCATTGTTTAAAATAATGAGAAATTGGAGGTGAATTCATGTCCATCAATGCAGGACTGGTTCCCTACCAGGGAACTACATCCCTCAGTGGAAAGTGACACACGGTAGAGAGAAGGACCGTCATCTTCAGCACTGATGTGGCGAGAAGTCCGTGGCATATGTACCAGGAAGAGAATGACCCTCCAATGTGACATCTAATTGCTATCGACACACATGTGCCTACATTTCTGCCAACAAGACCCCAGATGGCCAACAGGTACATCGCTAGCCATCATGAAATACAAACCAAAACCACAGTGAGGTGTTACCTCACACCTGTTAGGGTGGTTATTATCAAAAGGACAGGAGAAAAGGCAACCCTTGGCACTGTTTGTGGGAATGTGAGTTGCTGTAACCACTATGGAAAACAATGGATGTGCATCCAAAAATGAAAACTAGAACTGCCATAGGATCCAGCAACCCTGTTTCTGAGTATAAATCTAGAGGAAACGAAATCAGTCTCTCGAAGAGATATCTAACACCCCCGTGTTCATTGCAGCGTCGTTTACAATAGCCAAGACACGGAAACCACCTACGTGCCCTTTGAACGGATAAAGAAAATGTCACACACACACTCACACACACACTCACTCACACACTCACACACACACTCACATGCACACACACAGGTCAACTAGGTGAGGTGATGGGTGTGCTAATTCTCTTGATCTTGGTAATCACTCTGCAATGCACATGTATCAAATCATCACATTGTACACTAAATACATAAGATTATATTTGTCAATTATTCTTCAATAAAGTTTAAAAAAATACATCTGCGCCTGACCAGAGAGAAATCTGGAAAGGAAGTTTACTGAACCATAACAGTGGCTGCAAGTTATTTTAATGATTTTTAATTTCTTCTTTCGAATTTTCTGTTTCACTTGAGCTGTCTACATATATATGCGTTATCTGTATAACTGGAGGTATCGTTGTTTTCATTTCCTTAAAATAACAAGACAGCACAATCTCTATAAAGTACTCTCTTACATGCAGGAGTGGGGAACTGGCAGGAAGGTCAGTGATTTTATAGGAATCCAGGGGCCCTGATGGATGTTCTGGGTTGCTTCCTTTCCCCCCAAGACTGCGAACAGGCATCTGCTGGAGAGACTGGTGGTGAAGAAAGTAGAAGAATCAGGCCAGAAAGGAAACGCAAAGCTTCTCAAAACCCCAGCTCTGGGTCAACGGCAGTTTCCTGCATTCCTCCGGGATGGGGTCAGCCTCCACTCTGAGAAGCCGCCGCTGACCCAGGCATTCTGCCCCATGAGGCCGGTCACAGTCCGTGTGACATTTCGTCCCTTCATGACGTCACCAACAGTGGCCTGTCCCACTGACTGGGAGCTTCGCAAAGTCATGCACCATTTTATTTCTGCTCACATTTCATCCTTATCATCTGGCAAGGCCACTGACGCATTTTATGGCTCCAAAACTATGTTCCCATAAGTGTATAAAAGCACTGTAGTGTCAGTTTTTAAAAAATAATTATAGCCCTTACCAGGTTGTGAAGTCCAACTTAAATTACCTCTTCGTCTTCAGAATGCATTTTGTACTCTTGTCTTTGGTTGCATATTTTAAAACAATAAATGACTCACTACTTTTTGTTGACGGTGCTCTAGTTCCTGCCATCCATCTAAGATAGCAGCAGCAGGGGAAAGAGAAGCACCACGCAGGATGTTTCACTGTGAAAGAAGCTCAACATGTAAACCCCCAGATTTGGAAGCTTGAGACCCTGCTTCTCGGGGGGCGCGTTGCATACGTGAGCTAACACATCAGTGTGGTTCCAACTGGTAAACCACTAACAAGCTGGAGGATCTGTGCAAAGGTCACGCAGGAGGTTAACAGAAGCAAATCCACAGGAGGGAGGTAAAGACCCAGAAACAGCCCTATTCGGGGCCGCAGTATCTGAGATAGTGTTTACACTGCTCAGAATCACAGAGACTTCTGGAACAAGAAGCGAGACGGTAGATGTATTTCCCCGCTGTGAGTACCAAGGAGGAGGAGAGCGAGGCAGAGGTTAAGTTGTGTTGGCTCTCAAACATAGCGGCGGAGGCTCAGGGAGTAACCGCACAAGAAAGGACATGACATTGCCCAAAGACTAAAAGAAAACAAAACAAATATTCTTTACAGTTGGAGGAGTATAAAGTGAGCTCCAGGTCAGCGGTTAAGCTCTTTTCAACAGAGGGTGCTTTACCCGGAGTCAGCTTCAAGTGTGAGATGACGTCATACACGTTAAAAAAGGGCTCATTTCTTTATCTTTCTAAATGCCTTACAGTAAACTTGTTGTACAGATGTTTCAAATCAATCAAATGCCCCCAGACTTAATCATGTGCTTCCTGTGAAACATGGTCACTTGGAACATTGGGTTATATTAATAGAAGCATATTTATCAGATCATGGGAGGTCATAATCCCACTATAATAATCACAATACATTGAATATCCATTATTTCTTAACCCTTAGAAGACCTGTGAGAGGCAGACAGCAGGGAAGGCCCTGTATCCCGGCGTCTAGAGGAAGAGGCACCAGATGGGCTTTGTGACCTTGGGAGATCATTTTACCAGCGCGCAGTTAGGAGACTTCCATGAGCTGATTCATGGGAAGCTCTGACTTAGCACAGGGCTAGGTGTCAGTAAAAAATTGTAGCAACCGTTTGATTATTATTGACAGATGGCAATCCAAGATTCCTCTAGTCACATGACCTGCCCAAGATCCTGGCAGTTGTAGGAGGTCAAACTAGGGTTCAAATCCAGGTTTGGTTTTTAATTTCTGGTCCCTTCTTCACCTGCTTCTCAGCCGCCTTTTCTACACTCAATCCTGCCATGACGACATCACACACAACACTTTTCCTTGACCCAGATATGTTGATGTGATTCCCCATAATGTAGATAGGACTCTTTTTTATAAATTAAGTCTTTCCACAATTACTTATATCTTCAGTGGTTCCCTGTCCATCTACTCTGCTGGGTAAATTCTCTCCACTCACAAAATCCTTACACAAACAAATGAAGAAACTAAAACACGTTTTCTCCGTCCTGCCTCCCAGTCACCTCCAAGCCTGTCTTGCCCCTTCGTGGCACACGCGTGTGCATAGAGTCCTCTATTTACTCACTCTGCCAGCCCCTCTCTTGGGCCCCTTGCAACCTGGCTGCAATTGTCCTATTATACTGAAGCTCAGGGGTCCCAGTGACAATCCGTAGATAGATGATAGATAGATAGGTAGATAGATGAATACATGGATGGATGGATGCATGGATGGATGGATAGAGAGGCAGACAGATGGATGGCATAGATAGATGATAGATAGACAGACAGACAGACAGACAGATGGACAGACAGATATAGACAGATAGCCAGTGGTTTCCTCTGCTTCCGCCTCCATATGGACGACACTAAGCAGCCCTAGGCAGCTCCCGGTGCCCAAACCCCTTCCCTTGGCTTCCTGACTTCATTTTGTATTTTCTTGCTTTACTCCAAACATTGCCAGCTTGTCTTGTTTCTTTTATTGACTCCTCTTTCTACAGTCTCCTGTCTCCTTTTCTCTTAAAAATCAGAGAATTTCAGGATAATAAAGAACCTTAAAAGTTACGTTTCAGTCATCATCTACTGTTTAACCCCACCCCCAGCACCCCTCTCTAAATGCCCATGTGCAGGGCAATGCACCTTTACTTAGTTACAATGTAGAAAGATCTCTTACCTCTCAAAGCTGGCTTCCTACAGCCTGTTTGAGTTCTGCTCCTGAGGTCACCGAGAGCAGGCACTGTCCCTGTTGTCCATACAACCACTCCAGATACAGAAGGCTCTTGCTTTGCCCCAAAACCCTGAGGTTTCTTCTCTACAGATAGCAACCCAACTTTCTTCACCTGCAACTCATAAAATATGATTTCTTATTCTCCACTCTTCTGTCACTGAGCACATTCCAATTTGCCCATATTTAAACTCTGAATTTTACTTGCCTGAGACAACTATTTCAAAATACAGAGGGACGCCCACCTCTCTGGTTCTAGAGAAGATGTAGATGCAGGGTTGATTCCCAGCTGGTATGGGTTCCAAGCAGATAGATGGATGGACAGATAGATGCACGGACAGGTAGATAGAGACAGAGGGATAGCGGATTGATAGATAAACAGGATTCATACAGGAGAAGGAAAGTCGAACCACAGCGAAGCAAAACAAAAGCTATGTATTTCAATGCTAAAAGATGGTAAGAGCAGTAAATGTAATCGAATGTGTGCATGGAGCTTGTCACATGCCAGTGTGCGTGGGTGTGTGAACGGTGCACAGGTGCAGGAGGTCCACTCCCTGTGGTCCTGACCCAAGCGACAGCCGTGTCCTGTCCATGACTCTGCTTCTCCACTAGCACGACTTGCTCTCCAGAATGCCCAGATCTATTGTCCTCAAGTCTTTACCGTATTCTGAAATTATCCTTTTCGACTTGGCTTTTTGCTGCACCTCAACCCCACACACCTGGGAAGAAAAGTGTCTTGTTCACAGCGGTAGTTCCAGGACCTGGCATGCAGTAACAGCTCCATAAATATTAGTTGAACCAGTAAGCATTTTGGTGAATGAAGGAGTACCTGTGTTCATACACAGAAGAGGGTGCACTAACCTGCAATTTTCGGGGACCCAAGAGGCTTTGCCTGGGTTGTTTCGCCATCGTGTGGTCTTTTCGGGTATTGCAGCCAAAGGCCTGTAGCTGGGCTGAATTTCACAACTGTTGGCCCAGTTGGG
Organism: Zalophus californianus; assembly: GCF_009762305.2. Classification (NCBI taxonomy): domain Eukaryota; kingdom Metazoa; phylum Chordata; class Mammalia; order Carnivora; family Otariidae; genus Zalophus; species Zalophus californianus. The sequence goes on along the minus strand of NC_045601.1, from coordinate 3,303,875 downwards.
GACAATTGTTGTGTTGGCCCCAGTGGCTGGTGGAATTAATTCAGAAGCTAATAGGACCTACTACCCACATCTGCTTCTCTCCTACCCCTCCTTCTGTATCTGTTTATGCTCCTCACAGTTGGTGTGTCCCTGAGGTCCAGGTGTGTCTCATTACACCTGTGTGCTAATGACTACTAATCCCACATCTCAATCATAGACCTCTTCCCCAAGTTCAGATTCTTCACTTAGACATTTAAAGCTACAGGCTTCTCTCTAAACAGCGTTAGCTGCGTCCCACAAATTTAGATATGTTGTATTTTGTTGTCTTGCAGATCAAAATGTTTTCTAATTGCCCCTTAATTGCATCTTTGGCCCGTGAATTATTTATTAGTGTGTTTAAATATTTAGGGGTTTTCCTAGATATTTTATTGTTATTGATTTCTAGTTGAATTCTGCTGTATTCAGAGAATACACTTTGCAAGATTTTTGATCCTTTTAAATGTATCAAGTCTTGTTTTGTGTGCAACCATATTGCCTATCTTACTGAATGTGTCATGTACACAGGAAAATAACATGTATTCTGCAATTGTTGAACGTAGTAGCCTATAAATATCAATTACATAAAGATGGTGGATAGTCTTGTTCAGATCATCTCATCTTTACAGATTCTTTGTCAGTTTGTTCTATCAGTTGTAGAAAGAGGCATAATAACTCTCAGCTCTAATTGTGGAGTTATCTATATTTCCAAATTCTGTCCATTTTTGCTTTAGCATCTGGTTTTGTTATTAAGTATAAAAAATATTGAATCACTAAGCCTTCCTGATGAATTGTTATTTTTATGATTATGAAAATGAAATGTCTCTGGTAACACTCTGATATTATAAAAACCACTCAAACCTTCTTATGCTTAATGTTTGCTCATGGGATATCTCTTTTGTTCCATTTCTTTCAACCTACCTTTGTCTTTCAATTTACAGTTCAGTCTTGTTTTTTATCCACTTTGAAAATCTCTGGTGCTTTTTTTGTTTTCATAATCTCTGGCTTTTAATTAGAGTGTTTAGACCATTTATATTTAATGTAAGTGTTGACACGGTAGATTTAGGTCTTCCATATTATTGTCTTCTATTTTTTCCCCTCTGTTCCTGTTCCTCTAATCCTCATTTCCTCCCTTCTTTTGGATGATCTAAATTTTTAGTATTCCATTTTACTTAATCTATGGGCTTTTCAGCTATATCCCTCATATGTTCTTAGTTGTTGCTTTACTGATTAAAATATGCATACCCATTTTTTTTACATTTGAGTTACAGTTAATGTAAGTAAAGTAAATGTAAGTAAAAGTAAGTAAATCAAGTAAAATGTAAAGACTTGCAGACTTATTGGTCCTTCTACCACCACCATCCCACTGATCTTTATGTGTCTGATTATGATGTCTGCATTCACTGAAAACCCCACCAGACCATACTATACTTTTTTCTTTCAATAGTCATAGTATTTAAAGAACTTCAGAAGAAGAAAAATAAGCATGTATATTACCCAATCTATTTGTCATGACTTTTCCTTTATTCATGAAGATTCAAGTTTCTCTCAAGTGCCATTTTCCTTAAGCATAAAAAACTGTGCTTCACATTTTGGTCTATTAATGATGTTTTCTTTTTTTTTTCCTTTACCTGAGAATATCTTAAGTTTGCCTTCATTCCTGAAAGGTATTTTTGGTTAATAGAGAATTCTGGAGTGACAGTTCTTTTCTTTCAGCATTTGATTATGTTGTTCCATTATCTTCTGGTCTTCATGGTTTCTAATGTGACATCTGTGGTTATTCAAATTACTGTTTCCCCATATGATTTGTGCCACTTTTCTCCAGCTGCTTTAAAGAATTTTTCCTTATCTTTGGGTTTCAACAATTCGATTATGATATATCTAGGCATAGTTTCCTTTGAGCTTATCTTATTTGGAGTTCATTGAGCTTTTTGAGTCTGTTGTTATACATCTTCCCCAAATTTGGGAAGTTTTCAGCATTATTTCTTCAAATACTTTTTCTGCACCAATCTCTTTTTCTGGATGCTCTGGAACTGTAGTGACATATTTTAGACCTTTTGACGTTTCCTCACAATCTCACAGCTCCCTTTCTTTTTTTTTTTTATAATTGTCCTCTGTTCTTCAGACTAGATTATTTTTATTGATCTACCTTTAAGTTCACTGACAGTTTATTCTGTCCTCCGCATTCTGATGTGGAGCCTATCCAGTGAATTTTTAACTTCAATAAGTTTATTTTTCTAAAATTTCCTTTTGGTTCATTTTAATAATTTTAATTTCTCTACTATTAATTTCTATCATTTTGTTTATCTCACAATTGTTTACCATTACTTCATGGAGCATAGAGATAATAGTTGATTTAGAGTTCTTTTCTCATAATCTCCATGTCTGGATATCTTGTGGTTGGCATCTGTTTATTGCTTTTTCACTTGAGAATATATTTTCCTGATTCTTGGTATGTTAAGCAATTTTGGATTACATCTTGGACATGTGAAATGTTATGTTGTTTTGACTCTGAGTTCCATTATAATCTCTTGGAGAATATCAATGTTTTGTTTTATCAAGCCATCAACACACTTAGATTTAAGAACAAGCATTCCCACCTCAGGCAGCTGCAATGCTAAACAATTACAGTTGATTGTTTTTGACAAATGCCCTTAGGATAGGACTATCACCACTGAACAAGCTCTGAGTCAGGTCAAATAAAGACAATCTCTGTGGTTAAGTCTTTTCCAGGGACTCACAGGTCAGTCAATGATAATTCTTTTGGTTGCTTCCAAGTTTGGGAAATTGTGAATAAAGCTGCTATAATCATTTGTGTGCAGGTTTTGTTTTTATCTTTTGGGAGGAGTTTTGCACTCATAGTATATGCTCACTACTATCTGTTCTCCTGATGATTACAATTAAAATCTCTGGACAAAATAAAAAAGGTAACTACTTTGAACTCTGGAAAATAAACCAAAGCAGGTGGTTTTGAAGGGGAGTAAAAAGAGTTGGAGAAATTATGTGAAATGGAGTAAGCTTCCTGTTTATTTTTACCAAGGACACCAGGACAACAAAATGGGAGAGAATAGTTTTTTCAACAAATAGTGCTGGAACAACTTGATATTTACATGCAAAAAAAAAAAAAAAAAAAAGGATGATGTTGACTCCCTTTCTCACACCATACACAAAAATTAACTCAAAATGTATCTGAGATCAAAATGTAAGAGATAAAAATATAAAATTTTTTATGTCATTAAGAATAAAAAACAACTGTGATCTATGGTAAAAAAAATATATAAAATTTTTAGAAGAAACCATAGTACTAAATCTTCACGACTTTGGCTGGGCAATGTTTTCTTAGATATGACATGAAAAGCACAAAGCACAAACAATAAAATTTAAAGTGGACAAACTGGTCTTCATCAAAATTAAAAATTTTGTACATCAAAAGACATCAAGAAAATGAAAAGATAACCTACAGAATGGGAGAAACATTGGCAAATCGCATATCTGAAAAGGGACTCATATCCAAAATATATAAAGAACTCTTAACAACTCAACAGTAAAAGAATGAATTCAATTTTTCTAATATGCAAAAGATTTGAATAGGGATTTATCCCAAGATGTAGAAATAGCCAGTAAGTACACTGTGTTGGTCAGCTTGGGCTGCTATAACAAAGTACCATAGACCAAGTAACTTCAACAACAAACATTTATTTCCTATAGTCCTGGAGCCTGAAAAGCCTAAAATCGAGGCATCGGCAGATTCAGTGTCTGCTTCCCCCTTCATAGACCACTGTCTTCTCACTGTTTCCTCCCGTGAGAGAAGGTGCAGGAGAGCTCTCCGGGGTCTCTTTTATAAAGGCATGAATCCCGTTCATGAGGGTTCCACTTGTATGAGCTAATCACCTCCCAAAGGTCCTACTTCCAAATATCATCACATTGGTGATTAGGATTTCAATACATCACTTTTGAGGGAACACAAACATAACACTCATGAAAAGATGTTGGACATAATCAGTTGGTAGGGGGATGTGAATCAAAACCACAACGATATACCATTTTATATCCACTAGGATGGCTAAGACCTTAAAAAGAAAGACAATACCAATGGTTGGCAAGAACGTGGATGACTTGGAAGCCTCACACATCACTAACGGGATTGCAAAATGTTGCGGCAATTTGGGAAACATGTTGGCAGTCCCTCAAACATTAAATATAGAGTCACCATATGACCTGGCAGTTCTTCTTCTAGGAATAGGGCCAAGAGAAATGAAAACATATGTCCACACAAAAACTTACACGTAAATGTTCATAACAGCATTATTCACAACACCCAAAGAGTGGAAACAACTCAAATGTCCACTGGAGGATGAATAGCTAAACAAAATGTGGCATATCAGTACAGCAGATTATTATTCATCAATCGATGGGAATGAAACCCTGACACATGCTAGAACGTGGATGGATCTTGAAAACGTGATGTTGAGTGAAAAAGCCATGACAAAAGAACACATAGCATATGGTTCCGTGTATATGAAATGTCCAGAACAGGAAAATCCATAGAGATAGAAAACCGGTTGGTGGTTTCCAGGAGGTCGGGGGAGGGAGGAATGTGGAGTGACCGCTGACAGCCTTGGGTGGTGAACACATCCAAAAGCTAGATGGTCTTGCTAGTTGCACAATCTCAATTACACTAAAATCCTGAATTGTACACTGAAATACAGTGAGCCCAGAGTATGTGAATTTTAACTCAATAAGGCTGTTATTTAAAAGCTGAAGTAGCATTTTCCCCTAACACAATGATAATGTCTAAAAGCTTGCTCACAGGCAATGCTGACAAGGATGTGGAGAAGTAGGGACTCTATGTGCTGAGGGGGGGTCATGTAAATTGGTGCAGCCTCTTTCATGGACAACGCTGTAGTTTCTATCAATATTTAATGTGCATATACCCAGAATTTCAAGTTCTAGAAAAATGCTCTATTAGTAAATTCATATTTGTACACCACAGGCTTGGCAGCTCTATGTGTGTTAATACACGATGATCTATAAGATATATCGTTGGACTGACAAAATTCGAAACAGTTCTGAGGTTTTGTTATTAGTAGTGTACCAATGTTAATTTCTTGATTTTGATAGATATATAAAGGCTATATAAGGTTTCAATACCAGGATAAGCTGGATAGAGGTTATTTGGGAACTTTCTGTACTATTTTACTACATTTTTCTTACATCTAAGATTTTTGCAAAATAAAAGGTTTAAAATACCTATATGGTTTTTTTTTTAAATAAATGTCTGTCTTATCAAAATACAGCTGTTTGTGTGGAAATGAACACCGAATTCAGGAGAATCGTTTCCTGCAGTCAGGAGTGTGGAGAATACAATCAGGGAGAGGTCTAGAGGGGTGACTTCAACTATTCTTGCAAGAGTTTGCCTTATAAGCTGAATGATAGATATTAAAGTGTTTATTGCAGTATTCTTTGAAATCTTTGTGTATATGTTTTTTTCTAACAGATTAGTAGCAGGAAAGTGCACAAGAAAAAGACAAAATAAAAAATTTGCACTCAATTTCGTAAGTCCGCAAATGTCCCTGAACGCCCCCCCCCCCCGCCCCCATAGATCCCAGGATTAAAGCTCTTGGTTTGAAGAACTTTCCAGTGTTCGTAAATCCATTTGCTTCACAGAGGTACTCTTTACTCCACTGTCAGATGCATCCAAAGAGGGAAGCGTTTCTGCTGGGATGCCCTTCTGTCCCCGGGAGGGAGGCAGGGGCAGTCTGATGGGATGGAGACCGAGGGAAACCCTTTGAACAAGCATCTGTTCCGTGGGGAGATCTGTCTTCCTCTTCACCTGCCCACTTGCGAAGGTACAGTGAGATTCTCTGCCTGGGCTCCCCACACTGGTGTGAACTATTTTTGTCCATAGTGATGACTCATAGCTTCAACTGAAAACAGCCAGTCCCTGGCAACCATGCATTATTTTTTTTCCCCAGACACATCCAACTTCTCTGGATTCCTATGGAGACTGTTATTTTCTCCTTACTTCAAACTTTATGTGCGGCGCAAGACAAAATCTTCACAGCTTTTCCACTTTCTGATCAGCAGGCGTGGATGTGGACTGGGCCAAAATAGGAGCAGGAAAAACATCTGCGGACCCAGATTCCTCAAATAGGCCAGCTGCTTTTGTACTTTTTAAATCCTAAGGGAGTAATCCCGGCTTCCTCTCGGCTTTTATTATGGCTTCATGGTCTCAAAAGGGCAGCTTAGATTATGGACTGTGCCCGGGAGGTTTATGCAGCCTCCCGGTTCTAGATCCAATACTGAATATCCAAGAAAATAGGAGAGAGCAAGACGAATAGGACCCGGAGGAGAAAAACTGAGCTGTTTTCCTAGCAATTCTTCTTTTAAACCTGGCTGCTATGGATTCGCTCCACCATTTAGCCCTTGTGTTCCTGAGCAGTACTTTGCTTCTGGGGACCCTGTCTCCTTAGTGGAATGCTCCCCTCCCTCATCCTGCAGTCCATCACCTCTGCTTTGTCCCTCTTTGTCCTTCCCTATGACCAGTCCTTGGTCCCTTGCCTGCTCCTCTGGGCCTTGCTGATCTAACTCTGATAGGGGCGCAGATTCAGAGACCAAGTCCTCTTCTGAGCACTGCCCTGAATCTTCAGTAACCGGTTCCATTCCTTGACCTCAGGACCCCTCCAAGCGCCAACAACTCCCAACTCCAGCTTCTCTAAATGGTTCTTTGACAAACCCACTTGGGAACTGCACAGCTACCCCCAACAGTGTGTCTGGAATTGTGTCATTCCCCCCCCCCCCCCAGTGTTCTCCTCCCAGTCCCCTAGCTCCACACATTGTGCCTGTGTTACCCTCTTGCTCAGCACTGACCGGGAGTCCTGCTCACCACCTCTCAGCTCAGCAAGCCTTGTCAACTCTTCTAAAAAACCTCCCCTCCGGGCTGCAGTGCCAGGAGCCTGGCGCCGCGGGCACAAGGTGGCTCCCTCCTGACGCCCCACCCAGCGCTCAGGTGGCTGGGCCCCGGAGGAACATTTCCACCAGCGTCACTTTACACCGAGGAACCATGATGACGGTGGCCATGAGTCGTCTCGGTGGCCACAGGAGCTACCGGGCCTGGGAGGGGTGGGGGTCACTGCCCTTGGGCTGCAGCAGGGGCCCTCTGCACCAAGGCCATGCCAAACGCTTCACGAAGGTTGCTGCAGAGACTACCCCTCGATGGTGGTTTATTTAGGGAAGAAAAGAGCTGGGCGCAGCTGGGTTTCCTGCAGCAGGTACAGGGTGGGAAGCGCGGGAAACCAGCGCGGCATTTGTTTATCCGGTTACTTGGGCAGCTTGCTACCTCGCTGGGAGGAGGGGTGGCCAAGTATGAGGGCTGTGTGAAAGTTAGCACCTTCTCAAACCGCTGAGTCAAACAAGTCTGCTCCTGCCTGCACGTCCAACCCCATCCCGATTTCCAACAGACACACCGGGGACGACAAACAACTCAGGAACAAAATACAAGTTTGTTTGCGTGTCGTCTCCATGAAGCTGACCTACCTTCTCAGGAACACAAGCCCCTTGTACCATCCGTCGGAGGAGCCACGCTGCAGTAAGAGCTCATGGGGTACGCTGGCCTGGCCTCACCCCAAGATTCCAAGGGGCAGCGTGGGGCACAACGCAGGGCGCGGAGCAGCTGAATCACGGCGGAGGAGGGTGGTACGTGACACCTGCCAGGTCCGGAGCCGGGAGAGCGGCAGGCTGCCGATGGCTGAGGGGAGCGGTGCGGGGAGCCCGGCAGCAGTGCGCCCGCAGCCCCCGCCCCTGTGTGCACCCCGGAGCTCCAGGGTGCGGCCAGGCTGGCGCTCAGCGGACAGCGGCTGTCAGCACCGCTGCTGCTGATGGAATGTTTCCTGAAGGGGACTCCGGGCTGACTTTCAGTGGAGGCGGATCGGGACTACACGGGTTTATCACTAGTTCATTAGTATGAATTGTCGATTGTTACTGGGCAAATTTGTTACTGTCTCTGAGATGCGTTTTCCTCGTTGGCAAAATAGGGATGAGAGGCACTTGGCAAGATTGTAATACGGTTTAAAGGTATATGTGAGTGTGTATATATATGTGTACATGTATATGAATATGTGTGTTGCGTGTGTATATTATATGTGTACATGTATGTATATGTACATGGGTATGCATGTGTGTATGCATATAAATATGTATACTGTGTACATGTATATTACTGTATATGTGTATATATGTATGTGAATGTATTATGGATACGGATGTGGATGCATTTACAAATTCTCATATCTGTGCATTATATAAACATGTGATGTGTATGCATTGTTGTGTGTGTTTATATGAATACGTGTATGTGTACATGTGTACATATATGAATATGTATTTGTGTTAGGTATACATACATGAATGTTTGTAGTGTGTATGCATATATGTGTGAATGTGTAATGTGCGTGTGGGGGGGTGCATATATGAATATGTATATTGTATGCAAAGTGGTTGTGACATGATCACTTCCTTGTCCCCTGCCACAGCTAGGCCCTGCCTCCCTGCCCATGGTTCTCACCTCCCAGGTAGAGGAGGTCCTCCCAGAGCCCTACCCCTGCTGGAGAGAACAGTGCCTCAGCAAGGCTTTGCCATCCTGACCTGGGGCTTATGTGCTCAGACATGCAACCTAAACAGCTCACCCACCTCCCCGAGCAGGGCACGGTAACTAGACCTATGAACCTGCACACCCCAGTTCTCTTCAGTCACCCCAGGCCACCCTCACCCAGATGCTCAGCCTCTCTGCTCCAGGCAGTCCCCAGTCTGACCCAATTTTCTACCCTCCCAAACCCTTCCACTGCACATCTGAAATCTTCCTTTTTATTTTAAATGTGTACTGCTATACTAGTGTATAAGTAACATGCAATAAATTGTTCATATTTAGGTTGTATTATTTGATGTGTTTTGACACGTGCACACTCCTGTGAAGTCACCACCACAGTCAGGATCATGAGTGTTTCTGGCACACCTGAACTTTTCCCCATACCCGTTGTGATCCATCTCCCCCCCAGCTTCCACCCTACACCAACGGATGTGTTTTCTATAACTAAATACTACCTTTTATGTAACAGAATTTTATGTAAATGAAATAACAGACCATGTACTTTTTATTGTTGGCTTCTTTTATGCAACATAATTATTTTGAGATGCTTCAATGCTGTTTCATCTATCATTAGCTTGTTCTTTTTTATCACTGAGTAATATTCCATTGTGTGGCTATACCAAAATAGGATTATCCGTTCACCTATTGAAGGGCATTTGGCCTGTTTCCAGTTGTTGAGCATTACAAATGTAGCTTCTATGAACATTGTATGCCTGTATTCTGTGGAACAAAATGCTCATTTTTCTTGAGCAAGTATTTAGGAGTAGAAAGGCTGGATCACATGGAAGATATCTCTCTAGTTATTTAAGAAACTATGAATGTTTTCAAGTAGGTGTACCATTTTACATTGCTACAACCAGCCTGTGAAAGTTCCCACATTTTTGCCAATACTTAATATGGTCAGTCTTTTTAATTTTTGCCATTATAGCAGGTGTGTAGCAATTTCTTATTGTGGTTTCAATTCACATTTCTGTAACAACTAATTACATTGGGCTTATTTCCATTTTTTATTTGCTATCTATACATTTTATTTAGTAAAATGTCTCTTCAAATCTTCTATTTTTATTGAGTTGTTTGCTTTCTTATAATTTAGTAGTAGAGTTCTCTATATGTACAAGTCCTTTGTTGGATATTTATTTTACAAATATTTTCTCCCGGTCTGTGACTTGCCTTTTCATTGCTATAACAGTGTGTCTTAGAGCAAAAGTTTTCACTTTGGGGAAATCAAATTTATTGACTTTATGTGTGTGTGTGTGTGTGTCTCTTTTACAATTTGTGGTTTGGGGGAACTTTTAATGAAATTTTGCAAAATTCAAGGTCACTAAGATTTTCTCCTGTTTTCTTCTAGAAGTTTTATAGTTTTATCTGTTACATTTGGGCCTAAAACTTATTTCAAGTTGATGCTTTTTTTTTTGAAGATTTTATTTATTTATTTATTTATTTGAGAGAGGGAGGGAGAGAGAGCATGAGCAAGGGGAGGGGCAGAGGGAGAAGCAGACTCCCCGCTGAGCTGGGAGCCCAATGCAGGGCTTAATCCCAGGACCCTGGGATTATGACCTGAGCCAAAGGTAGATATTTAACTGACTGAGCCACCCAGGTGCCCCTCAAGTTGATGCTTTAAATGATGTGAGGTAAGGGCCTCCATTTTGGTTTTTGTTTTTCTATGGCTACCAATTGCTCTAGGACTGTTTGCTGAGGAGATTATCCTTGAATTGCCTTGGCATCTTTGTAAAAAATCAATTGATTGTAGATATATGGGTCTATTTCTGCACTTTCCATTTATAGTTTTCTATCTGTATGCCAATATCACATGGTTTTAATTAATGTAAATATGTAACGTTTCTTTAAATTGTTTAAGATAAATTAGCCAAATCTGTTCTTTTTCAATGTCACTTTGACATGTTAAGTCATTTGCATTTCCATGTAAATTTTATAATTAGCTTTTCAACATCTACACTAAAAACCCCTGCTGGGATTTAATTCGAGTTGCCTTGAATCTATAGATCAATTTAAGGAGAACTGGCATCTTAATAATATTGTCCTCTCATCCATGAACATAGTATATCTCTCCATTATCTACATCTTCTTTTATATTTCTCAGCAATATTTTGCAGCAAGATATTACAAATAAGATAATTGTCCATAATTAGGTAACACAGATCGTAATTCATCTATGTTATATCAAGTAAGAGGCATGTATTATTAGACAAAATAGAAAACTCAAATTACAGTAGATTAAAGAGATTAAAGTTTAATTTTCTGTAATGTGTAAACCTTAAAGAAGGCAGTTCAAGGTTCATGTGGAAGATTTGTGATGATTTTAGAGGCCCAGGTGGCTCTGTATTTCTCCCTTATCAGCCCTACCACATGGCTTCCATCCATAGATAAAGAGACTGCTAGAACTATAGTCAGTTCATCCATAATACAGACAGAAAGTCAGAGGAGGGTGGGAGTTGGGGGTTACTGCTTACAACACAGTAGGAAAGTTTAGGACATGCCTGAGAAGAATAAAGTAGAAATGAATAATAATTTAAAGAAGTAAGAGTAAAAGGTGGTATACTCAAATGACATTCAGGTGAGATAGAGCAGATACATTCTCCCAAAAGGGAGAGCCCAAAGAGCAGAACAAAATGCCAAGCTATACATTATGAAGAACTATGCTATAAATTACGAACTATAAGAAATAAAAAATATATGCTCTTTAGATTGAAAAGCCCCCTGTAGCCAGTGAGAAACAGACACAGAACAATCCTGAAGTTACTGAAAAGCAATGGTAAAGAAGAAACCTTCAAAAGTCCAGAAAGAAAAGATGAAGTCACCTATAAAACATTAGACTGGCTCCAGAATAACTCCAAGCATGTTTCATCCATCAGTGGAGCCATATCTACAGATTCTTAAGAAAGAAGGCGTGGTTGATGAATTTTTTGCCCAAATTGTTGTTTAAGGCATAAAAGAATAGAATATAGAGTAAAAAGATAGAAACAAAAGTCACTGTTAGAACAAAATTGAGAAGTCCCGTTTACTAAAAGTACACACATAAAACAAAACAACAAAAACACAGATCAACTTAATGGGAAACATGTTCTAAATAAGCAATAAAACAAGTAAATGTAATATAATTATCATGACAAAGTGAATATTAAAAATATCCTCCATAACAATAAATGCAACTGAACTAATCTTGTTTTTAAAAGACAGACTCTCAAATTGGATCAAAAGACAAAACCTAACATATGTAATATACTAAAAAAAAAATAAAACCACCTAAAATGAAACCCTGAGTTTCATTTGAAATGAAACCTGAGTGAGAAACTGGTAACAGTTTCCACCTGCGGAATGGGGCCACCATCTGAGGTGAGAGAACACGTGTTCTCTGCAGATTGCCCTGCATGCATTAGGGTCTTAAGTTCAATTGTGTCACGACCAAGAAGGTACAGTCAATTAATTAAACAGGCAGGTGAACAATAGTAACCATGGGGGGGCGGGGTAGGGGGCTACCTGGAAAAGACACTTGAATTCAAACTACTTTTAAAACATGCTGTGACCAAGCAAAATATTTCTGTAGGTCAGATACACAGGACAAGTGTTTCTGATCCTGACGTTTTTCTTAAAAGAAGAAAGTGTTTGCATAGGAGGTAAAGTAAGGTGGGAGTAATGGGGATTACGACATTCCCAACACCGAATGAGGCACCAGGCGGGGGGAGGGGGTGAGTGACACGGACAGCAAGCTGGGGCCGGCAGTGGTGGGCCGTGGAGAGGGCACTGAGCAAAGTAGCTTTGAGTTCTAATCATTTAAGTTCAGTGTGTATCGATCCTATTACACTGAGCTTCATGTTAGTAATTCTCTATCTGCCGCTGTGCATCATGCTTCAAAGAGAGTCAGCCTAGAATCACAGAAAATCATCAGCTTTGGAATCAGATGAGCATGAATTCAATTCCAACCAATTACTGCAACCCATGTTCATAACAGCTACGCTATTTGGCTTCTTCCAAAGACATTAAGATGTGTGAAATATTGAGGGCCACACATACATATCCTGATGTTTATCTTTAGGATTTTATATTTATCATTGATGCTTGCCAGTACAACCAAATCAGGTGGGAGTGAAGACCCCCTTCCCCAGGCTGTTCACTCTCCGGGCCCCATCACTCAGCTCTCCCCCCAACCTACATCTCCTCCACCACCTTCCATCAGTCCCGAACTGTAAGGTTTTCCTTTAACCTGGTAAAGCATCCAGGATGAGGTGCAGAACAAGAGAACCTCTGTTGACTTGTGCACAGTTACCTTTGCAAGCCGCTAAACCCACTGTTTGCCCTCGGAGCCCTGAGGTCAGACCTGTTTACCTTCATGAATAGCCAAGCATTCAGGAGCACACACAGATTCTGTTTGCCTCATCTGGAGAGAATGTTCTCACAGTCAGGACTGCAAAAAGTGCGAGTCATAGATCACCCTCCTCCCCTTGACATTTCTGATCCATGGCCCCCTGACCCAGCCCCCAGAGAAAGACGCTGGACTGCCAGCCACAACTAACTAAAAGTTATGAGACCTAAAAAGTACTTTGGAAACCAATGAAAAACCCACTTAGAGAACTCTGACCACATTTTCTTTCTAAAAATTCCATTGCAACTTTTTACAAATGGTCACCATGACATGGAACAAAATATCCACCCAGTGCCACAGGTTAGTTCTGACGCGAGAATTTCAAGCCTCCTGACTTGGGATTTGCTGGGCAGAAAGCAACAAGGGAGCATCATTATCAATAGGACGTGACTCAGCCACCAGCTCTGGGCTGCGTGGTTATCCCACTGCGCTGATCACCCTGGCTGAGAAGACATCGAAACCAGAGGTTGAAATCCCTGTAGCTTCACCTGTCAGAAGTTGGAAGAACATCTCAGTAAATATGGCTTCATCACATCTTTAGAATATTTAAAATCTTTTCTGTGAAGTTTTGTGTTATCCACTGGAAATTGTTTCCAATGGGTTATGTGTTATGACTATAATTTACCAAGATAAAGAAATAAGGAAAGGTTTCTTTTCAGAATAGTTTTAACTTAGGTGTGTGTGCAATTGTGAGCAACTGAGCCAGGTGTCATCCTGTTTGAAACATACGCTGTCATGCTTGAAAGAGTTATGCTGTTTAAAAATAATCTAGAATGACCTTAGAATAATCCAGACTAACCCAACAATTTAATTCTAATTTCGTCATGCTAGCGGAGAGGGACCACGTTACATGTAACTCTCTTGCCGTTGTAAATGTCCAGGGCATGACGTACTGGAAAGACTATGGATTTTAGAGACAGACACAGACCTTGGTTTTACTTTGAACATCCCGTTAATTACGTAAACTTGGACACACGTCTGAAAACTCCAAGCTACAGTATGATGATAAAAGTAGAGGTATTTGACACCTACCTCATCTAGGTTACCATGGGGACAAATAGCTACGAGAAAGCATTTCGTTGGCATAAAACTGGCCTGTTGGTCTCCTTTTTCCCTCATCTGGTTTTCCGACATTTACAGCTGGAATTTTGGAATCTGCGGTATCCCAGAGGCCCCACTGTGTCTGTTGTATGGAGTGCACATAGGAGCAGCACCTGTCTCACTGGGTTGGTGTGCAGACAAAATAAGAACACATCATTAGGTATAATGACCATGTTTTTTCACGATTTTCTGAAGAGTCACTATGTACAATAGAAACAGGAGTGACAGTGTGAGACATGCCCCAAAAGAGCACGAGATGAGAAGCTCATGAGGGAAGAACAGAAGAGAGAACTCTCTGTATCCTGGAAAGAAACTACATTTGACCGAGGTAGAAGATAGGAAGGGCATACTCATTTTAAAAAGAGAATGAGTAAGAGCACACAGTGTACTTACCTCTAATGGTGGGAATATAGAAATAAAACAAGGTACTTGAAAGTATTCATAAAGACTTAGGCCATGATGCTGATATATTTCTGGAAAGACTTACACATACATAGTGGACACACTTCCAAAACTGAAAATTGGGCCATAGAATTAAGTAATACAACAAAATATTTTACCTCTGGTAGTATAGTAAACTAAAAAATCCAACAAATAATTCAAATTTAATGACTGCGTACAATGTTTCTAATGCAAGATTGTTAAAATGCAATTCCTTCTTGCTTTTGAATGCTCTTAATACAGAAGGATTCTTCTGGAAAAGACAAAGCCAGGTTGTTTCTAATTCTAAAACAATTTAAGTGTGCTTTTTCTGTAATCTCATTGCAATATATTGAAGAACATAAAACCATCTTAGAAACAGTCTTAGTTCACAAAATACTGTTCTTTGGCTATGTTCTTGAGGATATGCAAGATCCTGAAAATGTCTGCCTTCACGTGAAAGTAACTGTTACAAACGAGTCACATGAACGCCGGCTGTGGTTTTTATAAGAAACATTTTATGAAGAAGTCAAACACAAATAATGGTTCAACCATAGTTAATTAGCCATGTCAAAAATAAATCACTTAGAGACTGTTCAGATGAGCCACTTTCTTCAAAAACATGTGCCATTTAATTAGAACACACACCGCCTCCTGTTTTTCGGTCCATCTTCCATCAATCACTCAGCCCCAAGGAATTTTCCCCAATGCTGTCTGAACTGTGTGTTTTCCTGATGAGAAGATTCTCCTACATAGGTGAGGAATGGCATTCATTTCCCACACTTGGCCTCTAAGAACAGAGCACACAGACAAAGACAGGGATGGAGACGCCGCCTGCAGCAGAGTGAGGTGATGCACTCCCACCCTGCCCCCGCCACCCACCCCCACCTAAACCCCTACTCCCCCATCCCTGTCCCACCCCCACCCCACCACCCACCCCCATGCCCCACCCCCACCCCATCCCTGCCCCCACCCTCGCCCCAACCCTAGCCTCCACCCTCACCTCCAACCCTGCCTCCGTCACCCATCCCCACCACCCACCCCTAACCCCCAGCCCCCTCCACCACCCCCACTCCCCCATCCCTGTCCCACTCCCACCCCACCAACCCATCCCCAAACCCCATCCCCCTGGAAAACTAGGTATAACTTCAAAGCAATGAAAAAGAATGAGGCTAAACCACAGTATATGGCACATCTGAGGAGGAGCATGGGTGAGAGGTTATGCTGGTGATGGTGTTCTTCATGAGGAACCCAGAAAGACACCCCCTTGGCCATCTACCCACTTTTCAACCTTTCAGCCTCCTTGAGATTGGAAGTTCATTATCTAAAGAAACTTCCAGCATCTGAATGGCACATAAGGGTAGCTCACGCAGCCCTCCCTCACCTTGCCTGCTCCCACTGCAGAGGCCCTAGAAGGCGCGAGGATGGCTTTCTTGGCCTCCCGCCCATCCCCAGCCGCAAGCAGCTGCATGACATAGTTCTGGCCGGTGGAACAGATATGCCTGATGGCTGCTGCCTTTCCTTTCTCTTTCTTCTGCTGGGAACATGGACTGGAAGCCTGGAAATGGAGGTCGTGTGACAAGGGGACACATAAGGATTAACTCCAACATGGTCAAGACCATGGAGCAAACAGAGGAAAGAATCCGGGATCCTAATAAGAAGCCAAATCCTCATCATGAGTCCTGGACTACCTCTCACCCCCTCTCATTGTGGAGTGCAAAGAAAGTCCAATTTACCCAGTCTTATTTGGGGTCACGTGGCTTTTGCAAAACTCATACATCTCCTGAGTATAAATAAAGAAGAATCTGAGCAGAGCTCCAGATCCCAAGAGGGAGCCCTTAAGTCAAATGCAGATATTTATTCAGCAGCATGGACTTCGAGTTGTGACGGGCTACTTGGAAGAATCTAGAGTTGAAGGAGCTCAGGATGGGCTCCTTGTACAACCTGCTTTCCCAGATTTCAGAGACAATGTGGCGGCAAGCGCTGTATGAACACACTAACCTATACCTGCCTGCCTTCACACGTACCTGGGCCTGTCTAGCCAAGGATCCAGTAAAAGCAGGTTTCTATGAGGGCTGATTGCACCCAGCTGGGGAGCAGGTGGGGCTGGAACCCTGCTGCACCCTGAGTGCCCATCAAGCATGGCTGGCCAACCCAGAGCAGGTTTCTCTGATATGACAGGGATTCCATATGGGCTAATGCCTTCCACGGGAGAAAGAGCACTGTCCTGAGGACTCACAAAATTAGGACAGAGACATTGTGAGGGATCTGGAAGCCTACCTCAGCGTCTGGGAATGAGAGTCAATGGTATCTGGGTTCTTACTCGGATGAGGCCCCAGAAACTCAGACTACATGGCTAACATAGCATATGGAAGGGAGGCAGTCATGCAAACACTATTCATTTGATTACAGGTTAAATCTATGTTTCAGAAAGAAGTGCTGGAGAAGCTCAGGTATTAAATTACGATCATCCGGACTTTAAAAATCAAGAAGTTCAACTGGAAATGAGCACACACAGACAAGCTACACTGGGGGAACGAGTGTGTCATAGAGACAGAAGAAGAGTGTCATGTCATGAGCAACTCTGCACGTGCCTGCCTGGTTGGAGACACACACACGTGCACACACGCATACACATGCACTCACATGCACTTACACAAACATGCACACGTGGGAAACACGGAGAATTGCTGCTCATGCTTTACTCTCAACAGCTGGCCAGGAAGAAACTCATTTCACTGAAAGAGGAGCAATGAAAAAGGACCAGCTCAGTACCTAGACATTTAAACTACAAGAAAAGAAAGGAATCAGTGGAAAGAAACCGGAAAGCATTTGGTAGATGAATAACACATCGGGAGAGTCTTTGCTTCCAGTCTCCATAAAAAACAAATTCCTGAGACCACTGACTTCAACTCAACAAGAAAAAGAAGGAGATAAGCTACAAAAGAACAGCATTTGTTCAGATTTCTGAGGAGACAAAGATGCATAAATGGACTATACTCTAGAAAGTGACAAGCCATCCGTAGGAAGAAAGACACCCAAGAATGCTTGCATCCGCATCAGAATGGCAAGAACAGAAGGACTCTACGATGGATGGAGATAAGGAGAAACTAGGGCATGTCCGACATCTGCATGGCTGGAGCCCTGAGTAGCCTGAGCCACAGACCAGTCCTGCACCAACCTCCAACTGTCTTCTACTGACCTCCACTGTGGGCCTCACTGGGGGCTGAGGGGGAAAGCCCGGATCAGGGGAGGAGGGCTGAGAGGTGAGGTGTGCAGGGTCTCACCCAAGCACAGGGAGCCACTCAGATGGCAAGAGGTGAGCCAGATTGCAGACAGCAACCTCTCCTAGGTGTTCTAGGCCTTCACATGTTGCTGCTGGCGTATGAAGCAGTTCACACGGGCCCTGGCACCTTGCCAGTATTCAAATTCCAGGCTCTGCTGATCCATCTCCCAAAGGATGTAAGCCAGTTGTGAGCTGAACCTAACAAACTACAGCAAAACTCAGACCACACTCTACGACAGATCAGATCAACCTATCCTCCCTTCAGCCCAACAGAATAAGAGCAGTGCTGTTTACTTCAACTGCTACTCTTCTTTTCTATAAAAAAGCAGAAAATTGAAATTACAAGATATATTAAAAAGTGACCTATGGTTTAAAAAAAGGAAATTGTCAGGGTGCCTGGGTGGTTCAGTTGGTTGATTGTCTGCCTCTTGATTTCTGCTCAGGTCATGAAATCAGGGTCCTGAGATTGAGCACCGAGTCAGGCTCCACGCTGGGTGTGAAGCCTTCTTGAGATTCTTTCTCTCCCTCTGCTTCTGCCTCTCCCCTCTCCCCCTCAAAAAAAAAAAAAAAAAAAAAGGGAAAAGAAAAAAAAAGAGAAAACTGTCAGACTCAAAATTGTAAAGAGTCAGAGACTTTACAAAGTTTATGTTGAAAAAGCTGAGACATCCAGTGGGGGAAAAGCAGACGCCATCTGTGAAGAGATGGCAAAATTCAGCAGATACATGAACACTAGAAATTAGAAGCACTGTAAATGCCAGAGATCAAAAAATATATCAGTAATAAAAAATTCATTAGATGGATTTAGTAGCAGGTTGGATGCTACAAAGGAAAGAATCAATGAATTGAACTCAGGTCAATGAAATTAATCTAACTGAATAAAAAGTGGGGGGAAAGTGGAGGAAAAATCAGACAGGACAAACCAAAATATGTGGAACAACATCAAACAGCTTAACATGCAAGTAAGTGGAGTCTGAAAGGAAGAGGAAAGATATAACACACCAGAGCAAACAAATTAAGGGATAATGGCTAAGACCTTCCAAAGTTGGTGAAAAACACTACCTACAGATACAAAATTCTCAGCAAATCCTAAGCAGGATAAATGCAAAGAAAAGTCATCTTTACAGTAACCTGGTAAAACAGGTGAAAGTCAAAAGATAAATAACAGACCTTAAAAGCCCGGGTGGGGAGGGGGAGATATATTGTATGTAGTACATGGTCATTTCCGGTGACGTGAGTGACATCCAGCCTCACACTGTAAGAATGGAGGCCAGAACAGAAGGTCACGACCCACAAAACCCACAAACAAAACCAAAAACAACTAGAATCCTATAATTAGTGAAAATATTGTTCAAAATTGAAAGTGAAATAATCACTGACAAAACCTTAAAGAATTCATCTCTAGCAAACACATCCTACTAGAAATGCAAAAAATAATTCCCAGTTTGAACCTCAGATCTGAAGGAAAATATGAAGATTACCAGAAAGGGTAAATATTACATCATACATCGATAGTTTAAACCAAAAAATAATAATTTTGTAGGATTATATATGTTTATATTTATATGTAAATGTAAAATATGAGACAAAAAGACAGAAGAAAGTATAAAGAGAGTAAACAGAATTATGCTGTTGTAAGTTCCATAGACTGTGAGGTAATATAATTCTACATGAAGTTAAACCGGAATGACATAAAGATGACTGTCATAACCTCAGAGAACCAACAGGTAATAGCACGGAGAGTAAAACTTTGCATAACAAAAAATATTTGACATGTCCAGAAAAAACAAAAGAGGACAGGAAAGGAGGGGAAGTGGGAAACAAAGACAAATACAAGTAGGTTAAATGAAATAAAATCCCGACATGGAAGACATCAGCCAAACCGTGTCAATAAGAACATGAAAAGTAAATGAACTAAACACTTCAATTAAAGGCAATTGTTGTCATATAAAATAGAAAGACCCAACTCCAAGCTACTGATAAGAAAATATGCTTTAATTATAAAGACATGGGCTGAAAGCAAAAGGTTGAAAAATGATATATATTCTAAATTCTGCATGAGGAAGCTGGTGTGGTTATATTACCATCAAGGTAAAAACTCCAGGACAGGGGCGCCCGGGTGGCTCCATCATTAAGCGTCTGCCTTCGGCTCAGGTCATGGTCCCGGGGTCCTGGGATCGAGCCCCGCATCGGGCTCCCTGCTCCACGGGAAGTCTGCTTCTCCTTCTCCTGTGCCCCCTGCTTGTGTTCCCTCTCTCGCTGTGTCTCTCTCTGTCAAATAAATAAATAAAATCTTAAATAAAAAAAAAAAAACACTCCAGGACAAAGAATATGACTAGAGATTTAGCAGCACGGTTCATAATATTAAAAGGATCAATTTATCAAGAAGACAAAAATGCAGGGTGTATGTACCTAACAACAGAGCTTCAAAACACGTAAGACAAAATAAGAACAAAACGGAAACGAGAAATAGACAAATCATTATAGTATGGATTGCCATACTCCTCTTTCTGCAATTGATTAAAGAGATACACATAAGATTAGTATGGTTATAGAAGATTTAAACAACACTTTCAACCAACGTAAAGAAATTAACATGTGGAACACACTTACTACAGCTATAAAACAGACACCCTTTGAATGTGTACATGAAACTTTCATGAAGATCAGGTCATAAAAAGAGTCTCTATACATATCAAATAACGGAAGTCAGAGTATATTCTCTGATAACAACTGCAATAAATTTTAAAAGTGATAAAATAAACATATAGAATATCCCCAAATGTTTAAAAATCTAATTAACACTTCTAAATAGCTCATGTGTTAAAAAAGAAACCAGAGAAAAATTTTTGAATATTTTGTAGCAAATGATAAAAACACACATAGCAAAATTTGTGGCATGCAACTGAAACTGTGTTTAGGGGAAAATATATAACATTCAATGTTTGCGTTCAGAGAGAAAGAGTTGGAAAGTCAGTGCCTTGAGCTTCCACCTTAATAATCTAGAAAAAGAACAACATGTTAAATCCAGGTGAGTAGGAGAAAGGAAATGATAAAGAGAAAAGTAAAAAATCAATGAAAGAGAAAATGTAAAAGGGGGACCACTAATGATAACCAAGCCTGGTTCTTTGAAAAGCTCTATTCAAGTTGATGAATTTCTAACTGAACATATCAAAAGAACCCAGGGAGAATAAACAAATTCAAAGACTGGGAATCAGAGGCTGTAATGTTGGAGTTCCTATCCATGTTGAAAGGAAAATGGGATTTTATGAAAAGCTTTGTTTATAAATTCAACAACAGATTAAATGAGGAAATCTTTAAAAGACACAAGTTTCCAAAAATGACTACAGAAGAAACAGAAAATCCAAATAGCTTCGTATCTATTTAGAAAACTAGATTATTTATCAAAACCTTTCCCACAAGGAAAGGGAGCTTCCCACAAAGGAAGCTCTGGGGCCACCGTTTCTGGTGCAGATGGGCAGATACAACTCTACATACAGACGGTCTCACCCTGCAACATAAAGAGGGAATCACCTCACCCAATGGTGTGATTAGGTAAGTAACCTAAATTTCAGGCAACCCTTTAAAAAATTACTCAGCCATCAAAAAGAATGAAATCTTGCCATTTGCAATAACATGGATGGAGCTAGAGTATATTATGCTGAATAATACTCTCTATTAATATAATGATTAGTGAAACAATTCTAAAGATAAGTGAAATAAGTCAGTTAGAGGAAGACAAATACCGTATGATTTCACTCATATGTGGAATTTAAGAAAGGAAACAGATGAACATGTGGAAAGGGGGGAGAAAAGAGAGAGGGAAACAAACCATAAGAGACGCTTAAGGGTAGAGAACAAACCGGGGGGTGGGGGAGTGGATGGGGGATGGGCATTAAGGAGGCACCTGCTGTGATGAGCACCGGAAGTTATATGTGAGTAATGAATCACTGAGTTCTACTTCTGAAACCAATGTTGCACTGTATGTTCACTGACTAGAATCTAAATAAAAATTTGAAAAAAATTTTTTCCCTTTTCATTGACTGGGAAGAGTCATTAACAGATGACAAAGTCACAGATGGTATGATTTGCCTTTTCAGCTTCTCTGTGGAGCCTATTGAACATCCTAGCTCCCCAGTCGGAAGGGAGTATCCCCTTTCTCGACAGCCTGAGTTGTTACATTCCCACGAGAGCTGCACCATCGTGGTAGAGACTGCCACTCCTGCATCCTTGGGTTCTGTTCTCTGGTCATTCAGTATCTTCATTTATTAGTTGTTAAACAACAGATCCTGATATTCCTGGCGAAACATATTCCACAGCTCAAACCCCATTTTGGAAAAAAATCATAAACATAAAGTGGACTCTCCTACATGATGGAAGAAATTTCATTTTTTCTTTACAGTTAAGATTTGCTTATGAATGTATTAGGAAGGTTGTTATGGCCTGAATTGTGTCCCCCCAAATTTGTATGTTGAGGTCCCAAACCCCAGTACTTCAGAATACAACCATGTTTGCATTTGAGATCTTTAAGGAGGTGACTGAGTTAAAAGGAGGCCTTTAGGGTGGGGCCCTAAGCCAATATGATGAATGGTGCCCAGAGGAGAGACCATGTGAGGACACTGAGAGAAGGCAGCCATCTTTGAGCCAAGGAGAGAGGTCTCACCAGAAACCAAACCTGATAGCATGTAGATCTCGGACTTCCAGCCTCCAGAACTGTGAGAAAAAAATTTCTGTTGTTTAAGCCAAAAAAATAAAAAATAAAGTGGACTCCCCTAGCGAGTGAAAAGAAGCATGCATGAATCATCTAAAATCAGCTTTTTCTTTGGATCTGGTCAACAATGTTCATTATAATCCAAAGGTTATATTATTTAAAAATATATTCCTTAAAAATCACTCTCTAAGCACAAACCATTTTGCAACTTTTCATATGAATTTGCATTATAAACTACACACATTTTAATCTCAAATCAAAGACTCAAGTAAACTTTTCCATCTAAACCTCATGAAAAGGTTGATGTGATCAACATCTCAGTTCTCCTCTTAGCAAGATCTTTGGGTCAATAAAATACTTTTCTCCAAATTTTAGAACGGTACCATATTGCTAATATTAAATAAGTATGTTCAATATTAACTATCTCTTTTCCTGAACAATGGTCTATGCTTTTCATATCAGCACTGCAAATATTATAAAAAGCCCTTGCAAAATGTGAGACGATCACCTTATCATTTGGCTCCCCGCCTTCCGTGTTATCACCGGGCATGCACTGGGTGTGATGGCTTCCATCGTGAAGCCCATTCTGAACCAAGCCCTTCCCAACCGACACCTCTTCTTTTGTGAAATTCATTCAGTCTTACAGTTGGTAGACTAATGAAGTAAAATTTTAACTCTTTTTAAGGCTTTAAGAAAAAAAGAAAAGAAAAGAAGAGGCGCCTGGGTGGCTCAGTCGGTTGAACGCCCGTCTCTTGATTTTGGCTCTGGCCGTGATCTCAGGGTCGTGGAACTGAGCCCCGTGTGGGGCTCCCCACTCAGCAGGAAGTCTGCTTGTCCCTCTCCCTCTGCCCTTCCCCGGCTTATGTGCATGCTGTCTCTCTCTCTCTCTCTCTCTCTCACTCTCTCAAATAAATAAAATCTTTTTTAAAATGTGATACAAACAATGGAATATCATTTAGCCTTAAGAGGAAGGAAATTCCCTTTTACAAGGATGAGCCTTGAGGACGTTAGGCTCAGTGAAAGAATCCAGTCACAAAAAGACAAACCCTGGGTGATCTCACTCCTGTGAGGCCCTGGAGTCATCAAATCCCCAGGGACAGAAAGGAGAAGACTAGGTGCCAGGGGCTGGGGGAGGGGAAAGGAGAGAGGTTTGAAGAGGACAGAGTTTCCATTCGCATGACAATGTTCTGGCAATGGATGGTAGGATGGTTCACAACAATGAGAGTGTCCCTGAAGCCACTGAGCCGTGGACATAAAAATGGTGAAGATGGTAAATTGTTTATGTTGGATGTATTTTACCGCTGTTTAAAAACCACACGTGTCTTGGCTGGCCCACAAGGCCTGCCCGGTCCTGTCCAGCCCCCCTCTTCCACTACCTCCCACCTTCTTGGCTCTGTACGCTCTATCCAAGTGGACCTTCTGGGTGCTGTCTCTGCTTGTGGTTCGCTGTCCGGGAAAGAGCTCCCACCCATCTCCCCCTGCCTGGGGCTTTGAGACTCAGGCTTGGCTTCAGTCACCTCCTTGGAGAAGAGTTCTTCACAGCCTTCCTTGAAGCAGTCCTGACCCAGATCGCCCTTTCTCCTAAGACTTAGCATAATTCAAGTGGGTCTTCCTTTAAAACTTCTCTTGTTTTGGATGGAGTGATGGGGTTTCACCTGGCCCATTTCCTCCCCAGCCTAACTCGCTGTTAGCACACATGTGTGTTCAGTATGACCTTGCCAACAGAAGGGGGCAGGACAGAAGCATGGTGGAGGTGTGGGGGTCGGCGCTCCACTCTCTTCCAACACCCGTTCACACCTGACAACACCCCTCGCCACCCTTCATGCTCTGCTCCCACCCCCTTCCTCCAGCCACTCCTGCCCCGGCATGCAGCCTTGGACTTCGGTAAGGCCACGTCACACCATCTCCCTTGTATAATGTCATTTAATCTATTAGACACCTCTTGGGTTCCCCCTTGGAACCACGGCAGCCATGTCTGTGCGTCTGTCAACCCTCCCTGGTCCCACGTCAGATCTGGGAAGCGCGCCTGACTTAGTCCTGCCAAGTCAAGCGTACTCAGGTTCCTGGGCACGCATCTTACACCCCCAACTTCCCAGCTGTGTGACCTTGTTCACTGCTCTCTACCTCTACTTCCTTTGCTATAAAAAAAGGATCAGCTTCTTAGGAAGTTGAGTTGACACATGCAATGCACTCAGAATAGTGACAAACGCATCATAATCACCCAAAATGACAGCAGTTACCAATTCCCAGGATCTAAGGACTGGGAGTCAGTTCAGCCAGCTTGCTTCTGTGGGTGGTGGGAACCAAAGGGGTGTGCATCTGGGTGCTGGGAAGTGAGCATCTTCTAACCATATGGATTCTCATGGGATTTATTGGGGAGAGTCTGGGATCTTTATGATGCCCTGAAATTGAACAATTGTCCTTTCTTTGATGTCTGGAGGCTTTTACACCTGAGTCAATGAAGATCCCAGTGAGTCAGCAGTAAAGTTTCCTTTTAAGTGGAGGAAGGGCAATAGTGAGCAGAGTTAGGAAGGGAAAGCCCCGCTTCCAGAACCACTGCAAGAAGATCAACGCTAGGAAAGAGTCTGTATGGAAGGGAGGATCCTTCAAACTCTCAGCAGGGAAACCACTCTGCAGGGAAGGTCAGTGTGGATGCTCGCAGTAGTCCCATACCATGCATTGCCATTTTTCCAGCATTTACCTGGTAAGGCAGCTCAGCTCACATACAAGTATCTGGCTTGAAGTCTTCTTTTGCTTTATTTGTGTTGTTTGTTTTCTAAGGGATTTTGCTATGTAAAGGTCTTTGTAATTATAATGTTTTATCCTTCCGGTTTGTAGAACCAAATTTTATTTTAAGAACAATGTTTATTAATGCAGGTTCTCTGTAAATCAGTGTTATAAAGTAATTACAGGTGACCAACGAAGGAGAGGATAAAAGGGAGGGATAAGCTTTTCTTTTATAAGGACTTTTTAAGTAGTATATTTTAATGACATTTGAAATCATTTGCCAAACACAGGAGTACATTAATTAGAACTGAAACACAAAATTTCTTAATTACACACATGAAAAGTCATAAGAAGCTATTACTTAAAAAATGGCATTCATTTGTGGTGGGGAAAAATTATTATTGTATTCACACTGGATTATTTGACTCAAAGTTGGATAGTTGATGATAAGTTGTATTATTGTCTCCTGACTACTCATTCTCATCTCCCACTGGAATGCTCTGGGTGGGGAGTTATGGTTCCCCATTCCACTGATGTGGGGCTTAGCCATATGATTTGATTTGGCTAATATCATCTGGGTGAAAGTTAAAGCTTACCAGTTATCAGTATTATCAGTAAAAGGTTTAAGAAATGTGGGAAGTTTAGGGGGCACCTGGGTGGCTCAGATGGTTAAGACTCTGACTCTTGGTTTCAGCTCAGGTTGTGATCCCAGGTCATGATCTCAGGGTCATCAGATCGAGCCCCACATGGGGCTCAGATTGCTCAGTGGGGAACCGGCTTTTCTCCCTCTCCCCCTGTCCCTCCCCAAGCTCGTGAGCATGCTCTCTCTCTTTCTTTCTCTCTCTAAAATAAATAAATAAATCTTGGAGCACCTGAGTGGCTCAGTCAGTTGAGCATCTAACTCTTGATTTCGGCTCAGGTCATGATCTCAAGGTTGTGAGTTCGAGCCCCACATTGGGCTCCACACTCACCAGGGAGTCTGCTTCTGCTTCTCTCTCTCCCTCTGCCCCTTCCCAACCTGCTCTCATTCTCTCTCTCTCTAAAAACAAATAAATAAATCTTTTTAAAAGATAAATAAATCTTTAAAGAGAAAAAAAAGAAAAGAAACGTTGTAAGTTTCTGCTGGATCTCCTATCACTCCCAACCTCCACCATGAGAACTGTATACCCAGAAAATGTCTTACTTAAGCCTAGTCCCTGAGGAAAAAACCCATGGACAGTATTTAGACCACCCCTGCCTGGAGCAGAGCTGCAGACCCTAATCTGTAAACACTGACATGCAATGTGAGTGAGAAATAAGGATTTGGTTTTTGCAAGTACCTGAGATTTTGAGGCTCTTTGTTACACAGCATTAACCCACCAAAAACTGATTAACACAGCTTAAGGATGAAGTTAAGTTCTACAGAATTAGGGAACTTAGTAATCAATATACAACTCACTAGGAACTTGGAAGCACATGAACTTCTTTGTGTAAATGGGATATTCTAACCATGCAGTCATGGGAGGTAGGTACATAGAGACTTGATGAGAGGCAGATGTTTGTGCAAATGTCAGATACAACATGTAGGATCATAGGATCAGGGTCGCTATCCCTTTCCTCACATGCAAGTGTAGGCCTTGTTCTTAAAGCAGGATAAGAGAGGGTGTCCATGAAAATGATTCTCTCATTTGTTAGGGATGGATTATTTGCTAGTTCTGAGAAGGAGACAAGAAATTCAGAAAAGCCTTTTCTGAAATAAGACCCTGAACAGATTGGTTTGATCTTTCAGGTTATCTACTATTAAGACATGAGGCCCTTCATAACCCCAAACCTATGCAAATGAAGACTAAGAGAAAAACCTCAAAGCTACTGCCTATTTAATGAAAATCAACCTGGTTCAGTTGGTGGAGCATGCGGCTCTTGATCTTGGGGTCATGAGTTTGAGCCCCCTGTTTGATGTAGAGTTTACTTAAAATAAAATTTTAAAAAATTTAAAAAAAAAGGAAAAAGAACACTTGCTAACACACAAGTGTGGCCCAAGGAGCCTGTTGTCCCCTCCTTATCAGGAGCTGGCCCTGGGTCCAGAGGAGGCATCACTGATGTCTCCATGGGGGACACTTCTTGGTGCATCTCTTGCTTAGGTGTAGAAGAAAGACACAACCTAGTGTGTGTCGGTTGTGGACGGGTTGCTCACCAGTCAAGGACTCTCAGAAGGGGCCTGTTGGTTACCGTTCCTCGATAAAGCAGGAGCAGGGCCTGAAACAGAGACAGATTTCTGGATAATTCTAGTGGACACCTAGATCTAGGAAGGGTCCCGTCAGGGCAAGCATGTCAGTCTTGAGCTACGGGTAGAAAAGAGTTGTTGGACTTATCTCCAGTGGTTGGTTGATTGGGCCCCGACAATGAGGGACAGGGTGGTACATCTCTAGTTAGAAAGCCTCTCCCTGGAATGATGGCATGAAGCGGTCTTTCTGAAACTGGTTTTCTGTCTCCAGTCACTGGCTAATTTCTAATTCTAATTTCTAACTTCTGGCTCAGGCAAGCAACATGTTTCTGACCAGCAACTGCTCTTCCTTGCAGGATGAACAGCAGGCCAGAAATCACCGGCTCTTTTTAAAATAAACACCTGATTTAAAAAAAAAATCTCTTTTAAAATTTGCCTTACATTGTTCATTGTCTATTTGCCTCCCACAGCTTCTGCTCTTTCTCCTCTCCCACTCACAATCTTGCAGACCCGGCTGCCCCTGCAAAGCCAGGTCTCCATGCTCATGGAACTCACTAAGAAATTCAACGTTCAAGTTCAGGCATTTCATTCAGTTTCCAGGTGAGCTTTTACCATCGAACAGAGCAAGATTCACATTGTGGTCACCGAACTGAAACCTTGGCTATAAATTCTCTTACCTTCTATCGCTCATAGAGTTCTACCCAGAAAATACTTGTCTGTGTTCCTTCTTCAATTTTTACATTCTCGCTCCAGTGACCAGCCAGCTCTGAGTCGCCTGATACCTTGCATGGCTGGCTTGCTCTCATCACCGTGCTCCAACCCTGAGAATCAAGGTGGAGAACCATCTGCATTCATCCCCAATCTAAGGAAAAGCGTCTCCAGAGGCCCCCCTGAGCTGTCTGGTATTGTCTGATCTGTTCTTGGAGCTCCGAATGGAGCTTACTTAGCCTTCTGTTCTTGGCAGCAGCTGCTCCATGCTCTCTGTGGTCAGGTATATATTCTGATACACACTCCGTGCTCTTTGTAGTCTGACTTATTCTCCTGAGCCCAAGGGAGTTCGTACTTGACCTTCTCTTAGCTCAGTAAGATAGTACCTTTTCAGTTTTAAAAAATTCTTTGTAGACCCTTATAACATTTCTATAGATTTCTGACTTTTCAACCTCATGTCCTTTTTTAAAAAAGATTTTATTTATTTATTTGAGAGAGAGAGAGAGAGAACAAGTGGGGGCAGGGGCAAAGGCAGAGGAAGAAGCAGACTCCCCATTGAGCGGGGATCCTGATGCGGGGGCTTGATCCCAGGGCCCCAGGATCATGACCTGAACTGTAGGCAGACGTTCAACTGACTGAGCTACCCAGGTGCCCCAAGTTTTCAACCTCATGTCTTTTTTTATTAGCTGTTGACCCTTACCTTTAAAGGTGACCACATTTCTACTGACTACAGATAGGATTCTTTAAACCCTCTGCTCTCTCTTTCCAGACATAAGCCAAACCATTCCATCAAAGAGTCGTGTTCTGTTTCTAGATTTCCCATAGAGATATTGCTGTTTCTCTCATGTTTTCTCTCATTTACCATGAAGTCCTCTCAAACTCGATGGCTGTCCATGGACATGGACCAGAGCGTAGCGCCCCCGCCGACAATCTGAAATCCTCTCCAAACACATCCGTTGCCATCACCTCTGCCTCTGCAGCCGCTGACGGCCTCTTTTCTTCCTCTGGTATGATGCCTTCCTGTTTTCCCTTGTCTACTGTTGATGGAAGCTCCTGGTGTCTTTTGGGTTCAGCGCACTTTTCAATTGGCCCAGCAAGTAGCCAATGGGACAATCTGCTGCCCTGAAGAGTTCGTGTTCTGGATAAAATAGATCCTTTTTTTTTTTTTTTTTTTTTTTAAACACTGTCCTCCTGCTCCTTCTCTGGAATCTGGCGCTATCTCTGCTAAATCTTGGGTGTGTGGCTCTGAGGAATGAAAAGGCTGGTCTGAGACTCAGGAACATTCACCTAGCTCTCTCTCTCTTAATTAATTTCATCTTTTATTCATGGTGTGCCCTATTGCTGTCTTTGGAGAAGATATTGGGATTCAGGATGCTTCTTGAGCTCGGGTGAAGGGATGTTTCCCAGCTCCTTTCTCTGGGCACCTCCCTTCATACCGCGTCATCACAAGCTCAGCTTGAGGCGCACCTTGAGAATTGTGGAAATGTGATGACAGATCATTGCTGCTCATGCCCACAGTTACGGCTGGGTAAGTCACCAATACATGATGGGATGCTCAGGCTGCATGGCTCTCTGGACTGTTCAGACAGTTGTGAGATAAAGTCCTTACGATTTTAAGAGACGTTATGTAGTTGAAAGGTTTTCTAGAATCCCCCTGATCCATTCAGAAGTCTTAACAAAGGTTGTTTCAGACCCTTGTTTTGGTCTTCATCTTGCAGCCATGCCGTACGGGCAGTACTCTCGATTTGTTCTTGGCCCCAAGCTGGACAGACTGGACATGAGGAATGATTTCCTAGCAAGTTCTGGAGCCCATAAATTCCCTCTACGTTTTGCTTGGAGACCGGCCAGTTCATTTTTGAGCTCATCTCTTTGTGTCTTAACCACACACAGCTGAAAAAGGGTGGATTATACTTTCAGTCTTCTGTGTGGGCACCACCTGCCCAATTCCACACACTCACCAGGTGACTTTCCTAACTTCCCAGTTACTGCAGGTAAACAGTTTTACCAAACGTTTTGTACTAGTGAATATGGGGAGCCACATTCCCAAATTTAAAAGTTTCCTGGCCTTCCACCAGCCATCCCAAAGCTAATCTCACATATTCTAGTTTCTGGTCACAATGGCATCCCACTTCTAAGGACCAATTTCCGTATCCGTATGCTTTTGCTGCATAACAAACCCCCACAAAATCTTAGAGACGTGAAACAGTGTTCGTGGGCCTGCAGGGGAAGCTCCATTTGGCACTGCAGTTCCGCGGGTCGGCTCTGCTCCTTGCGTACATACACCTTCTGGGCCTAGAAGGCAAGAGCTTAACTCCCAGCAACATTCTTGAGAAAGTGATTGAGCCTTGTCTCCCCACTAACATATTGTACCTCTTGTCCACATTCCACTGGCCAAAGTAGGTCACATGGCTAATCTGGGGACATGAAAAGTAAGAAAGGAGACTCTGCCTTTTGGGAGAGGAGCTGAAAAGTCCCATATGGTGAAGGGCGCAGATACAGGCAAGAGCAAAGAGGCCAATAATGCAAGCTGTCACAGCATCTCGGGTGGAAAGAGATGATCCCAGCATCAGACTCAACGTTCAGTCTCATGACCTACACCACGTCTGGATGCCAGTCTAGGAAATAAAAGGTTTCTGCCTCACCCCCCATGCCCTGAAAAAAAAAAAAAAAAAAGACAGTCACAATAAATATTCCCAACAGAAAAGTGGAAGAATCAGAGATGCATCCAGTCACCAACCCTCAGCAGGTGTCACTGGCCCTCTCCTCTGGGTGGAAGGCGTGCATGGACAGGCCCAGGTCCTGTGTCCTACAGGCGGTTCCCAAACCATTGTTCCCCTTGCTTGCCCTATTCTGGACTGTTCTGTGCTCTGCAACCCAGCTGACCTACGATGAACACAGACACTCCAGCTTGGTTTTGACTAGTATTAGCATGGCATATCTTTTCCCGTGGTTTTACTTCTAACACATATGTGTCTTTAGATTTAAAGTGCATTGGTTGTAGGGAACACAGTTAGGTCTTGCTTTCTTTCTACGTCTGACAACCTATGCCTTTGATTTGTTTAGACTGTTTACATTGATTATAATTATCGATATGGCTGAGTTTAAAATCACCATCTTGCTATTTGTTTTCCAATTGTCCCATCTCTTTGAACCCTTTTTCTTCTTGTTTAGAACTGAATATTTTCTCTATAATTCCATTCTATCTCTTTTGTTGACTTCTGAGCTACAACTCTGTTATTTTCGTGGTTGTTTTTGAGTTGATGGCAGTTACCTTCCACTCATCACCACCCACGCCTTCGGGTAGTGTGGGCACGTTACATGTCTCCCCAACCCTAAATCTCTTTGGTCATATATTTGCTTAAGCATATTATAAACCCACACTGCACTGTTATGTTTATATAAAATTTATTTGATAAAATACTAACTTTCTGCAGGCTAATGATATCATAGTTTTATAATAATATGTTTTAAAACTTAAAAACAATAAATTTTATTTATAATTCCTAACTTGGAATTATTTTTTTAAAGATTTATTTACTTATTTTAGAAAGAGAGAAGGGGAGGAAGTGGGGCAGAGAGAGGGAGAGAAGCAGACTCCCCACTGCGCTCGGAGCCCCATGTGGGCCTCAATCCCGTGGCCCTGAGATCATGACCTGAACCAAAATAAAAACCTGGACGCTTAACCAACTGAACCACCCAGGCGCCCCAGGAAATTTTTTTTTAATTCGAAAAATAAGACAGTCATTTAGCCTCTTCTTTTTTTATATAAGAAAAAAACATTAGAATTATAAACATATTTAGATATGAGAAAAATAAGCTTTTCTTCTCAAAACTGTAGCTTTGGGAACTGGGGAGAAAGGATTTTAATCACAAACCCCGTGTAGGTTTCTGGGTATTGCCATAATCCAAATGTAGTGTTTTTATTACAGAGCTCTGTAATTTTCTAGTGCAGGATAACACATTTTTTTAAATATATATAATATTATGCCAAAAAAATAAAATTGGGGGTTTAGATCCCTTTAACTTTATGTGAGCTTCTACTTTTCTGGTTGGCTGTAATTTTAACCTGATTACAGATGCACCATCTTAAACTTACATAGATAACATGGATTCCCTTGCCCATATTCTTGGTCAGGAATGTGTTCATGACACATTCTCCTTCTAAATACATATTTTGAGAAGTATTTTTCTTTTTAGAAGGCATAATCCCTATCACCACCACGTTCTCCCAAAAAGAAAAAAGAATAAAAGAATCGGGCCACAAACATTCAAAGTGGCAGGGATCAATTTTTAAAGATCACTTTCACCTTATATACATACAGGGAGTCAGGCCCTCTGTAATCCCAAAGACAAGGAGTTCAGATTGTATAATTTGTATAATTCCTTTTTTAAAAAACTGGGCTACAGGGGCACCTGGGTGGCTCCGTCGTTGGGCGTCTGCCTTCGGCTCAGGTCATGACCCCAGGGTCCTGGGATCGAGCCCCGCATCGGGCTCCCTGCTCGGCGGGAAGCCTGCGTCTCCCTCTCCCACTCCCCCTGCTTGTGTTCCCACTCTCGCTGTGTCTCTCTCTGTCAAATAAATAAATAAAATCTAAAAAAAATAAATTGGGCTATATATTTATTGTTCGTGAAAAATTTAGAACCTACCTTAATCTTGGTAGAGAAACAATTCATAGGATTTTCCCATTGCATTCTGAATTAGGACAGATGGCCGAGGATCTCGACAAGGTGTTTCTTCTATGCAGCAATACCTTATTCTAAGGGTTCCATGAATAGAGCCAGGCAACGATTTGTTCTATTGGCTTGGAATCCTATCTTCGAGGCTGTAGCACATGTTACTGTTTCTACCCACTTTCCGAGACCTTTATCTCTTTCATTTCTCACAACAACCCTGATAGACGAGCATTTTCTTTCTCGTCTTTGCAATAAGGAACTTGAATTTTTGGAGCGGGTAACTCTCACTCAAATCCAGGTATTTTGCACCAAACTGCAAGCTCTTTGCACCATGTGGCTGCCACTGCCCCATTGCATAACCAGAAAAACGCTGTTTGGTTTACTTAAATATTAATTCCCTGAATCTGGGTCACCCTGAGAAACTCAAACGTGCCATGATCCTGCCTGTCTTCTACATGTAAAACCAGTCTCTCCAGCCAGAGTCGAAGGCCCCTGCAGAAAGGGCTGTGTGACTCAGTCTCCCCGGGTTCCCTGGCCATGCCCTCCAGAACCCTCCACCCAGGCTCCTCCTGTGCCCTCAGATCAGTCCTGGAGTCCTGACACTTGCCAGGCTGGCAGGGGACGGACCCTGGGGTGGACCCTAGGAGGATAAGACCCTGGTGGCAGCCTTCACAGAGCAGCCGGCTACAGAGGGCTGCAAGTTTTCGGTGAGGTGGGCTCCCAGCACTGTGGCCACGGGATCCCAGGGGACTGTCCACGCCCCCGAAGTCCAGCCCTCCTCCAGCAGCCCCTGCTGGTACCTCAGCTGGGCAGGAGCCACAGAACAGACTAGGACCGGTTTCGTTTCCCAGTTCTATCTGGGCAGCAGTTCATCCAAAAAATATTCTTCTAATACATTTGTCAATAAATCGTCTGATTTAGGCTATATCCACATGTGAGCAGCAATAAAACCTAGTAGTTATAACATCGAGAAAAACTTGGAAGGACCAAACTGTTGAGGAGAACCATGTCCCACTTGTACCGCCGACACAAGTACTCTAAACACTCAGCTCTTGGCACGGAGTTCTAAGTTCTCAGTAAGTGAGTGTGCACTAAGTTCACACTCAGTAAGTGTGAACTTAGTGCGAACTGGGATTAGTGTGTGTCCCAGAAATCACAGGTGGACTCGAAGGAAGCCTGAGCGCTGGACTGAGCCCCTGGCAATGATAACTCAGGGGTTCGATGAGGTAACTAATTAAGTGAGCGATGGCTGACTTTTAGAAACACTTCTTCCTCTCCTTTGGGAAGTTTCAAAACCCCTCAGCCTTATTTCTCTTAACCTCTAATGTCCACGACACCACTATAATGCCGCTTACTGGCCGAGCTCCAATGGGCTGGCCATCCGTAACTCTCAGCAAGCAGGGGTTCTGAAGATCAATCAAGCTCCAACAGGTAGCATCAAAACAAGGATTCAGCCACTAGATGGAGAAATTGCCCCAGTCAAGCACAAAGCACCATTCTGGGTCTCTGCTGGAAATACAAGCAGTGAAGATATTTATAAACGCCATGTTGTCCAAACATATAAGCTGTAACTTTTTGTCAATTCATTTGATGTGCTTTTGTTTGAATTGCTCCAATCAGGTAGACATCTCATGTTCACCTTTACTGTTTTATGCTGTCATTTTCCACGATTTCAGTGCTGACTACCTAAATCTCTGGAAAATCATTTGTCATCTTTTGCATTTTTGTGGTAATTAGCATTGAGTAAATACATGCAGATTTCACTTCCCATTTTGCAGCTCACTTGAGAAAGTACCAAGGTTCACAACAGATTAAAATGTCCCTTTGGGACAAGGTCTTCACACCAGCTTTCACAAAATCTCGCCCAAAAAAAGAGGAGTCTGAATACTAACTAGACCAACCAAATTTGGATATTGCCTTTATTTTGCAGAAAATGTTTCCTGCTGATTGTCTTTGGCTACTTAAAAGAAAAATATAAACAATCATAGGTTTAACAATACAAGAGATTAACTACCTATGCTCAAAATAAACACATTCTAGTGGGCAGAGCAGGCAAATCTGCATTTCTACTACAATCTGCTGTCCTCAGCTTTGACAGGCTTCTGTCCTTCACAGCGCAGCACCCACTGTGGCAGGCGCCACAAAGGGCCTGGAAACCATCCCCAAGCAACAAGGAAGAAAATTAACTGTGCTTTTTCTCTTGCTCATGTAGGACTGGTGGGGTTTACGGACTCCGATGTGCCAAGTCACCCATGGGCCGTAGGAGAAACAAACAAAAGTTTCTGGACCCTAGCAAATCATTTTTATTGTGAATCGTGGTAAGTCTGGCCGACCGCATCGCTTCCAGGCCCAA
Source organism: Zalophus californianus (assembly GCF_009762305.2). Taxonomy (NCBI): domain Eukaryota; kingdom Metazoa; phylum Chordata; class Mammalia; order Carnivora; family Otariidae; genus Zalophus; species Zalophus californianus. Next base: position 3,268,655 of record NC_045601.1, on the reverse strand, counting down.
TTTGCCTGCGGGGCATCGGTGGCCCCAGACGGTGGGCACGCACTCCTGAGGGACAGGAGAGCACGGATCCCTCTTATGTTACAGGGAGGGTGATAGGGCCTGTTTCCTTTCCTGGACCCATGAGCTGCCACTTTGTACCCGGGGATCAACCAAATCCACACTGGAGGCCCCACACAGAAGCCCTGCGTCTGTTACAACACAGGCCTTGCTTCACATGGAAGGTGGTGACACGGGCGTCCACGAGGCTATGAGGCGGGCTTGGGCCGACGCATCGTACTGGCTGTCGGGAATGTCTGTGGCCGTGGGGGCCCCTTCGTACAGCGGGGATCCGGAGGAGGATGCCTGGGCCGGGTGGGTGAGAGGCGCAGCATGCGAGGGGGAGCCCCGAAAGAACTGCGCCCCCAGCCCGTTGGACGTCGCCGCCGTCTGAGCCCCAGGCGTGATGGTGCCGTTGCTCACAGACCACAGGCTGGGGTACTGGCTGCAAGGGGAAAACCGAGACACTCAGGCAATCAGAGGTGGAGCGAGGCTCGGGACCAGCGCACAGGGGACGCAAACACGGAGACCTCCCGCTCCCGATCACCGCCCCGGATGGTGTCTTTCCAACAGGCCGTTGGCTCTCAACCACACTCTGAGGTGCCACAGAAGCTACTGTCTCCTATCTGTCAACAAGAAACAAAATTGCGGGCCCTGCCTGCAAAGGTTGTGTGCGGTTCGCGGCTCCTCCCGGAGCGCCAGCCGTTCTTGCTGCCAACCACTCCAGGCTGGTCCTTTGGCGCTCTCGTTCAGAATCCCAAGTCCCCAGATCCCCTGAATCAGAGGTTTCCGGGGTGTGCCTAGGTGTCTGTGCTGATTAACTCGCCCCGCCCCGCTGCTGGGGTTCTTGCCATGGAAACAGCACCTTCCTGGAACATTAAGGTACAAAATGTGCTCGAAATAGGCACCGCCCCGCCCTCTGTCCTGTGCAGTAACACTTAGCAGGTCGGCGGGATGCGGTGCAGGACGAGCAGCCGGGAGCTAGCCCCGGACGCACACCCAGTCCTGCCCTTCACCGGCTGTGTCGGTACCCTGGCCTGCGGCCAGTTTCGAGCCCGCTTCCCGATGCACGGAGGAAGCAGCTAGAAACAAGTATGAAGTCCTTCAGTCTAGCAACGCAGATTTAAACAGCATCCAACTATGCTAAAACTGCTTTGAGAAAATGTCTTTCCCTTACTCCATACTGTGCTGTATTGTTCACCAAGCCCTGTTCTGTATTTCAGACGTATTTGACCTCAAAAACAAACCTGAGTTGAACGAAGTAGTTTACTATCCCCATTTCACAGAGAGAAGAAACACCTCTGAGACGCCCCATCAGAATGGGACTGCAATGGAACTGTGAGGTCCCCACAGCCAGTGGTTTGTAACCTGCAGGTTAGTCCACTTATGTGCAGGTCTCTGAGTGACCTTCGGGCCCTTGAATGGTTGGCTGCTTTGTGCATTGTTTGCTTTATTTTTTAAGAGAAGACAATTAGATTCTTATTATAAAGGAATTGTTTCTGAGACAAAAGAATTAAAATCTTGGGCATCTTTTGGTATTCTATATACAATAAATTGCATTGCTTTCGTAGTCAAAGTAACTTGGGTAGAGATTCACTCTGCTGTGAGCCAACAACCTGTTAAATCATTTAATATCTCTGAGCCTGTTTCTTCAGAAAATGAAAGCTGACTTTCAGCTTTGATTCAGTTTTCTTATAATAATCCTATGAAAAACAGCAATACAGTTACCCATCAGCTTGATTTTTAAGCCAATCTCCCTGTACATTATTTTCAAGCTAATAATAAAATATTCATTTTTCTTTACTAGTTACCAGCATATATGTTAAGGACTTTGATCCTGTATCCACAGAAAAGCCAACACATTTTTTTCCCTCAATTTAATAGCTCTTGTCAAAAATGATTCTAGAAACATTTCTTCAAATTTCACCTGCTGACCCCAACAACTCTGTAAAGACATGCTGAGGCTGGGGTTATAGAACATATTTTTTCTTGTAGAAATGAGGCTCAGAGAATTTAAGAGACATGTCCTCTATAGGAACTAGTAAGTGCCAGAGCCAGGATGGGGGCCCTGGCTTCCCTCTGTTACAGCCCAGCTCCAGGCATGCCACCCCGAGGGGGCCCCTGGTCCTCCCAGAAGACAGACTGGAACAGTAACACAGTGGTCATGTAACCTGGGATCCTGGGTTAGTGATACAACTGTCAATAATAGCCCAGCTGCCCACAGGTGAAGAGGCAGAATAGAAACCAAGGGACGGAAATGGCATGATGTCACACTCATAGTCCCAGGACAGTGCGCATCAGGTCCAGACATACGTTACCTAGAGCCGGTGGGTGGGCCGGCGCTGTGGCTCATGGGGAGCATGCTGGTATGGGCAGGCGTCCCAAGGCTGGGCCAACTGTCATGGGATTGGAGCATGGACAAACATGCAGATGGATTGTCAGAATAGGCTATGGGGCAAAGAAAGCTTCGTTAGTGGGGGGGGGGGGTCTTCCAGGAGCGACAGAATGCAGCGAAACACTAGCAACAACTGGCACTACCCAACACTGAAAACAAAATGAGTCTGGAATATGGAACAGAAGACTACCCAAGCCAGTGGGTTAAGCGTCTGCATTCGGCTCAGGTCATGATCCCAGGGTCCTGGGATCGAGCTCTGCATCAGCCTCCCGGCTCAGTGGGGAGCCTGCTTCTCCCTCTGCCTCTGCCACTCCTCCTGCTTGTGCTCTCTCTCTCTCTCTCTCTCTCTCTCTCAAATGAATAAATAAAAAAATCTTTTTAAAAAAGACTATCCATTGGCCTGTTTAATTGGTCACCAAAGGTAAATATCTATGGCCAAATGTATATATTAGACAATAAATTTTAGTAAATCCAAGCTTTTTCTTTATCTTCAGATCAATAGATGCCCTGTAGAAAGGGATCCTACGATCACTTGACTGGGGATTAATTATCCTCAAAAATAAACATAAATATAACTTTAACCTGCCTTTTCCCAAAATATTATTTCTTAAGAGATGAAAACACCTTAAAAACCATACTCCGGGCAACACTAAAATATGATCTTCTAGCCTCAGAGTCTAGCTGCTGCTTCAACAAGACCCCATGACTCTTTCTTCATCAAATAAGGTCCTTTCGTTTCAAATCAGCTTTAATTGCTTAATTGCTTTATGGTGTTCATTAGCTATGTTCCTCCTTTTAGAGCCAGACAAAATTAAGTCTGGGCATACGTGGTGTTAGAGGAAGTTTAAAGGGGATCTTAATGGTCCAGCCCTGTGTTTGTAGCCCGTAAGCACGCACTGGGATCACTGGAAGCCTGCTGATTCCGCCTGCCTGGGCCAGTTTCAAGGTGATGCTGTTGCAGACGCTCCAGGCACCACACGTGGAGAAACATACTTCGTGGATCAGTGGGAGAGTCACGGAAAGTCGTGCGTGGGTCTAGTTAAGCCAGTAATTCTCATACCTGGCTGACCCAACATCATCACTTTAGAGAGGTTCATAAACTATCCAAACCTGGGCCCTTAGAGATGGACCCACGGCTGCAGGGTGAAAAAGCTTCCGCAGTAACTGAGTACATTCGGCACCACAGCCCCCTGGTCTGGACCTCTCAGCGGCTGAGCCAGCAGCCATAGCTTGGACCTGAAATAAAGGTCCCTCTTGAGCCCACTAAAGAACTGGCCTGGGTGTGTGTTCCAAAAGAGGTCCTCCTACCCTGATCTCTGGAATCAATCCCACAGAGGCCTTTCCTGCAGTGGTCTTCCATCCACCCCCATACCCCAGGCAGACTTTGACTTAGGACTTACTTGGAGAATTATTCCGATGTGTGTAAGGGCTGGGGTAGGGGGATGGCCGGTGGTTCCTCAGGGCGGGGTACCTTTCACAGCCGTGCGTAGAGGGAAGTGAGAGGGGCCCTCCGAACTGAGGGTGGGGGGTGGCAGGTGGGCACAGGCTGCTGGTTCCAGGGATGAGCCACCCCCCTGCTGTGGGAAAAGAGTGCTGAGTAACTGGCATTTGTATTACCTCCATTAGTTAAAGGACAGGAGAGCTGAGACCAGGAATCAGTGGGTCTCCTCCTGAGGGGTCCCCGATGAAGAGAGGATGCATAGGGTCTTGCACTGAGTCCCCCAGTCCAAGTCTTAAGGCATCTGGGCCTCAGCTCCACATGAGAGGCCACAGTTTGACCAGGGTTTCCAAACCCATGGGGCACCTGAGAAGAGCTGGGGGACCCGGCCCCAGCCTCGGCCAACGCCCACTGCTTCCTCAACCTCTCTAATTCACACCTGCCAGAATCTTCCCAGGCCCATCAGCTTCGAAGCCCTACCTGCTGAGCATGAAAAAACACAGAAACACAAAATTCAGAGCCAGATGCGCTGGAGACACACGGGGCAAGTCACGTGCGTGGTGCCCCCCTCCCCCCCCCCCCCCGTTGGCCTGCTCCTACCACCTCACCACGACGGGGAGCTGTGTCCTGGCTGGACGTGTGTTGTTTTCTGTCCACTTTTCTTCTGCTTCAGGCTCACCTTCTCCCCACTGTGCACACCCGTCAGAAAATCACTCTGCTGTTACCCTGCCTGCCTCTCACACTCCAATCTCTTCTCCGTTCCCTGCTTTTAAGTCTGTTGTTGTTCCTTTTAATTCAGAAAAGCAACCTCTAAGAGCACAACTACTCTGGCTATAATTTCCAAAGGACAAACAATGCTTCAGACAACATTGAAATGAGAGAAAGGTCCGGATCTGCCCACAAAGCCTGCCCCCCATCAAATGCCCAAACGACGGCAGCCCATGAGCCACTTTAGGAGAGCTGTTTGTTAAATTAGCCCAGAAGATGATTAACGAAGAAAAAGGGAACAGAAAAAGAGTGTCCGCAGGATGTGCCACGTTGGTCCCCTCGGCCTCTAGAAGTGGCAACAAGCACTAACTTTTCTCTCCCGATAATGTCAGTTATTTAAATTACAAGCCCCTTCCCTGCATAGAGAGGAGAGCCACACAAAACTCTGTCTCCTAACAGACACTGCTCCTTAGACCTGTGCCACTTGGCTCTGGCTCGTGGAACTCGGAAAGGAAGCTGGACTTAAAGCACTTTCCCCATCCTACAAGCCACTGTCCCCACCAGCAAAACGAGCCGGACTTGCTGGGCCACTCCTGGAACTGAAATGGGCTACGGGAAAAATCACATCTGCTCATAAGCATCCTTCCAAAGGTGGTCCTTTGGTCTGCCATCATTAATAACGAGAGAAACCATCTCAAAGTGGCTAGAACAAGCTGGCTTCTCCACTTGCCCAACAGAGCAGAGTCTAAACCCCCACCAAGATCTCCACCATCTGACACGGCCATGGTGGGAGGTGCCTCGAAGCCAAACAACTGAGCCCAGGTAAGTTCTCCCCTGGCTTCTCTGTCAAGAGTCCCAAGTGCCAGATGCGCATCCACAACCCTCAAGTAGAGCAGAGGTTGAAGACATAGCTCCAACATCATGGGCCCATGGTGGGCGGTCTGCTCCCCAGCCACACTCAGAAACCCGCTGTCAGCTGCATCCCCAGCTCTGGCTCTCAGCAGCCTAGTCCTGGAAGCAAGAGACGTGGGGACGGAACGCAACAAACCGTACATTGGGAGTACCCAGACTGCTGGCTGTCTCCAGGTTCTTCCATCATATCTTTGTGATCACTTCTGTCAAAAAAGTGTATTGAGTCGTCAAAAAGAACATTCGGAAAATACCATTTGCAGCAATATTTCCTCTTTCTGCATATTTCTTTGCCCAAAGGGTATAGTTAGAATTCTCTCACCTTTCCTTCGCATCAAGGAAAGCTTTTGCAAATGGATTGTATTTAATTTTAAGAGCTGTGATCTGAAAAAAAAAAAAGAAAAGAAATCACATTGACTGGTACACTGTCCATTAGCCAGAGGATTTAATTTGGTCCCGAGAAATTGGGAAACATCAGTACCCCTTCCTTTAAATATTCAAACATGATCAGACTTTCTTCCAGGTCTATTTTTCTATTTGAGTCTGAAGTGGCTGAGTAATTGTAATATTTAACAAAGAACAGTACATTTATGGAAGTTTTTAAATGCTGCTTTTCTGAGTGGAATTCACAGTGAGTTTAACCTACTGCTGACAACATTCTGTGTGCATAAATCACACAAACATGGCTCAAAACATTACCTGAATCTGCTTAGGAAATAGCGATTTGCTCCTTCTAGTTGGCACTCAACACTGACAACTTAACCAGCTAATCACAAAATGTCTGTACTTTGGGGTAGACTTAAGAGATTTACGGGCACTAACCGGTATTTTGTATCTAGATGACCCTTCACACTGCCCAGGTTTGGAGGGTTGCCCCCCACCCTTTCAGGAAGATCTCCAAAGATTGCCTCTCTTACTCATCTTGTTCTCAAGAAATCCTCATAGAACTTAACCTAAATATTTTGTTCTTTTTCACTCGGAGAATTTAGGAGATGGTTCTATTTTATAGTGTCTATTTTATAGACACTTTAACAGAGAATTAAAGGAGAAATGCTTGAACAGGCACACATTTTAAAATTTCTCCCCTCTGTCCCAATTCTATGGTCATAGTAGATTATTTGAAAAGGGATAACCTTTCAGTCTAAAGTACACCAACACACAGAATGTCCACATTCTTTGCGACCTCACAGGGGACACATGCCCACCCGGCTGCTCACCTCCTCGTTCTGATAAGCGGTCACTGCGATGAACTGGGTCTCTGGGAAGCAGTGGCTGGTGATCATGCGCTGTGCGCCCCCAACTCTCACTATGTGGATCCGAGGCTCGTACTTGTGTAAGGAGTTCAACATGATCTGAGGGAAGGACACAGGCAAGACTTTCAGATAACAAGACATCCATTTGCCCTGCTGTTGAGAAGAAAAATACATCCAAGGTGCAGAAAATGCTGTAGCTCACAAGAAAGTGTCTTTACCGTTGAAGTTGGTGGGTTTCCCCTCAGGTGCTGCTTCCCACGACTGGCTTAAGGAAAGGAATGTGAGGTGCTACACGCCATTAAAGGCAATGAATGCCCATCGTGAAATCCTTCGACCTGGTACAATAACGTTCTAAAGCTTCCAGGATGGCTAGAGACATCTTTAAAAGCCTGAGCTTGTTTGCACCTTGTTTGAACATGGGGTCTCCCAGTAAAAAATCCCCCAAGTAAAGACATTCTTGGAAGAGGACAAATTTACATGTCTGTTCAGACCATGCAGCAAACACAATGGCACATATTTAGCTGGAAAGTGACCGCTTACCATCAAGGCTGATATTTTCTCTACCTCTAGGTAAGGTGAAGACTTGAATGCAAAAGTTCCCCAAAGCCTGAGACCTGTTGAGTCCTTAAAGGTGAGGAAGCCCTGCACCCTCCCCGCCCCCAGCTCCCCGCCTTGGTGTTAACCACCATCAGTTTACTATAAACAACACTGAAGGCTTAATTGAGGAAGGCTGTGGCAGTTTCTCCAGGACAGATGTCACCTCCCGCGCAAGCACAGTCCCTTCCACCACGCCGAAGGTGCGGACCTGGCCTCGCCTGGCGCTGTCCCTGCCCCCCCCAACCCCCGCGGGCTCCATCACACCTACCTGACCCCCTCCGTTCAGCTTGTTGGTGAGCTTGACTTTGCTGAAGGAGACGGGCGCCTTCATCCAGTGGGCCCCGAAGTTGGGCGAGTCGGGGTGGATGTAGACGCAGCTGGGCGCCTGAGGCTCTGGCTTGCCCCCCGGGACCCACTCTCCGTTCACATACTTCCAGCGGTGGTTGTCGGCAGCCACGAAGTCCAGCAAGAAGGAGTACATGGCGTTGGGGTCCAGGCCAGACACGTTCACCTTCAGCACCGGGAACATCCTCCTGCAAAGGAAGGAGTGCAGCCGGAGGACCCCGGATCTGAGCCTTTAAGACCTTTAGACCTAAGGCACAAAGCTTGGGACAGAGGCATCTGTCACTGTGGGGCAAAGAGAAGCCCCCAGGCCCCGCCTTCCCAGAGCCCCCCCCCCCAACTCCCCAGCGTCCTCCACACTGTCCCACTGCCCCCGGAGGCAGGGTCCCAGAGAGCCTGGCCGAGGGTTCCCGCGAGCGGCCAAGACGCGGGTCTGGGAGACTTCTCCCAAACTTCCGCGGAGCAAACCCCAGAGAGTGACGATGAGGGGACACAGGGCTCTGTTCCCGAGCCGAGCGGAAAGGAGCAAGAAGACCCCCACTGGGAGGAAACCTCGGGCAGCGGGAAAGTTTCCTCCAGGCCTCCCGAAAGCCTGGCGCACGCCGAAGTCCGGGCGCGCCTACCTGCCGTTCTTGGTCACGATCATCTCGTTGGTGAGCTCCTTGAAGCGCAGCCACAGCTCGCTCTCCTCGAGGCCCACGCGCAGCTCGCGCTCCGTGGGGTCGCCCTTCTCGCTGCCCGCCTGCAGCTCGCTCTCCACGGCGCTCAGCAGGTGGTCCACTCGGTACTGCAGGCTCTTCCCCGCGTTCTCGGAGCCGGGGGAGCTCATCCTCCTGCCCGCCCCCTCCCCACCGCCCCCCGAAGCCCCGACTCGCTACGCGAGAGCCACCTTCACCCCGGTCGGCGGCCGCTTTCCCGAGACGGCGCAGGGCTCCCAGCACTGGCCCCGGAGGAGGGCGCGGACCGAGATCTGGGGGGGAGGGGGCGGGGGAGGGGTGGGGGGGAGGTTCTTCCACTTGAACTCCCGCGAGGCACGGCTAGCGTAGGTCTCTGCGGAGACAAACTGCGTCCCCTCCCATAAATAGAGCGGCGGCTGCGGCGGAGAGGGCCGGCGGATTGGGCCGCGCGCCCTTTGAAGTGCGGGGGCAGCTGCCCATTGGCCGCGCGCGGCCATTTCAGACCCGACCGGCGGGCTGGGGCGCCCGGGGGCCCACAATGGGCTCCCGCGCCTGTTTCCTGTAAATCCCGGGCCTGCCCAGCGCGCCGCGGCCCAGCCCCGACACCTCCGCCCTCCCCCAAATGTTTGCACCTCCATCAAAGCGGCGGGGCGGGCCGCGGGCGCGGTGGGGGCGGAGGAGCCGGGCGCCCGAGCTCGCCCCGGCCCGCACGTCCCCGAGGGGCTGCCGGGCCGCCCGCGACGCGCCCCAGCTCCCGCACGGGTGCCAGCCTGGACCGCACCGCGGGCTCACCTGCGCGCGGCCGGAGGCCCTCGGCGTCCCGCCGGCGCCCGGCGAGCCCAGCCCCGCTGAAGGGCGCGCGCCGTTGGCTTCGCCCGGGTCCCACTGCTCTCGCTCCTTGGAAGGCTCAGCGCTCCACCGAGCGGAGTCGCGTCCCGACACGTCCCTCGCCCCGCGGCGCTGCAGGTGTCTCCGCTAACACCTAAGCCCGTGGACCAGCCCACCCCGGCGCCCCCTGTTCCCGCGCCTTCATGGGTGTGGAAGGGGGAGCCCCGCGCCCGGAGTCTCTGTCACAGGCTGGGCTCCGGGCCCACCGAGGAAAATACTCAAAAATCAACCAAACGAGCCCTTTTAGGAAGTTTTCCCGCTTCCTGTGTAAAAACAGGACTTTGATGACGAGGTTTGCGCGTGCACTCAGTGTGACCTGGGAGCTTGCGTGGCTTCTGTGGGCTGATCTTTGTTTCTGTGGAAGGTGGGAGTGGGAAGGCGCTGGCCAGGGTGCTCTCCCGAGAGCGGGGTTTGGGGTGCGCCACCCTGCCGGGCCCCGGCCAGCCGCCGCGCCCGGGGGCGTGGGGAGCGGGTGGTTTATTACCTTTCGGTGAGAACCTCCGCGAGGAGAGCGAAGGAAAGGTGACAATGAGCAGGAAATAGTTCAATAAGGTCTCTCTAAACAGTAACATTCCTCCCAAAACGGGAGCCCAGGAAGAGAGAAGGAAGTAGACGCTCCGAGCGCTGGCTGTGCGCCTCGGAGCCCCTTGCCCACCACTCTAGCCCGAGCGTGGGGTTCCAGGCTGTTTCCAGGTCTTCTTCGCGCGCACCGCACCCCCACGCCCTGTGGGAACAGCCAGTGCATCGGGCGGGGCGCCCCGTTCAGGACAGTCTCGCGCCCTAGCTAGGGGGCTCTCCCGGAAGGACTTGGATTGCGCGCCCCGGCTACCCCGTTCCTGCGGGCGCCCGGCCGGGCTCGCTCGGGAGTCTGGAAGCGCGGGGCAAGCCGCGGGAGGGATCCCGGCCGGGGGCGGAGGAGCGCCGGGCCTCTGCCTTCCGGGAGCCAGCCCAGCGATAAAGGGGGGCGCCTGGTGCCCCCCGGGTGGAGTGAGGATGCTTCCAGGGCTGATTTTCCGCCCCTCTCCAAATGGGTACTGAAGAGTCGGGAAGGCCGGCGCGCCTCCATACTGTCGGCATTTCTCAGTTTCTTTTGTTGTCTCAGATGCTTGGGATACCCAAGGGGATGACCCGAGGGGGGAGGTTTTCTTCTGGAAAGAGGCACCAAAAGGACCTCGTTTGCCCCTGACACCCGGACCCTCCTGAGTCGCCCTCCATCCGGCTCTTCGGGCCATGGGATTTGGAGGGCTTGTGAGTGCGTCTTCCCTAAGAAAATAAAAGTGTCTCAAGGGTCATTTCTGCGGCCTAAGACCGCCTGAGCTTCTTCTGCCCTTGGAATAAAGGGGAAAAGCTGCGTGTGAGGTGGGGGGTGGGGAGGGTGGGTCCCCAGTGGCGATTGAGGGTCTCCAAAACCAGGGTCAGAAGCTACAAGTCCAACACCCCCAGCCCTAAGACTCGAGCTCTCTTGCGCTGACCTTTTGGGGTCGTTTTCCCAAAATCCAAAAGAGCTCACCAATGCTGGAGGACTTTCAGATCGTTCCAGAACTGTGGCTCTGATTTCAGTTGGCTCCCCTAACAGCAGTGGGCACGACCAAATAAGAACAAAACCCCATCGGAAAAGAATGTTAGATTTCAAACGTTTGCAATGACATTTTTCCCCTCCACGAAGAAAAGTCCCAAGTGTTCAAGAACACCCAGAAATTTAGCCCCACTTGCTGGCCGAGCTAGAGGCTGGGAGTAACTGTGTGTCCCTCTGGGGCTCTGCCGGCCTTCACTACCTGTTCTTCCCCCCACCTTTCTGTGCCTCATTTTCTGGATCTTTGTTCCCTGGTTCTCAGGGCAAGCGTCGGCACTCTCCAGGCTTTTCAATGAAGGCTGCGGTGCATGACAGTTTACAGCCAAAAACTTCCTCAGGCCCAGCTATAAAGAATTCCCAGCTAGTAACAATGTGCCTCCTTGGGAGGGAGGAGGTGCTCGCAGCTCTTTCTCTGGCAAAGTCTGTCTCTGCCTGGGAAGCTGAGCCATTCGAGTGAAATACCCAAAAGGGCCGATGGCTGGACCTCAGGATGCAGATGGTCACCCCCCAAATAACTTGGCAAACACTTTACAAGAAATCTCCCTCTCCTCTCTCTCTCTCTCTCTCTCTCTCTCTCTCACACACACACACACACACACACACACCCCTCAGTTCCCAGAGAGGCAGTTTTCCCCAGGCCCAACCCTTCCCAAGCAACAAAACCATTTGTCTTTTAGAAGCAGGTACCCATGATGCCCTAACAGGCTCAAGGCCAGGGGGCCAGGGGACAGCATTGGGGGACCCTTCTTTGCTGGGAGAAAAACATTTATTTTCTGATTATATACTTTGCGCTCGGTGTAGAATATACTGTGTATTACGAAGACACGTAAATGTGTGTGTGTGACCGTAAAAACCTCAAGCCTGAATCACGGGTCACATGTTGGCAGGTTTTCCTCACCTTTATTCATTTTGTCCTTCTACTGAGCTCCGTCTCCCAATTGGTGAAGCAGAGTTGCCAAAAGCGTCAGCAAACATAAGACCTAAACATGTCCTAAACAGCAAACATGGCCTAAAACATAAGACCATGAAGGAAGGGCGCTTCCTCGCAAGTCATTTCTGTCACCAGTTGGTCGGTTTGTCTCCCATTGAATGAAACCCAGTTCATTTTAGTATCAGTTTTAAAGCTGCGTCACGTAATTCTTTGGACTCTTCACCCTTAAAATGTTTTCAAGGCCATCGGGTTGCTTGGGGTACCTCTGGTTTGCAGAAAACACACAGTCCTGTTTTCTCTGAGCCCCAGGGCCCTGCATCAGGCGGAGCCCGGTGTCAGGCCGTCAAGCAGGTGCCACACGGCCTCCTCAGCTGCAAGCACCCCCTCAGCGGCGGGCACCCCCTCAGCAGCGAGCACCCCCTCAGCCGCGGGCACCCCCTCAGCGGCGGACACCCCCTCAGCCGTGGGCACCCCCTCAGCGGCGGACACCCCCTCAGCGGCGGACACCCCCTCAGCAGTAAGCACCCCCTCAGCGGCGGGCACCCCCTCAGCAGTAGGCACCCCCTCAGCCGCGGGCACCCCCTCAGCCGCGGGCCCCTCCTGAGCCGCGGGCCCGGCCGTCAGCTGCAGAGAACCTGGAAGCCAAGTCCCTCCTCACTAGACACCCCGTGTGCTTTGTGGCACGGGACAGCGTATGGTTTCCTGACAGAGTTCACACACTGAAAACAAACAGACCCGCGGGGCGAGAGGCTCACGCCTGGGCCAGTCCCGGGTCCCTCAAGCCCCGAACAGCGGCTGCCGGCCCTTTGGATTCGAGGCGGCAGAGGAGAGCTCGGGGCGCAGCCGGGCCGCCTCCCTGCTGGGGCGAGGAGCTGGAGCGTGTCCCGTGTGGCCACCTCGCTCTGTCCATCCTGGGGCGCGCGGCCTTCTTCGTGGTGTGTAAGTGGGGTCCCGTTTCCCGATGTCCCTGGAATGCAGGCGGTGGCCCGGGTTGCCGTGACCGTCGCCGTCGCCGGTCTTCCTCGGGGCTCCCTGCGCCCCCCCGGCCCCATGCCTGCTCCGTCTGCCCTGCGTGCTCCCACGCCTGCGGCCCCGGGGCTTGTGCACATAGTGAGTGGCCTGCGACGTGTCCACCAGCCTCGGCGTCCCTTCGACTCTGCTGCGTTGGCCGGAGAGCTCACTTCTGCGCAGCCCACGGCCCCGGTCCTGGCCGCACTGGCCTCTGAGGGCCTCCCGCCCGTCGAGGCTCTGCTCCTGTTCCCCAGAGGCCACGGCTTTCTGGGCCTCGCTGAGAAGGTCCAGCAGTTTTCTGGATTTATCGTCTGCTTCTGGTAGTTTACTTTTCCCCGAGGCCGCTTCTCCTCGGATCCTTACAGATAATCCCATCACCCTTGCCCCTCGACCCCTGGCCTCACGGGATTTCCTTACCCTGCTCACTCCTCCCGCACAGGGCGGCCGTGGCCGGCTCTCCGTGGCCCCGCTGCAGTGGACGCCGTCACACTGTGAAGACAGGCGAGATGCAGGCTCTGACCACTCACCGCGACACCAGGTCTCAGCCTGCGGTGGGGACTCGACGGGTCCCCACTGAGGGACGGGCTTGGCAAAATTGAAATGCAGCCTGGAGGGCGTATCCAGGAGGAGCAGGGGCCACTGTCCCCAGACCCACCTGGACACGCGCTCCGGCGCATTGTGATGACACACGACGCAACGTCAGCCAACACTCACTAAAACGCATGAGCCACAGAAGCCGCCCGGTCTTTCTTCAGCCACACACGCATGGTTCAGCCAGTTGTCTCAAACGCGTTACAGGAGGGAGTCCCTGTGGACACTGTGTATAAGATGAGGCCCAAAGAATGAACAGAAATTAACTCTTCCAGAGGAAGTAGTGAGTGTGAAGGGGATAGGAGCCTCCCTCCGGCTGAAAATTACCCAACAAATCCTGACGGGAGACTCCACTTAATATCGAAGGGATGACTATACGCATAGCACCATGGGACCGTCTCTCTGCTTTCTTTGTACCTTCTCTATACCGACACCTATATTTTGGAAAACCCCATTTTGGTACCAAATGAAGTATGAGGTCTCAAATCTATGCCCTTAGAAGGACCCACGCCTGAGCAGCTCTGATCTCCATCACCACTCATCAGCAGGAAGGGCGGACCTCAGGGCCGGAATCCCGCCGGGTTGTGATCATTGCTCCGACAAGGGCTGGTGCAGCGGCTGGGGCTCAGAGCTCACAGACCCGACATCTGTCTGAGGGAACAGAGGCAGCCTGAGGGGTGCAGGCCGGGGACAGGGCGGTTCCAGGCCCGGGAGCAGAGGGCAGACCGCGCTTTCTGTGGAAGAAGCCAGGGAGGAGCAGCAAGGCTGCTTGTGGGATTTGAGGACATGCGGAGACACAGAGACCCGAGGAAGGCAGGGAGCATCGGGATCGAGATCCCGATCGAGAGATTCTGGAGCCAAGTCGAGAACAGCAGGTAGGAGAGAGTGGCCTTTTCGTGACAGCAGAGATTCAAAGACACGGTCCCCGATCTAGGAAGGCCAAGCGGGCAGGACGTTCTGTGTTGAGACAGACGCGCTAAGTGTGAGGAATGGGAAGTGAAAGGGGGCAGTGGGCCGGGAGGTGGGGGGGTGAGGCCCTGAGCAGACTGCTTGAAGGGGGTGGGCTTTCAGCATCTTCAAGGGTAGTTGGGAAGATCCTGAGAAGGTCTGCGGGGTAGCCTGGAAACAAGTGGGGCGCTTTCAGGGGGGGTCCTATAGAAATTCCCATAAATACACAGATGAAGACAAAAAATGAACAAGAAGACTAAGACAGCGATCAAATTACCAGAATGGTTCGGGGGTGGCTAACCCGGGGGCAGGAGAGAGAAGACAAAGGCAGAGCCAGGCAGGCTGCAGCTGGGGCCGCGGGGCCGCTGGGGAGGACAGACAGAGGATGGAAGTGCCCGAGGGGAGCCGGCCTGGCTGCCGTGTGTCTGGTTGGAAGGATGGGGAGGGAGGAGCTAAGAGAGGAGCTCCCAACATATCGGGTACCAGACTGATAGTAAAAATGGGGCCACAGGAGGGCTTAGCAGGGCTGTGAGGAGAGATCCTCGAGCAGTGGTCCATCGGAAATGAGAATCGGCACGTTCTGCCTACAACCGAACTCACACAGCCAACGGGTTACTGCCAGCCCAAGCCCCGGCTCAGCCGCGGGAGTTGAGGCCTCTTGCACGCAAGGAATGGTCCACAGCACCCTCCGGACAGCAGCAGCCCTGCCGGGGGCCGAGAGCCTGGCTCATATGCTCGGGCAGCTAAGGCCCGCAGACAGACAGACAACGGAGCGGCAGCTGGATTTCTGACTTTTCTTCTAAACCCACCTCGTTTCCACGAGACCAGCTTCTGCACATGCAAGTGGGAACAAAGGCACCTCCCTGCCCTTGCCCGCCACATGCACTCAGCCAGGCCCAGAGGGGACCTGGTGTGTGTGTGTTTGGGGAAGGGAACGGGTTGGCTTAAATAGTTTTGAAACCTGAAACAAACTTTAATCATATAAAGGATGACAATACGCTAGGAGGAAGGAAAATCTCATCCCTTAAACAATTCGCCATCCAGTGAGAGAGGTTGGAAACTAGAGGGAAGAGCAAAAGCCGACGGGAGCTTACAGCTGAATACCTTCTCCTCGTCACCTTTCTGCAGAACCCTGTGGAAATCTGTGCTGTTCTCTCCCCCCTCCGAAACTTTCCAAAGTAAAGTAAATGTAGACCCGAGAGTTACAGAATTTCCCCAGGGTCACACAGCGAGAAAGCCAAGTGATGCGAGTGGACTACAGTGATTCCAAAACAGGAGTAGGAAAACTCAAGTCATGTTCCTTAGTCTTTTACTAACGCAGTCTGTGCTTGTCCACTTGCTGCCCAGCTTCCCGCCATCATCATTAACCCCAGAGGAAGGCGTTTCAAAGAGCCATGCTACTATGAGACCTCCTTCACCAGGACATGGGAGGGGTTCGGGAGGCTGAAGGTCATGAAGGAAGCTCGTACAGAGCTCTCTGCCAAGGTTTGAGTTCAGGCTATACGCTGTCATGGATTTCTCGTGTCCCGGGCAAAACAAAATTGTGTTAAAATTTAAAAACCCAATTAAAACTTACATATGTGGGAATCTTTTTATTTTTTTACAACAGGCAATAATATGAGTCATCAGTTGGCTGGTTGGCCAGAGAATGGGATCAAAGATCAGGTAAATCGTGGCCTTCAAATGAGAAAACCATTTGACACCTGTAGCGTGTAGCCCGAGTTTTTGTCACCATTTATAACACAGATACGCTGGTTCCAAGGAAGGATCTGGGAAGGCTAATAAGATGCCGTTCTGAATCAGTGCCATTTTCAGTGGTGCACCGAGGAGGCAAAGATCCTCCTAAAAATCGATGGGCTCGGTGCCCAATACAGGCCCACAACTTGTTTCTTGAGTCTTTGGAAAACAAGCACTCCAGTTAACAGACTAGCAGACTAGCAGAAGATTGACATCTACAGGACTGCAACGTGCGGAGCAGTATCATTATAAAAAGTGTGCTCGCGGAAACACCTTCCATTACAAAAAATGTAACAAGCGTATCGAACCACTGGTCAACTATTTGCCATAATCCTTGGCTTAAACTACTAGACCCAATCTAGCAAATTCTTTACGTGCATTTGGCTTCCCTATCCATTTGGCCATACATGAGCATCTTGCCCCTATAGTCTGTTCTCAACACAGTAGTCAAAATAAACTCCTCTTCCATGTCCCTCCCTAGCCCCAGAGACTTGTGGACAGCAGGGCTGTGGTGCTGGCACGCTGGGAAATGACTCTGATACAGAGGTAGCCTTCAAGTTCACCACCAGGAAGGCTGTTGCAGGAATCACAGAACAGAAGGATTCACAGACCAAACAAAGAGGCTCAAATCACAGGGTTCAACGAAATCAACTAGAGACACACCGTGAGAAACAAAGGAAAGGAAACGGGGCAGGTCAGCTCACTTGGGTGGAAGACCCTCACTATGTGGACCCAGGTATCTGGCTCTCTTGGCTCCATCACATTCCCGATGATGGTGTGGTGATGAGGACCAGCGCTGAGGCTGAGCAAACCAGCTCAGCAGATGCCTAGAGAGTAAATCCTATGGTGAACCTTCATGGATTCATGACCCAGCATCAACAAGACACACTTGTGGGCAGTCTTGTTTCATCTGACCCATCACCACATCTCCTCCACCTACAGCTCACTCTGCGGGGAATCCCAGATGTCAGAGCCTCATCCATAAAAGAAATACTGCAGTATGTATCCCTTAAAGATAGGAGTCTTTTTGGGTGAAGCTAACCATACTAATACCATTATCAAACCTAAAAAAGAATTCCTTAATATCATCAAAAATCTAGTCAGTGTTTGGGGCGCCTGGGTGGTGCGGTCAGTTAAGCGTCTGACTTTTGGTTTCAGCTCAGATCATGATCTCGGGGTCCTGGGCTAGAGCACAATGTTGGGCTCTGTGCTCAGTATGGAGTCTGCTTGAGATTCACTCTCTCCCCCTCTCCCCCAGCCCCTCCTGGGGGGCTGTTCTCTCTCTCTCTCTCAAACAAATAAATAAATCTTTTTAAAAAAATCTAGTCAGTGTTCAAATTTCCCTGTTGGTCTCATGAGTTCATGAGGAAATTCTTATACGTATCTTTTGATGCCCTGGTACAAGAATTTCCATAGCTGGCTTATAAGCCTAGAAAGGGAATTTCTGGGTAATGTCTTCCTTCAGTATTTCCAGAAGATCTGAATTGTTTTCCAAAGAGGTTACACCAGTTGTATATGCCACCTGCAGTGAGTGAGTTTCCACTCGCTTTGCAGCTTGCCCAACGGTGGATATCATCAGATTTTATCATTTTTCCTAACTGTTAGGTTTAAAAAGAATGTTATGGTTTCAAATTGCATTTTCCTGATTACTAAGGATTTTGAGCATCCTGTTGAATCTTCTTTTTTAAAATTCAATTACAGGAGTTCTTTTTAAATGTCGGTACCAATCATTTGTCGATGTTACGAATAGCAAACATTCTCCCACTCTGTGACTAGACTATTCCCATCCTTGATGATGTCTTCTTGTGAAAAGAAAATCTCTGTTTCAACATGGTCAAATTTATCACCCTGTTCTTTCCATTTTACCGTCTTTGTGCCTTTGTTTAAGAGAGCCACTCCTATCCCCAAGATAGCCTCCTATATTCTTTAAGTTTCATAGTCCTGTCGTTTTACGTTTAGGACTTTAATCCACACAGAATTGACTTCTGCGCATGAGATGAGGCAGAGATCCAGTCTCAATGGGGAAAACCAATCGTCCAAGCGCTGTTTGCTAAATCATCCACCGTCTCACCAAAGATCAGCAACAAATCTGCTATGCAGCTTCCATTATGCATCTGATTTTGGAGTCTGATTTTTTATGCTAGGCTCTCCCTATTCTAATTCACGGATGCTTTTATCCACCCTTGAACCAAAAAAGTGCCATTTAAATTGCTATTGAGCTTGAAATCAGGGCCTGAGCTCTTGCAGAAGAAGCCCCACCTTACCACCTTCGGTTCCCAGTGTGTCTTACCTGTTCCAGCCAGGAGCTCCTCTATGAAAACTGCAGAATTAGTTTGTCAAATTCCATGAGAAATTACTGAAATTGCATTAAATCTAAAAATCAGATTGATGAGAACTCACGCCATTTAAATATGTGGTGTTTCTATTCAAGAGCACAGGTCTTTTTTAATTCAGGTCTTTTTAAATGTCTCTCAGTGATGTTTTATGATTTTTTTTTCATAAAGGGCTTACACATTTTTTTCCAAATTAACTCGTAGATAATTTTGATTGTTACCATAAATGTAATCTTTAAAAAACTATTTTATAAAATTATGAAATGTTTATAATTTTTATGTAGACACTTATCCCATTATGAAATTTCATATAAATCTCATACAGAATCTCATTATAAAGCAAACACTTAGTAACCACCACCAGGGCGAGAAATAGCCCATTTCCAGCATCCAAGTTCCCTTCCCCATGAAGAGCCCCTCTCTCCCTTTTAAAGTTAACCATTTTCCAGAAACGTATGATACCTTCTTGCCTTGCTATGTTCTTTGGGATTTTTCTATTACAAAAAAATAGTTTTATATCTTTTGTAAATGTTGTAGCTTCTTTTTTTTTTCTTGCTTATAATACTGGCCAAACTTCCAGAAGAGCCTTGAATAGAAATGAAAAGAACAAGCATCCTTGAATTGCTCCCAACTTCACAAAGGTTTCAATATTTCACCATTAAGTACATTTTTTTACAAATACATTTTCAAGTACACTAACAAATTGAGTAATTTCCTTTTAACTCATCAATTGCAATAATTTTTATTAGAGCAGAAGTTACTGAAATGAACTCTGTATTACTGGGGTTAATTTGTTAAGATTTTGCTTAGGACTTTTACAGCTACATTCTTGAATGAGATCAGCCTTCTAGGTTATGCTGGGTTCACAAAAAGAGTTGAGCGATGTGCCTTCCTTTCTCATTTCCTGGAGAGCTCACATATGAATGGTGACATTATTCCTTACTTAAGTATTTGGAGAATTCACCAGTGAATTCACAGAGGCCTAGAGTTTTCTCATTTTCTTTGTTAGAAGGTTTTGAAATTATGTATTCAATAACTAGGACTATTTAAATTTTCTATTTCTTCTCACTAAAATAATTTACAAGAATTTATTCAATGTTACTATTGAGATGTTATCTGTTTTTCTAATTGTTATTCCTTTGTAATGATCTGTATTTTCTCCCTGGCTTCTTTAAAGAACTTCATTTTACAGTCGCTGTTCTTTTTATGTATTGCTCTTGTGATTCCTTGGGATCCCTAAATCTAAGGATTGGTTTCTTTCATCAATTCTGGAATTTTAAAATTTTTTCATTGATATATGCTTCTTCTCCATTCTCTCAATTATTCCTACTGGAGCTATAATTAAACGTATGTTGGATTTTCTTACTAGAGCCTCTGTTTCCTTTGACCTCTCTGTTATATATTCCATCGCTTTGTTTCTCTGTGCTGTATTTTGGATAATCCGTCTTGATCTATATAGTTCACTGTCTTCAGGCATGTCAAACCTATTCTTTAACCCCCTCATTATTTTTATATTTATTAATTTTCCACTCTAAAGGCTCTATTTCATTCTTTTTCAAACATTTTTGATTCATTTTAAGAGTCTCCTAATGCTTACTGGTAATTTAAAAATTCTTTCTACAATTTAAGCATATAAATCATACTTATGTATTTTCTTCATCTTTTCATTTCTATTATCTCGACCCTCTGTGAGTCATATTCTGCCAACTCTTTTTTCTATTTGTTCTCATTCATGGTTCTGGGTTTCTGTATGAGCAATATCACATTGATAATGAATATATGATTTAGTTGATGATGCTATTGTTGCCTATCATAACTTTTAATTAAAGAAACAGAAATCTGCCATTTAAGTGTTTCTTTGAGAATTTCAACCTTTCTTCATCCTTCCCATCATGGCAAGATGCTAGTCTCATTCCTGGTCCACATAGTTGGTCCAATATCGTCTTGCTGTCCTGGCCTCCTGGGATGAAGGAAAGGGAAAATTATATATAAACTCCAAAAACCAAGTGTACCTACTGCCTCTTAGAACCCTAATTCTTGGCCATTTTTCCTATTCACCAAGGAGTTGAGAAACAATTTACCACCACCACCATCCCACTCCCGCTATCATCCTGGGACTCTCCTCTCTTCAGGCTGCTGACCCATCTAATTCTCAGTACCAAAATCCCTGTGACTTTTGCCCCTACTCCACCCAGGGCAGGTGTTCACTCTCTTGCCTCTGGGCATTGCCCAGAGCTGCTCAGACTCAGAAATCCCGCTCAGCATCCTGCCCCCACCATGACCTCCCATCCTCCAACATCTCCTGTTTTCCTCCCCACTCTTAACTTTCCTTTGCTTGCCCGGGGCTCTCTGTCATCTAACCCCCTGGGCAGAGAAAAGACAGGAGCCAACCACAACGTGATGAGTTTGAATTGCTTGTCCCAGAGTCAGAGGTACTGTGGTCATCCTGGCAGGAGCAGGCTCACCTCTTTTGTGTTCTGGAAGCTTAATCCTAAAGGAAAAGAGAAAGAGACAGAGAGACTTGAAGACTATATTTATATTATTTTTGTCTCCACATAATCTTAAAAAGGTATTAATGCCAATACATGTTATTTTCTGCAAATATAAGATGTTTTCCACTTCATTGAACTTCATAACATCAAACATTTTTGGATCAAAGACCTCCTTTAAAACCCTAATTTAAAAAAAAAAAAAACCTCTATGAATCCTTTCTCCAAGAAAAATCATATGTACACATCATATACAATAATTTTAAGCATTTTTAACCACTCCCCAAGTTTATAAATCTTACGTTAAACACTGCAATCTACTAATATTTGCCAATAGATTTCCCCATTCAGTGGCTCTCTGAAGACTGTCTCACTTGTAAATTTTTTATTGTGTGTATGTTCACACTTGTCAATATCTATACCTCTTTTTCTGATCATATGAATCCATAAAGCTATTATATCTCAGATTGGAAATTACGATCACTGGGGAAATCATGGAAACATTCTTCAAAATTTTGGAAGTAAAGCATATAAATTTTGTATTAGCATTTTATACTCAACAATTCTGCTTCGGAAAATGTCTTGAGAGCCACAGATACTGGCTAGATAAAACTATCTGCTTCTAACAAAACACACTAATCTTCACCAAAACCAATTACCAGAGAAATGAAAACAAATCACTATTAAGAAGAGTGTGGGTGCATGCATGTGCTCGTGTGTGTGTGCAGAAAAAAAAAAATCTCTGTCGCAACTTGCATGAAAATCCAAACGATAAAATGACTCAAGAGCGTACACCTGCTGTATGTGTTGGCCTGAAGTTAATATCCATAAAGCATCTACAATTTAGTAGAATTTGAGGACAACCCAGGATCAGAGGACAACGGGTGTGAGATGATCCTCTCCTGTCTTCAGTTATGGGTTTATACCAGGGTGCCCAGAAGAACGCCATCTGTGACAGAATCAACTGGATTTAAGAGGAACGCCCTCTTAATGAAGGAAGAGGGAGTTCTGGTTCAGTTTACCAGCCATCGGCCAGCAATGAGTGTGTGCCAGATTTCTCAGGCTCTCTAAAAACCACCTGCCTCTGGGCTAAGCTTCATCTTTATGGTGAGAGAGTATGATGGTTACACTTTAAAGTGCAAGGTGCATTAATTAAAATAGTAGCTTTGTAAGAACTCTGAAAAAAAAAAAGTGGATGTTGACAAGATTCCGAGGTAGTGAGCGACTGCCTTCAGGTGCCTTGTCCTGAAGGCTTTCCCATGTCACATCAGAATGATACCACTAAAAACACCTGCCCCACAAACACCATGAAGCTAACCAGAGGCCAGGCTGCAACTGTGTTTCTCCCTGGTAAGAGGCAGGCTGGCCGATGCTGCTTCTGGCAGCTGGTCGATGCTGGCAGACCTGGTCAATGGGAATGGATGTAGGGTGCCAGGCAAAGGAGCACATACTCCACCACATACCAGATGCTTTCTACAACTGCTCCTTGCATCACCTGGGGATGTGGAGCTCGGCTTGTACAAAGAGCTCAGCGTCAGAGAGCTGGTAGCACGTGCTAGGGGGACGTAAAGCACCTTACCGACATGACTCAACTGAGTCCTCTGCAACCACTGTACAAAATGACAAAATGAGGAAAGCAAGGCCAGGCCTGACAAAGGTAGACGGGGCTGACAGGAGTCAGATCAGGGTCCTGTAATGCCTATGATGCCATCCTGCCTCAGAGTGAGAAGGGCGGTGGGCACTATATAGACATAGATGGAAAACTGAACCAGAGGAGCTCATTCATTCATTCATTCAAGAAAACTTAACTGAGCTCCTGCTGTTTGCCAGTGAGTGAACCAGGAGCAGGGGGCACTGTGGTGAGCAAGACAGCCGGTGTGTGCCCCCCTCCCCCCGTCGCTGCGTTTCCAACTGGGGGGGCACATTTGGGGAGGGGTAGACAGACAAGCGAAGAGCCCATCTGTGGCCGGAGGGGAGGACATCGCTCGGCAGGAAGGACAGCACAGCACCCACCCTCGGACAGGGCCCCGCTGCAAGGCTTCCCTGGGAAAGTGGGCTCAGGCTGACATCCAGCGTGGGAGCCTGCCACACTCGATCTGGCACCCCTAGCTCTCAATTCCCTTTACCCTGTCACTGTCCAATTCGCAAAATCTGCAGCTTGGGATTTTTACAATATTTAACCCTTCTAGCATTTTTCTAGACCACTCACATGCCACACTGGGCTGCTTGGTGTCCTCTGGTTTTCCAGCTGGGATCTTCTGTCTTACCAGCTGGGCCGTCGCCTTTCAGGAAGCGGAGGGCGGGCAGTGCTGTGGGCGGTGGGCCGTGCCGTCCAGGCGGCCCCACGTCCCCTGTCCTCCTGCCCCAGGGCCCCGGCTGCGCTCCACGCAGCCCGTGTCCACCTGGGATCAGGTGATCCAGCTTGGGGAAGCAAACGTGACCTTCAGCTTTTGTTGTTGCCATCTTCATTACAGTCAGAATATGAGCAATAACTTTTAAAACAGAACTTGGTAAAGTTGGACTAGAAGGATCATTAAGAGGTGGGTTTATTTATTCATATTTTAATTTTTTTCATTGCATACTATTTGGTATTTTAGGAGAGAGTTCCTTATTGCCAGGAAATACCACTACGTCCCCATTATACTCCAGGAGCTCATCTTGCTGATCACCCACCCGAGTAGCAGCCTCTCTGGGCAGCGCCCTGGCGGTGGAGGGACGGGGCAGAGAAACCAGACAGCAGAAAGCACTGCTTTGGCTGTGCTTTGTTTTTAAGTCAGACTCAAGGTTATATTTTTATCCCCGTAAAACTGAAACTGACCTCTCTGTTCTCTGGCCACCCATCAAGATCCAGAATGGAAATGCAGTTGGGTACAAATGGCATGCTACTTCATCCCACATTCTGGTGGTGGCTGCTGCTTACAGGCAGCCCTCCTGCATGCATCAGAGCTGCCGCTGGAGAGTCTGCTGACACGCAGCAGGGAAGCTTCCCGGTGCTGGCCTCTCGCCCATGGCCCCCCTGGACCTGAGACAGAGCCTCACTGTGCGGTGTCAGCCCAAGACAACACTGACCAGATCTCCAGCTCTGCCCTCTGGGTCCACATCTGCAAACCAGCCGTTCCTCTCCAGCAGTCTGCTCAGGGTAGCACCAAGCAGAGAAAAGCAAACACAGAAGCAAGCTGTCAAGCTCAGCACTCCTTGAACACACAGTGCTGTTGTTAGAATGTCCTCAATATTTTTTCTTGCCGGAGCCTTTGGCTCATATTCATCTTGAATGAAGCAAAGGTAAACGGTGGGTGAAGAAGGCCTTCCGGATCCCATGCAGCATGCTTTCATGTACGGCAGAATTACACAGATTATATGGATTTTCGGTATGAAACCCACCCATTATTGTAGCCCATGAAATTGCATCTTCCTTGCACTCCTTCAGAGAATTAAAAAGAAAGTCTGGCAATAAAATGGGCCTCAATCTGGGAGGTTTGGGGCCAAAGAAGAGCTGATGGTTGGAGGGATGGCTCCCAGAGTGGGGCTTGTTTCTGCTAGGCCGTTTGCGGGTGTGGACACAACAGCCTCATAGCTCTGAGCCTGTTTTCTGATCTGTGATGAGAACTCGGGATCAGCCAGAGGGATGTCAGGGGGATGAAGTGACACAGGCGCTCAGGGCCCTCACTAGCTGCCACTTGGCTCTCAGTGCTAGTGAGCAACGAACGTGTGTCCCTGTGCTGTCCCCTCCCCCGCCTGCATCCCGGGCTGCCCTGTGACTTTGGGGACAGAGGAGGGGAAGCTGTCTCATAAGGAATTCCCTTCAGGCCTCCATCAGCCCTGGAGGCTGAGGACCTGTGGCCTCCCCTGGACTCTGTCCCAGGTCAAACGACAGACCCCACAGTGACCACCGCCAGGATGTCTCCCTCCCCATAATACCATCGTGACCACTGCAGACCCCACTGGTTCTCACAACAGCTCCGTGAGAATATGGAGTAATGATGGCCGTCGCTGCAGTAATTTGAGGACATAGACTCTAGAGCCAACAAGAGAACTGCGCAGTGTCACCGGCTACTAAGGGTGGCCTTGGGCCAGGCCCCAGGGACTTCTTCCTTCCTTCCCTGCTCCTTCTCCCAGTGAGGCCGGGTGAAGCAGGGTCCAGGGTGAGCCCCCCTGGACAAGCCCACAGCAAGGCCCTGGGCACTCTGAGCAGGGCGGGGGGCGGGGGGCAGCAGGCCGAGGGGAAGCAAGAGCTGTTGCGCCCAAACAGGCTCCCTTTCACGCTGGGATGAGGCAGGTGCCTAAAGGCCCAGCCTGCCATTTGTCTCTGTACACACGATACAGCAAACACCAAGGTAGAAACAAACACAGCCTTTTATCAGCTCCTGGGGAACAGCTGTTGACAAATTGCTTTTCTTGGAAAAGGACTCAGGCCCACGGGTGGGTACACAAGAATTAGAAGATGCGGTGCCGGCCTTTGAGGCACCAGGAGCTCAAACAGCTAAAGAATGTACTTGCGGATGGGCAAGTTCAGCCCCAACTGAGGCAGGAGCTCGTGAAAGAGGTAAATACATCCTGGAATGCCTCCTGGAGGAGGTGATGGGTCAGCTACCAAGAGGGAAGAGCTCAGCGGAGTAGGTGGAACCCAGTCTCCAAGGAGGGACTTCGCCTGCCATCTAAACAGGAGTGGAGTGGAGAAAGGAAGCTAGCAAATACGTTAGCCAGAAGAGTCCACAAAACGTGGTCTGGTGTGCGCACATGCCGTCCAAAGGCACGTTAGTGCTGAGCCTGGTGAAGCATCTTCCTGGCGGCATCTCTGCAGGTGCTGGGCAGAGCTGGCCAGGCTGCTGCCCCTGTCTCTGCAGCCCCTCCCTGGCTAGAACCTGAGCCCACCACCGGAGGGCAGGGTCCTGGGGCACCCCCTGCCTGGGGCCTCAGGCTGTTTACTGATGCCTTTGTCAATGCTCAAGGAGGAGATTCGGCCAACCGCTTCACCCTCCATTTGGCGGGGGAGCTGACGCCCTGCGGCGCTGAGAAGCACCCCGCACGTTCGAGGCCTCTGCCCAAGTATCAGTGCAAAAACCAACACACCAGGTGAAACTTTGCTCCCAGCTTGGCAGCAAACGCGTCAATTTGTGAAGGCATTCTTTTTTTCCAAGTGGGTTTTCCCTAGTCACTGCGTTGCAAAGAATCCAGAGTCTTCACCTGAGGCTGCGCGCGCGCGCGCGCGCACACACACACACACACACACACACACACACACGAGATAAGCAAATGTAATGCAGACCAAATGCAGAAAATGCAGAAAAAAGCAAAGCAAACAGGATTTTGGAAAACTTGGTCTTCCATCTATTTAAACTCAAAATTTTGCAGTTTTCTTAGCTACAAAAGTGAATCGGATGTCTCCTAAGCGAGTAAAGTCCATGTTATAAAGTGCCCCAAGGAACTCAGGGACCTCAATGTCACTGATGTTTTGGACATGACCCTTGGCTTGGCCACATCCAGGGGCAGGAAGCAGGGGTCAGCCCACAGAAAAGGAGCTGACCCCCGTCTGTACGTTTCTGTGATTACTTGGATCGGTTTAATCCAAACAAAGGGAATATTTTGAAGACGTTCGGCCAAAAATGGGAAGGACAGCCGGCCGAGGGAGGTCACCGGAGCTCATGGGGCTGCCACAGGCAGGATCAGAAGCTGATGTGGGGAATCTTCGTGACAGGAGCCACATTTGCATTTCCGAGGCCAGACCAGACTTTTCCTATATATTGCCATTTCCCTGACTGTTTGAACTGATTAAAGGAGCACAGAAAATTACTTACGCCCCTAAATTGCAACAACAAAGGCTGGGTTTCTGTCTTCAATCAAAACAGCATGGCTGGCTGATTCAAATGCTAATAGCCGGGCCTGAATTGGCCACTAAAAGGGAGACACTCTTCCCTGCAAATGACCAGAAAGTCACTCCTTTGCTGCAAGAATCTGCAGGATTCTTCCAGTTGGACGTTCTGTGAAATCGCCCCACGGGAAGCATCACTGTGGTGGTCTGGGGTGCAGCATGATCCGTGCGCGGGGTTCTGCAGGAGAGAGGAGAGCCTTCACTTTGAGAGAGCCTCTGACTCAAAGAACGGGCTCTCTTCTGTGACCCCCTCTCCCGGTTACATATCCCGGAAGACATCCACACGCATCTGGCAAAGCCCCCAGTTTGAGAGTTGGTTGCCACCACCTTAATTCCTCCTAATTCCGAAGTGCCTTGCTTCCTTGGGCTTTAAAGAGAGGAAGCAGCTTGCCCTTCTCTGCTCCCTGCCGCCACGCTCTTCGGTCCTCCCACCAGGCTCTGCTTGCTCGGGGAGCTGGAGACAGCCAGACAGACTTTGGGCCGGAAGATCCAAGTTCACGTCCTACCTCTCAGGCTGTGACCCTGGGGCTCTGTGTCTGTGTACACCGTGTACCTGTTCAGTCCTAAGGGAATAGGGAGACGGAGGCCTACCTCCTCCCACAGGCAAGGAAAAATACCTACGATGCTCCCCATGAGACGTAGGGTCAGCAGATCACAGGCCACGGTACCTCCACCACTAAAGTGGACCCTGACCAGGCAGGCTACGTTTAGAGCCTGAGCCCCAGTCTCTGTGACAGCACCCCACCTTGTAACAGTGGATGAGGGGCTGAGTGCCGGGCGTCTGCACCATACCTGGGAAAGCCCTCAGTGTTGGAACACAGAGCCCGGGGAGATGCCGAATCGGGGCAGACGATGTAGAGGTTTTAAAGACTTCTCTCTTCGGTCCCTCTTTTGCCATTCTTACAGTATGTTTTTAAATATTTGGTTTCGTGTTTGCCTCATCCACCAGTCATGCGAGTGTTCACATTTTGACTTTGCACCTGTCAGGTGCCTAGTGTGGGGCACATAGCTCACCCAGCCACGCACTCTCGTGTTCCCCTGGTGCGTGGGTAAGGTTAGCTCCGTTCCACTGACATACTTGTGCTTGGCAGGAGCAACACGGATTTTAAGTTTGTGTGAATAAGACATTTTAACAAGTTCAGTCTCGAGGTAATTATTATATAACCCTCAAAGATAATGATCCCTTTCCTCCATGGCTACTTCCCACAGTCCCTGACAATCTCAAAGGACAGGAGTTACTTTGGTTTACTGTGTAGATCTACATTATGCCAGTTTCCTTCTTACTGATTAGCCTTTATGACACTTCTTTTACTGGGAAATCGTCTGCAACACATTGGAGAGTGACAGTTTTTCGTGGACCTGCGAAAAGGCTGTGAACACAAGTGTGGAAAGACATATTTAAAATAGGCATCCCCAGGGGCGCCTGGGTGGCTCAGTGGGTTAAGCGTCTGCCTTCAGCTCAGGTCATGATCCTGGAGTCCTGGGACCGAGCCCAGCATCAGGCTCCCTCCTCTGCAGAGAGCCTGCTTCTCCCTCTGCCCCTCCCCCCACTCGTGCTCAATCTCTCAAATAAATAAATAAAATCTTTAAAAATATTGGCATCCCCATGTGTTTTAGAAAGGAGCTCACCTCCTGGAGAAGTCCATGTTAGCAAGGGAAGCAGAATACATCTGATGCAAGCGGCGAAGGTATACTTTACTTCGGGGATCCTTCTCGTCTGGTTTACAAATAATCTTATTCTGAAAGAAATGTCTTACTTGTATTTTATGTTCATGTCCTACCTCCAGAGCTAGAACGTAAGACTGTCAAGGATGGGCACCCATCCCTCTTTACATCCTTAGGGCACAGTACTATGACACACCCACAGCAGTACATTGTACTGTTTCTTCAGACCAGCAAATCTAGCACTTATTCAACCGAGTTTACACTCATTATGCTTTCAGATGCGTGTCAAAATATTCTGGGCATACTATAAATACTTAGACTCCTCGGCCTTGGTCATCCAGGATAAATTAGTTGATAAGAGACTGAAAATGCCTCTGAAAAGCAGTAGTATCTGACAGGGAGCTAGGTTCCCCGGGCTCAGAATGGTTTAAAAAAAAAATATATATATATATATATATGGATAGTATTAAATGTAACATAATTAAGGGTGTTATCAAGTACAGTATTTGAGATAATATTTTAAAAGTCCAAGAACAGTCACATAAATTCCACCACTCTAAATTTAGAAAATAAGGAGAACTTATTTTTTTAAAGATGATGGAAGTCGCTGGAAAGTTGAAGTAAACCCAACTGAATCCCAACGGAAAGAATATTAGGTTTGAGATAATTTCAAAGAGAGGGAAAAACAAAAAACAAGAAACAAGTAGGAATTATAAGGATGGGTGTGGAAGGATGCATAGCGGGGGCATTTTCAGGCCCCTGAGGTCTTCGTGAGGAAATTATTACATGGGAATAAGAACACTTCCTCAGTGAGTGCTCCAAAGGAGAAGAGCCAGCTATGATCATGACCCATCCTTGAACTTCACGTCGGCCAGACAGAACCGAGCATCAATAGTCACAGCAGGCTGATCAATTCAGGATTTCCCAGACTTGTCTAATGACTGGAATCACAGGAATTATCTGAGGAGCTTGACCAACCCAGACCAACTAAATCTGCATCTTCAGAGAAAGGCCTGGAAGTGCAAGTTTGTACCAAGAGCCCCAGGTGACTGCTGTGATCTGGCACATTTGGGGATGGACAAGATTTGTTTTATAGCTGGGATTTGTGAATATGCTCATGTTAAAGAAAGCATCTGTCCGAATCCTTATTTGAGAAAGAGAGAGAGAGCGCAAGTGGGGTAATGGGCAGAGGGAGAGGGAAAAGCAGACTCCCTGCTGAGCAGGGAGCCCAATGTAGGACTTGATCCTAGGACCCTGAGATCATGACCTGAGCTGAAGGCAGACTCTTAACCAACTGAGCCACCCAGGCGCCCCTACTGAAAGAATCTTTTCATTTTTTCTCCTCCACTATCAATTCTTCTAGATTCCACTGTGAACCCCCCACCTTGGGGCTTCTCTCAGGTAAGACAGTCCGACTTAACCTGGGAGGCAGGCAGAGAGAGCTGGGAGAGGCAGAGAGACGGGTCAGGGAGGCCCAGGCAGCTCACCTTGTCCTGGCCTCGGGCTCGCCTCTCCATGGCATCTTGCTGCTCCCACATTCCCCTCCATTCCGTGAGCCGAGGAAGAAGGCCCTGAGAGGAGAATGCGACATGGGCTTTTGCAAACACCCCTCGGTGCTGCAGTTTATTGACACTGTCAGCCGCGTGGTAACACTCCACTGCACCATAACTTAAAAAGTGGGAAACCTGCCTCGTTGTTTGCACCCAGACAGGGACAGGGTCCCCACTATAATCTCAGGCTAAGATCCCAAACGCAGTACGGTGTTGCCCACACCCAAATCTCATCCCTAACGTTAGGGTGCATACAGGTCGCACCCCCCTATTTGGGATCTCTGGTTTGCTGGTGCCGGCAGCTGGGTTTGCGTGGGGATGCGCTGTGCCTTACGCACAACGCCACCTGATGCGTGTGTATCTCCCTCTCTGGTTGAGTATAAACGGAATTTATCAGATATACAACAACACTGAGCATTTTCTCCATGCTTGCTTCTGTTCCCCTCCTTGCTGGATTCAGATTTGTCTGTCTATTCTTTTCTCTCGAATCATCTCCAGAGGAAAACCAGGCAAAATCTGTGCGGGGTTTCCACTTCTCCCACAGACTTCTGCTGGGCCTTGCAGGCAACTGCGCAGGGAGGGTGGAGGCATGTGGATCCGGAACTCGGCCTTTCTGGGTTGACATTCAGCTCTGGCCCTTCTGTCTTTTCACTCTGGGTGATGACCTAATTCAGCGCCCCATTTGTCTCATTGACCTGGTAAAGTCAGGCCATGGCTCATAACTAAACTGCAAGAAATATAGAACCCTGATACATAGTGGCATTTAATCGCACTGGCTGATTAGGATAATCGGCCATTTCTGCCTTTCAGCTCCCATGGGACCCTTTTCCAGAAAGCTGACAGTTTGATCTGGCCCCTTCTTGCCTCCAGGACCCCTCCTCCAGCTTCCCATGACCACATATCACCCCGCCCTATTTCTGTCCTCCGCACACACCAGGCTTGGCCCGTGCAGGGTCTCTGCTGCTCCCCAGCCTGGCGCTTTTCCGTCTGATGCCACCATGCTGGCTTCTCTGGGTCACTCACTCTTCACCTTAGTGTCATCTCTGCAGATCTGAGCCACCCAGGGAGAGTGGGTAAGAAAAATGGGGTGGAAAGCTTGCCACAGAATATTGTGCAGCTATTAGAAGCGTGAGATGAGATACAGACATTGCTCAATCAAAACAGCTCAAAATGGAGTCACTGGTGCTAAGCTCCAGGTCACCAAACCGAAACTTAAGTACTATTTGGGTTTTCCCAGAAATGGAGTCTTAAACCAGCCAATCAGGAATCGCCTGACCGGCACTATGAGGTACTCTGCCTGATAGACCCCTGCCAGCCCCAAAGGAAAATGCAATAACCAACCTACATTGTTTTGCCTTATCCACTGCTTGTCTGCCCTCCCAGCTGCCTGTAAGTCTTCCATTTTGCACAGCTCCTCAGAACTCCTCCCTGTCTGCTAGATGGGATGCTGCCCGATTCATGAATCACTGAATAAAGCCAATAAGACCTTTAAAATTTACTCAGTTGAATTTTGTTTTTTTAACAACATAGAAAGATGGGTGGACTGAGTAATATCTGCACAGAGGAGAGACAGAAGCATGCACACGGGTACACCAGCAAACACCTCCAAGGGCCGCTGGGGGTGGGGCAGGGCTGGGGGTGGGAGGGGAAATGCAACCCCGACATCAACCATCACTCCATCCACCTACATTCTCCAAATAGTGTACATCACTGCCAAATACTTAGAACACAACAGGTTCTTCACCCAAACATGAAGAATTTTCTGTGCTCTTAGTACTAGGTATACTGGAGCATACTTATTATTAGTTAAGATATTACAGTAAAGACTAGCTCCGAGTAAAATGGGAAGTCAATCTCATGACGTACCTAGTTAAATCAAAGGTGCATTGATCTATTACATAAAAAAGCAATTCAACATTTCAAATTTTTTTTAAGTCATTACCATAAAAAGCAAGAATACAATTGAACTTTGAACAAGAAGTCCAAAATTGAACTGAATTGCAATATCTCAGAAATATAATTTCAATATGTGAAGGAGAAATCTACTTTTAGTTATGTGAGAAGAAATTTGGCAAGAGATCATCAAATGCAGCTGAGATGAAGTCTTCAGTTTGATAAGCAGCACCCCTTGTGTTACAGACACAATGACCCTTCACTCCTAAAAATTTCATCATATATTTCCCAATAAAAAGGTTATGCTTTTATATTATCTTAGTAAAATGGCCAAATTTAGGAATTGAATTTTGCTATAATGCTTATTCTCTAATTTACAAACTAAATTCAGATTTTTACAATGGCTCCAATACTCCAGGGAAGATAATGTTTTTTAAAGTTATATTGAGATCCAGACAACTAAGATACAGGGATGTTAACTTTGAGAATGAATTTATATCATGAAGATAAAAAAAATGCCTCTTTCCAGGCTGAGAAACAGACTCAGTCAAGAGGGATTACTTAAGTATTCAAACAGCTATTGGGGTGATCACTTCAGCTACACGTGGCAAAAACAAAACAACGCAGAGATTCGCTGCAAGGATGACACGTGAATTCTGGAGGTGTTCGATACTGTTTTCAGGATGGGAAGAAATGGTTGCAAGTGTTATGAACCAAATTGTCACTCCCCCCAAATTCACATATTGAGGTCCTAACCCTCAATGTGACATATATCGAGACAGAGTCTTTAAAAAAGTAATTAAGGTTAAATGAGGTCACAAGGGTGGGGCCCTAATCCAATAGGACTGGTGTCCTTATGGGGGGGGGGGGGACGCGAGGTGTGCACTCACACAGAGAACAGGCCATGTGAGGACACGGTGGGGTGTGGGGGTGGGGGGAGGCGGTAGTCTGCAGGCCAGGAGGAGAGCCTCGTCAGGAACCCACCGGGCCGGCACCCTGATGTTGGACTTGCAGCCTCCAGGACTGTGAGAAATGCATTCCTGTGGTTTAATCCCCCAGTCTGTGGTGTGGAGTGAAATAGAGTACCATTCTCATGAGTTTCTTAAATCAGATTTCATTATAACACCAAACAGTATAACACCCACCTGGTGCCATGCTCAGGGTATGCAGAGGAAATACAATTTCTTTAAAAACTGGAAAGGGTATAGGGACCTAAATGGAGGTAAACATTCAAAGCTTCACTTGAAGCGGTAAGACTTTGATACGAGGAGTCAGAGGTAAGTCACTTCTATATTGTAATATCTAGAACAAGCACACAGAAAACAATACAAAGTGAGATGATCAAAAAACATTGTAAGTACATAAAAAATGAATTCTAAAAATGCCAAGGTAATCTGCAGAAAGGCCAAGTAGAATTTCCAGATATGCAGAGCTGGTTCAATATTCAAAAATTAGTCAGTGTAAACCACCTTATCAATAGGCTAAGAAATCAATTTATGCAGAGAAGCATTTGACTGAATCCTACACCCACTCATATAAAATCTCTCAGCTGCAAACTAGGAATACGAGAGGAACTTCCTCAAGACTTAGCAGATATGCCCAAATGAGTTTTGATAAAGATGCAAAAGCAATTCAGGGGAGGAGGGATAGTCTAGTCCACAAACAGCGCCAGAGCAAATTAACTGTAGGGGGAGAAAATCTTTCTCAAGAAAACATACACTCGTGACCAGGCGGGGTGTATCCCAGGTGTGCGAGGCTGGCTCAGTATTCACAAATCAATTAATGTAACCCATCAGATCAATAGATGAAATAGATGCAAAAAATCATTTGACAAAATCCAACACCAATTCATGATAAAAACTCTCAGCCATGTAGAACTAGAAGGGAACTTCCTCAGGGCACCTGGCTAGCTCAGTCTGTAGAACATTTGGGGTTGTGGATTCAAGCCCCATGTGTGGGTAGGGTTTATTTTTTTTAAAGGGGAATTTCCTTATTGATAAAGAACATCTACAATTAACCTGATGCTTAACAGTGAGAAACTAGATGCTTTTCCCCAAGAATGGGAACAAAGCAATATGTCTCCCCTCACCTCAGCCAACATAGTACTGGAAATCCTCGCTAATGCAGTAAAGGAAGAAAAGGTATACAGATTAGGAAGGAAGAAAGAAATCTGTCTTTGTTTACAGATATTTTGTTCATGATTGCCTATGTAGAAAATCCCAAGCGTTAACCCCCTCCAAATGCCTGGAATTAGGTGATTATACCAAGGTTATAAAATACAAAGTTAATTTACGAAAAGCAATCAGTTTCCTATGTACTGTAGTGAACAATTAGAATTTGGAGTTTAAAACACAATACCATGTATATTACCACCTAAAAAAGTACTCAGGAGTAAATCCAACAAAATATGTATGAGATTGATAGGAAAACTACAAAACTCTGATGAAAGAAATTAAAGCTCTAAATAAATGCAGAGATACTTCACATTTACAGATGGGAAGACTCAGTACTGTTAAGACACGAGTTCTTCCCAACTTGATCTATAGATTCAGTACAATCCCAGCGAGAACCTCACCAAGTTCTTCGGTGAATGTCAGCAAACTGACTCTGAAGTTTATATGAAAAGTCAAAAGACTCAGAAAAGCCACCACGATAGTGAAGAAGAACAAAGTCAGAAGACTGACACTCCCCAACTTCAAGATTTACTGTAAGGCTACAAAAATTATGATGGTGTGTAATTGGTGAACAAATACATCAGCGGGACAGAATAAATAGCCAACACATGGATCTACACAAACACGGCAACTGATCACTGACAAAGTCTTTTCAAGAAATAGAACAACAGAACATCCACGTGAAAGCAAAAAGAATCTAGATAAAGAGCACGAACCCAAACTCAAAAAGGATCACAGACCCACGCATAGAATGCAAGCCTCTAAACCTCTAGGAGACCCTATAAGAGAAACCCAAGTGACCTTGGTTGGCGATATGTTTTTAAGGTACTACCCTAAAGACAACACAGTCCATGAAAGAAGAAGTTGGTAAGTTGGATTTCATTAAAATTAAAGCACCTGCTCTGTGAAAGACACTGACAGACTGAAGACACAAACCCAGACGGGGAAGAAAAATTTGCAAAAATATACCTGAGGACTTGCATTGAAAATACACAAAGCGGGGCACCTGGAGAGCACAGTCGGCTAGGCGTCTGACTCTTGGTTTCAGCTCAGGTCATGATCTCAGGGTCGTGGGATCGAGCCCCACGTAGGGCTCCGTGCTCAGCGTGGAGTCTGTTTGGG
Source organism: Zalophus californianus (assembly GCF_009762305.2). Classification (NCBI taxonomy): domain Eukaryota; kingdom Metazoa; phylum Chordata; class Mammalia; order Carnivora; family Otariidae; genus Zalophus; species Zalophus californianus. Next base: position 3,233,526 of record NC_045601.1, on the reverse strand, counting down.
ATTCTCCCCCTCTCCCTCTCCCTCCCCCTCTGCCCCTCCCCCTGCTCATGGGCACTGTCTCTCTCTCTTTCCCTCTCTCAAATAAATAAAGAAAAGAAAATACACAAAGAACTCTTAAAACTTAACGAGAAAACAATACAATTAAAAAAATGGGTCAAAGATCTTAACAGATACCTCACCAAAGAAGATGAACATTGGCAAATAATCATATGAAAAAATGTTGCACATCATGTCATCAGGGAAATACAAATTAATTACTACTACACACCCAATAGAACAGCCAAAATCTGGAACACAGACACCAGCTGAAGGACGTGGCACAACAGGAAGTTTCACTTGTTGCTGGCGGGAACGCAAAATAGTGCAGCCGTTTGGCAGTTTCTTACACAACTACACATGCTCTTACCACGAGATTTAGCCATTGTGCCCCTTGCTATTTACCCAAAGGAGCTGAAAGTCATGTCCATGCAAAAACCTGCACACAGATGTTTGTGGCAGCTTTATTAATCATTGCCAGAACTTGGAAGCAACCACGATGTTCTTCAGTAAGTAAATAGATAAATGAACTATCAAGCTACGAAAAGACATGAAGGAGCCTTAAATAATACTACTAAGTGAAAGGGGCCAGTCTGAAAAAGCTACCTGCTGTATGATGCCAGCAATAAGACATTCTGGAAGAGGCAAACTGTGGAGACAGTAAGATGATGGATGCGTGCTGGGGGCTGAGGGTGGGAGGGACGGATAGGTGGAGCACAGAGGATTTCAAGGGCAGTGAAAATGACTGTAGGATATTAAAATGACGGATAGAGGACATCACACATTTGTCAAAACCCATAGAATGAGCGAGCACCAAGAGTGAACCCTCATGTCAACTGCGGACTTCAGTGAAGAGTAACAAATGTGATCATTTTCTCTTCACCTTGGAGGATCTGGATTAGGCTTTTCTTTTTAACTCTCTGCAAGGTGGCAGCCCACCGGCCATTTGTCACAACAGAAACGCCTGCAAATTTAGGTCACTTTCTCTGCCTAGAATAGCGGCGTGTAATTCATCTGACATTGAAATCTTCCAAGTGACCCTCTTAGAAGCAGCCAGTAACCTCCATGTGGCACGTAATGCTGTGGACACAGCCCATGTCATGACACATGCCATTAGAGCAAAAGCCCCATATCTTGAGCTTGGGCTGCTGCCTGGGCAGTGGACGTGAGAACAGCTCCCTTGGGGCGGGGGCTGCTCACCCACCCGCGCAGAAATATTTCAGTGCATCAGCAACTGGGATAGCTTATACCCGCACGTGCCGACCGACGGCCGCCCACAGGTAAACGTAGATTTCATCGTAGAAACAGGTGCTGGCGGATGCACAACCTGAGACTCTTGCAGAGGGCTTGCTTCCTGCCTAACATAAAACAAAACCCTCACGATGGAAATCCACTGCAATGCTCATTTCCTCAGATCTGCAGCAGGGTTTCCCGCATGCCATCCAACAGCACATGTATTCTCGTGAGTCAACCCACTGTGTTCTGTGTATTATTTCCACTATTTTTATCTCAGTCGAAGGCAAAGTTTTCACGAATGATACAAGACTTTTTCATCCTTCTCTAAGGAAGAAGCCTCAGGAAGAGGCTTCTTAGTGATCCTCACTAAGTTTCAGTAAAACTCTGTGAAGTATCATACGGAAGAGTGCATGATTTCAAAAGTCCCGGGGAACTAGAGCAGTTAAGTAGAAAGTTCCCAATGCTTCCTTTTAAATATCTTGCTAAGTCTCGAAGACCTCACGGGGTCATTAGCCAGTCTCCCCAAAGCGCAGTGTGCACTGAGGGGAGGTTTGCCTGCATGGGAGAGGGGGATATAAATGTACATTTTCAGCAGGGTTTCGGTCATTGTTTTCCTGGCTTAGCCTCTGATTACATTGTCATGTCACGCCCCCCCCCCCCCCGCCCCCGCTTCTTCATAAAGCTGACCAGGAGCTCATCCTAGGCCCCAAAGGCTGTCCTTTTTGCCATTTTCTGTGGCTTCATGCTGCATTGAGACCACCAGCAATGTGTGGAGAAGCATAATCTGTAAGCCCACTTAACCAAACACGGAAACAGTGGTGTGTCCCAGGGACGGGGGCACTGTCTGTCCCACCGGGTGGCCTCAGGATCGTGCGCTTACAGTAGGAGATTTTTTGTTAAAGAATCCCCCAAATACCACTTTTGCTCTGGAAAGTGTATAAGCTCCAGACCCCACAAATCGTGGGCACCCAGTGACTGAAGACACACCAGGCAGAGAAGCCGCCCGTGTATTAAATATTAGTGACACTTAACACTTTTGTGTTTTTAGAAAAAACAGTGTTCGTGGAAGTTCTCTTCCTCCTCTACATGGGCAATGGTGAGCGCCCTGCTTTGGAGCACACGAACGCACACGCTTGAGTTTCAGGATTCTGTCTCCTTTGGAGGGGAGTTCTCTCCGAAGCGGCGAGCGCTCGGGCAGGGCGGCCCACACCCTGGGCACCACGGCACGCGGAGCCGTTCCGCAAACTCCCGCGAGTCAAGCGCCATCGAGCAGTGATGTATGCGGTTCAGTAAGTGTTTCCACGAACCTGCCGCGTTTTGAGGAGATACGAAAGGAATACAAGTGTTCCGCCCCGTAGGGTTTGCGAGCAGCTGGGGAGAGAAGAGCAAGGTGAGTCCGAGCACCGCAACCTGAGTGTCAGCGGGCGGCGGGGGCTGTAGGCGTTCAGGGAAGGTGGGGAGCAGTGTGGGACGGTAGACCATCAGATAATCATATTAGGAAGACTCATCTGCCCTGATGTGGGAGGAAAAGGAAGAGGGGGATGGTTCTAGCAGCTCCGACAATGGGGGCCGAGTCAGGCTGAGCCGCTCCCATAGTGAACTCCAGCCCCGCCCCCGCCCCCACCCCCGGCCCTTTACAGAGAAAGCAAGCAGACCCCCCTGAAATTAAAAATAATAAGCCCCAAACCTTCTACTAACCACCGGTTCTAACTAACCTGTGAATCCCTTAAACTTTTTTTTTCCGTCAAGTACTTTTTCCTTTTTAATGGGTACAGCTGATGTAAATACGACCAAGTGCCTGGGCCTTTCAAGTTGGTTTCCTTAATCAGGCCGGGCAGATAAATGGTGTGGAGGGCCCGGGCGGGCGGGGCAGGCGGCAATCCGGCCCGGGGCTTCCTGTTGTTCCAGCATTAACATACCTGCTCCCCGGATCAAAGAGAGCCTTGCCTTCCCTGCATGCTCTCAACAGGGGAGAAAAAAGTCTAATATAATTAAAAATAAGCTGCAATTTGGTATGATCTGAAACTGACAGTTTGTTACCAAGGATTAAGATTTATGGAGAGCAGCTGACTGAGGACCAGTTTAGAATTCTCCTGAAACGTGAACCTTTTCTGTAGAGAATTCACTCTCTTTGTGTCTGCTAAGACATTTTCCCAGATCCCCTCATGCCATGTATAGAAACCATTTCCAAGGCGGACGCCACTGCATTTTCCTCCTACAACACATGCGGTCGGCCCAGAGCGGAAGTATTTTCATTTTATGAAACATGATCCCATTGACTAAAATAATAGGAAAAAAGAAATAAATATGTAAGAGTGCATTTTACGTGTCAGACTCTGTTGGATGGCTTTATTACATTTATTCTTTCACTCGCTTATTCACTCCATAATGATTTATTGAGTTGGTCGGACCCTGGGGCCGCCATAGTGGGCCCGATGGGAGCAACAATGGCAGGATTCCTGTCTCCAGGGAGCCATGGTTCACCAGGGGAGACAGAACCATGCCCACAGCTCTGAGTGAGTGAGTGCCCCCAAGGACGGGGACCCCAGCCCCGAGAACCTAGTGTAGGAAGAGGACATGCCGCCGAGAGTGAGGCCAGGCCGACACAGGGAGGAGGGGGCAGGAGGAGAAGCACATGTAGTCCCTGGGGAGAGGGGCTCCGAGCACTGCAGGGAGACCCAAAGTCTAGGGAGGCGGGAGATGGGGACAGAGCCCTGTGGATCACAGCAGAGTGTCCATCTTGATCTTAAGAGCACGGGGAGACACTGAGATGTTTTGAAGAGGAAGCTGACATTCCTAGCTGTGTTTTAAAATCACTATCCAATTGAAAATCGACGTAAGGAGCACGAGAGTGGACTCAGGGAGGCCACTGGTCCAGGCAGCAGGTCACGGGGGCCTGGCCCAGTGTGGGGGCCTGAGAGGTGTTGGGAGTTTGGGGTATGAGAACAAGTTTGGGGGTGCATCAGATGTTGGGGGAGGGAGGGGTATAGTAAGGGATAAAGTCCCAGGCTTCTGGGGGGCTGCCACACGCTATCATCACAGTGATGTGTAGTTTCACCCTTGCTGGGGGCAGCCAGAAAGTGGCAGAGACAGAAGTAACTTTCCCAGGGCCTCATAGCTGGGGGAGTGGGGGGGGGGCTGGTTCCCACGTGGCCCGTCTGCTTCTATCACCACGCGGCCTCCCCAGCATGGGCATCCCTGAATCTCCCTGGAACCCCACTGGTGAGCCTAGGATCCTCTCTAAATACACCGACAGGTCCCAGGTCAGGCTGAGCCAGTGGCAGGCCCCTCGGTGGGCGGCTGTGTGGCTCCATCCACCATCAGCCCTCTGTGCTTGCTCCCCACTGAAGCCAAGTGCAGTCACAATCCGAGTTTTATAACTTAGTGAACCTTTCACAATATCTCATAAGATATGACTATTAAAGAGAGTTATTTCTGAAAACCAAAACCACCATGCTGACCACTTTGGGGAAAACGTGATAAAGGTATGTCCCTGAAGAAACTGCCAGCCAGTTGGTGCAGGTGAGAGAAGCGGAGAGTTTGGATGGCTTCCGCACTTGGGCTGGCGGCCGGGGCACTGAAATCATCATGCACCGGGAAGTCTAGGATGCAAACAATGCATCTAGTTGTGGAGGACACAAACAAAACCGCACCAAACCAATCAGCAGAACCAGCCTCCAAGGACAAACCTTGCTCCCCGCCCAAAAGTCATGGCATGAATATATGATTGTGTATTTCCTTTAAACATTTTACATTAAGTGATTCAAGAAGAAACCAACTTTTAATATTAGCTGACTGCCAACCAATCCAGATGGCTCTATAAATTATTATTATCTGGGCCACTAATCTCTAGGTTCCCTCTACTTAATCAACTACACCTTAGGAGTGCTATCTAAAATGTGAGTCCCACATGTAGAAAAGTAACAAGGGGGGATTCATCCTGTGTGATACCGTAAAGTACGGTCACAGAAATCAGTTGGACAGAATCAAAATACAGAAAAAGACCCAACTATCTTTGAAAAGGTAGCATGTGACAGAGAATGAATTCTCTAACAAACGGCTTTAAGACAAATGGCTGAATGTTTCGGAAAGATAATGTCAGATTCCAACCTCATCATCAAATAGATGTCGAAAATGAAATTATGAGAGTAGTGCACAGGATAAATGGGAGGTTTCCAAGCTCGGTTGAGGGGTAGGTCCTAGGCGTCCTTATGTTTTCCAGCTCCTCAGAGGGCTCCAATGTGCAACCAAAGTAAAGATCCACAATACAAATCAATATTTATATAATATTTGCCTTGGGAAGATAAACAGCATAAGAAAAAGATTGAAGCATTTCAGTGACCTCAGAATTAAAACTATCGGTTAATTCCATAAATTAAAAATAAGGCATTAAAAGGTAAATAACAAACTTGTAACTTTTCACAACTCTATGACAGACACAAAGTTAATATTCCAATATGATGAGATCGTACAAATCAAAAAGAAAGTGGACCATCGGAATGCACACACTCACGCACACATACACAGCTGCTCATGAAACTGATGTGTGAGATACATAGCAATGAAATAGTGAAGTTGTGTTCAAGCTCACTAGTAATAAAAGATGCAAAACTAAACACTTTTATTTATAATATTGGTAGAAAATGATTTCAGCTCAGGTCATGATCTCAAGGTGGTGAGATCGAGCCCCACGTCAGGCTCCGTGCTGGGTGTGGAACCTGCTTAAGATTCGCTCTCTCTCTCTCCCACTCCTCTCTCTCTCTCTCCTAAAAAAAAAAAAAAAAAGAAAAAAAAAAAGAACAACAAAAAACCATAACAATGACTCAATAAACCTTCAACAGTAAGTAAGCTGTGGTTGGAGCACAGAAGCCTGGAGAAGCCCGTGTTCTGTTTCTCTGGCTACAAAGTATAACATTTCAGTTGTGTTACAGAACTTTCTGCCATGCTGCGCTGGGGATCTGTCCTCTCCTCTCTCTGTCCAGTGCACTAGCCACTAGCCACGCACACAAACTGAGCACTTGATGGGGCGCCTGGTGGCTCAGTCGGTTAAGCATCTGCCTTCGGCTTAGGTCATGATCCCAGAGTCCTGGGATCCAGCCCCACATCGGGCTCCCTGCTCAGCAGGAGCCTGCTTCTCCCTCTGCCTGACACTCCCCTTGCTTGTGCTCATTCTCTCTGGGTCAAATAAATAAATAAAATCTTAAAAAAAAAAAAAGAAAGAAAGAAACTGAGCACTTGAAATGTGGCTGGTGCAACCAGGGGACTGAATTTAATGTTACTTAACTGTATTAAGTTTAAACAGTCAGACATGACTAGTGGCTACCGTACTGGACAGAAGAGATCTCGACTGTCTTGTTTTTCCAAATAGGGAAGCTGAATTCCAGGAAGTGAATGACTGCTTTGAAGTCTTACAACTAAGTAGGGAGAGACCACGCACATCAACAATGGTATCATACAGACCTATGGATTCGTTTCCAGGGTAATTCCACCCTACACAAAAGGGTGCAAGGATTCGTATTCCTTTGAATACTTTTGAAGAAAAAGTGAGAGAATTACGAGATTCTTTGTTCTCTCTAAATGCTCTGCTGGCCTCAAACAGCTTTTTGTGATGATCTTAATTCTAATTTTAGAATGTAACATCTAAGAGTCTAAATTTGATCCATTTTGTCCAAGTTTCATTTAACAGACTAGAGTTAAAATGAAGGAAGTCCCATCTGGAAATCACAAAGCTGTCAAATATGAAGAGTGTCGTGTAATTTGAAAAGACTTCTGGGGCGCCTGGGTGTTGCAGTCGGTTAAGCGTCCAGCTCTTGGTTTCAGCTCGGGTCACGATCTTGCGGTCACAACATCGAGCCCCGCACCAGGCTGTGCACTCAGGGCGGAGTCTGCTTCAGATTCTCTCTCTCTCCCCCACTCTGCCCCTCTCCTCTCTCTCAAATAAATAAAATCTTTTAAAAAAAAAGACTTTCATGCTTCTCTCACACACACCTTCAAACTGGGGACTCAAACCCTACAACCTGTAGGTCTCCAGAAGAGCGATGCTATTGAATCCATATGTGTGCATGCATGTTCACTCGCACATGAGCGCAAGCATGCACACAAGCACACGCATGCACACACGTATGCACACACGTATGCACAAGAGCACACACGTGCACACACATGCACACATCCCTCCAGGACATTTCATGCTAAGTTGTATAAAACTGACAGAACAACTAAAATCCTGGAGTTATTTTTTTAAAAAAGAAAAATCCTGGGCGCCTGGGTGGCTCAGTTGGTTAAGTGACTGCCTTCGGCTCAGGTCATGATCCTGGAGTCCCGGGATCAAGTCCCCTGTCGGGCTCCCTGCTCAGCAGGGAGTCTGCTTCTCCCTCTGACCCTCTTCCCTCTCGTGCTCTCTATCTCTCATTCTCTCTCTCTCAAATAAATAAATAAAATCTTTAAAAAAAAAAAGAAAAATCCTGAAAACAAAGTGGAAAGGAAAAGCATTAATTGGAGATTAAAATTGAGATGAAAATGGGAAAACGTAAGGGCTCAGCTTCACGTCACTTCCTTTCAGGACAAAAGCAAGAAGGTCCAAAGTGGAGTAAACACATGGGAAAGGTGACTGGGGGGGTGGGGGTCCTTACACCTTTAGCCTTAAACTTGAATCCATCAGCTCTCCGTATATATGTGAGTGTGTATTTCCAGATACACGTCATGTCATCTTTGTACTCTATATGTATTCACTCCCTTGGCTAAAATACTGCTTCTCAACTGCTCAGAGCAGATGTCCCCCCTGAATGAAGGAGGCCACGGATCACCACCGGTATTCAAATGCTGGAAATCACGCAGCCCTTAAGTGTTGGGAGGAAGTGGGTCTTTCCTTGTAAAGTTAGCTGATGGTTCCTCTCAACATACCTGGGACACCAATTTAAAAAGGAAAAAGGAAGTGGTCAAAGTCATGCTTTTTTGTAAACTTCAAAGGTTATCTCTCCCTCCCCCCGCTTTACATTTTACTGTCTGGGGAGCTGACTTGTCTGCAGCTGTTGGCAGAGACTGTGCTCCATGGCGTCAAACCTGCCTCCTCACGGCCCATAAAATTACAGCAGGGAACCAGGACCCGCAGGTGTGGGAGGGAGAGGCCAGGATGCCCCCTTAATGATTTCTCTGACACCCCATGCTGAGCTGCTGGAGGAAGAGGGGCTGGAGCGAGATGTGCGATGTGCGCTTTCGCTGTTTGGGAGGCTGTGCCAGGTCGGCTCTCGCTTCCAGGGCCAGGCAGTGGCTTTCAGCCCCTAAAACTATTCCCGAAATTACTGTTGCTACATGCGCTGGGGCCTGGGTGAAGCCCCACAGAGACTTGTGTCCCCTGCACAAATCCACCGAAACTCAGACCACTGAAGGAGGGAAACAGAGGGAAGCCAAATCAACTCCAACATTTGATAACCCAAGTTAAAAAGACATCAAACCACATCAAGTACTATAGCAAATTGCTTTAAAATCTGCAAGACCAGGTTCTGTTTCCTCCTCAAACTGGGAGAGATAAATAAACATCATACATGTTTTCAAAGATGTCAGATTTCTGTTGGTACTTAATAGGAAGAATTGAATACATTTTGCCCTTTTTTTCTTTCAGTGATAGAAGAAATTAATAATTATAGACTATCTGTTAGTCAATTGTAATGAAATTTTGCAAACCACTAGCTCATTATGCCTTATGGTTTTGATCCCACATTTTTGTTGGTTTTTTGGTTTGTTTGTTTTTTAAGGTTTTATTTTTAAGTAATCTCTATACCCTACATGGGGCTTGAACGCACAACACTGAGACCAAGAGATGCATGTTCTCCCAGCTGAGCCAGCCGGGTGCCCCTTGACCCCATATTTTGAAACAGAAGGGATAAAAAGCCAGAAAATTTATTTAAAGAAATCTTAAATTGCTTATACTGTTTTTGTTTGGCACACTGAAAAATGCACACATTTCTTTAAAGAAATGGAAAAAATGGATGTGGCATTTTGCAAAAGAAAAGAAAACGGTAGGGGGAAGATCCATCTTAGAGATGGTTTGCAAAGCAAATGCAGTGCCTGAGGTATTTAGCCCTACCCGTGTGTTCCGTGGTGACCGCTTCACCACTAGGGTGGGGGCAGGGGTAGGTAAGAACGAAGGGAATAGAAACATGAAAGAAAAATTAAAAGTTTTGGTTTTGCCCTCAAGGACATTTTATTTTTTTAATTGAAATATAGTTGACATACAATGTTATAAGACATTATAATTGAGGATACCCAACAAATAAACACAAATTGGACTTGAACACATTTTAAAAATCAGCACCCTGGAATTCATCTTACACCCTTAAGTTACTTTTACTCTTTAATATTGTGTTTGCAACACATCATGCTGCTCATCAAGGTAGTAGATGCAATTTGATAAATTGCATCTGTTGGGTTCCACACTAACTTCTAGAGAGAGGGTGGGGGAGGGGTGGCCCTGGGAACATCACTATTAAGGCTGATGGTAAAATAACCATCACTTGGAAATGAAGCCGCCCTTTCAATCCTGTAGAATTAGAGGAAAATGAGGAATGGTATGATGTGGCAAACATTTTCTGAGAACCTACCGTATGTCAGGCATTGGGCTAGGGTCTTGATGCATAAGGATTAAACACAAGGCATATGGTGTAAATAGAAGCATACAGGATCATAAAGATCATCGAAGTCCAGAAAGGAGAATGACCAAGTTAACATCTTAGGTCAGAGGTCTGCAAACTCTAGCTTGTGGGCCCAGTATGTGGTTTTTACATTTTTAAATGCTTATTAACAAGGAAGGAAGGAAGAAAAGGAAGGAAGGAAGGAAGGGAGGGAGGAAGGAAGGAAGGAAGGAAGGAAGGAAGGAGGGAGGGAGGGAAGGAAGGGAGGGAGGAAGGAAGGAAGGAAGGAAGGAAGGAAGGAAGGAAGGAAGGAAGGAAGGAAGGGAGGGAGGGAGGGAGGAGGGAAGGAAGGAGGGAGGAAGGAAGGGGTATGTCACAGCGACCAAATCAAATGTGACCTGCAAAATGACTGGCATCTAGTCCTTTCCAGAAAATGTTTGCCTACATCTAAGAACAGCTAGAAGAAAGCCATACTTACTCCAACACATCATTCCCTTCCTGTTCTTAGAGTTTTCAGGGTTTTAGGTGTTCGAGGGCTCTACATATAAATTAGATTAATTTTAAAGTTTTCTGAATTCCTGCTTTCACACTGATTGTGCAACATTTTTCTTAATGAAGAAATCAGTACATTGAACTTTTTTTTTTTAAAGATTTTATTTATTTTTTCGACAGAAAGAGACACAGCGAGACAGGGAACACAAGCAGGAGGAGTGGGAGAGGGAGAAGCAGGCTTCCCGCTGAGCAGGGAGCCCGATGCGGGGCTCGATCCCAGGACCCTGGGATCATGACCTGAGCGGAAGGCAGACGCTTAACGACTGAGCCACCCAGGCGCCCCAGTACATTGAACATTTTAATAGTATTCTAACGTTGTTGATTTCTGAAAGGTCTTTTGGGCCACTCCATCCTGCTACCTCTTCTAACTCAGACATTTTATGTGGTTAAAATATGTGCATGTACGTGTGTGTATAATAATTTGCATGTTTAAGAACCATGGTTTCTATTTGCAGTTAAAGCACAAAGATTGTTTCACCTGGGGATGAAACTACTTTTCAGGTGTAACTGAAGACAAGACTATTCAATCACCCAGTTATGCTTGTGCTACCTACTATATGGTTTAAGAAGAACAAGGAAGCCATACCCACTTCTGCTGATAAATCTACGTGCTCCCCCTTCTCATGTGGGTATGGCCAGCCACTCATATGCTGAAGTTGGAATTTTTACATTATGTATTTTATATTTGTTTTAAGCATATTTGGTAGTGAAAGGAAATTTATACATTTTGAACAATTAAGGCAAAACAAATCAGCCTGGATTTATCTATTCATATGGAGAGTATCTAAAAAGAAAGCAAATCAGGTAAGAAGAAAATGTATTTTGGACTGTCTTCATTTTATTGATTATATGGTTGCTTAATAGAGACGTGAAAAAACATGTTTTTCTGGAACCAGGCAAAATAAAGTTTGATCCTTGATCCAAGTGGAGGATATGGTTAGTTCCTAAAACCAATGACTCCATTTGGTATGCGCCCATTTGAGGTAACTAATGCCCTTAGTACCACTTAGTACCACTGCCACAGCTGCAGTCACACTTCACAGCCAGCTGGACCCAACGGGGCCAGGCACTGGCTTACATACCACAACCACCTGCAGGACGAACGGGGTCTGATCGCGTACATGCTGCCGGCCACAGTTATGCAACTGCGTGTATAATGCCCAACCCACGCTCTAAACTAAGGACAACAAGAAGTTGTTTTTAAATCTGCATAATGGCAAGCACTTCTGTCAGCTGCAGCTGAACATTGTCCCAAAGTCTGGTTTTCAATCACTTCACATAGAACATAATAAGTAAGACACATCTTTGTGGTCCAGTGGATTCTGTCAAGCTGCAAGGTTTTGGGGAGATATGTTACAACATAGACACAATTATTTAGGAAAGATTATCAGAGTACATTTGAGGACAAAAGAGGCAGACAGACTACAAAGTTCCAAGAACTTTGGAGAAAAGACATATTGATGATGAGCATGCACGTAACTTTGCTTTTTAAACAAGCCACCTTCCTGAGAATGATGCGGTCTGCATCTGACTGCCAAGCAGCCAACTCCTCCCCGGCAGAGCGCCCAGCCGGTGTAGAGCTGACCACACAACCCTCCTGGGGAGCAACACCCCATCAGTGCAACGGGGGCCACACATCGTGCATGGGGAGGAAAGCCTGGCACAGGAAATCATGGAAACGTGCAATCCTATTTCAAACATGTCTTGACAGCCTCGGTCTACTGGCCAGCAACCAAACCTTCCTAACTCCCCTACTCATGTAAAAGAATAAAACTGCTCATTTTGGATTGATCTGATATGAAACCACTTCTTAAATTTATTTTTTAAATTATTTATTTATTTATTTTAGAGAGAGAGCCTGAGTGAGAGCACATGTGGAGGGAGGGGCAGACAGAATCTTTTAAGCCGACTCCCTGCTGAGCGCTGAGCCCAAGGTGGGCTGGATCCCACCACCCATGAGACCACGACCTCAGTGGAAACCCAGAGTTCAAAGCTCAACCCACTGAGCCATGGAGGGCGCCCCCTAAATTTATAAAACAATTAGAGAGACTAGCTTGGCATTGCCTGAATTATTGAACTTATTCTAAATAAGGACAAAATTATAAGCAGAGATACAGTACAGTATAAGTTCTTTTCCATTATTTTCAATTCTTTACTTCATATTTCTATCAAAAATTTTAATTTACATGGTTATTATTTTTTAAATTGAACTCACCTGGAAAAATAAAAGAAAGAAGAAAGCACATTTAATGAGTGGTGAATTTGTGGGAAGAACTTTGTATAACCTGTTTCATTAAATTCTTCAGTAACTATCAGGTTAGAATTACTGCTCCCATTTTAAAGATAAGAAAACTGACACATGCACCTCACACCTGTCAGAATGGCTAAAATCAACAACACAGGAAACAACACGTGTTGGCAAGGATGCAGAAAAAGGGGAACCCTCTTACACTGTTGGTGGGAATGCAAACTGGGGCAGCTGCTCTGAAAAACAGTCTGGAGGGGGCGCCTGGGTGACTCAGTCATTGGGCATCTGCCTTTGGCTCAGGTCATGATCCCGGGATCCCCTAGGATCGAGCCCCGCATCGGCCTCTCCCTCTCCCCCTGCCTGCTGCTCCCCCTGCTTGTGCTCTCTCTCCCTCTGTCAAATAAATGGGTAAAATCTTAAAAAAAAAAAAAATAAGAATACAGTATGGAGGTTCCTCAAAAAGTTAAAAATAGAACTACCCTATAACCCAGCAGTTACACTCTTGATTCAAAGGAATACGTGCACCCCGATGTTTATAGCGGCATTATCTACAAGAGCCCAATTATGGAAGCAGTCCAAGTGTCCATCAACTGATAAATGGATAAAAAGATGTGGTTTGTGTGTGTGTGTTACATATACATACAATATCTATATCTATATAATGGAATATTACTCAACCATAAAAAAGAATGAAAGCTTGCCATTACAACAACATGGATGGACTTAGAGAGTATTATGTTAAGCAAAATAAGTCAGAGAAAGACAAATACCATGTAATTTCACTCATATGTGGAATTTAAGAAACAAAACAAATGAGCAAAGGGAAAAAACAAAAAGAGAGAGAAACAAACCAAGAAACAGACCCTTAACTATAGAGAACACACCGATGGTCACAGAGGGGGGTCGGGGGGGCATGGGGGAACTGGGGTGGGGATTAAGGAGAGCACTTGTTGTGATGAGCCCTGGGTGCTGTATGGAAGGGTCGAATCACTATACTGTACACCTGACACTAACATAACACTCTGTGTTAACTGGAGTTAAAATAAAAACTAAAGAAAAATGAAAGCTGACATGTGGTAAACATAAGGGACTTAAGCAAGGTCACCAACAGACCATGGGAAGAACCAGGATCAAAGCCCAGGTCTGGGGCACTCAGAATGCCTCAACAACATTGCCTGTCACAGTTTAAGACATTTTCCAATACAGATAAAACACCACAGTGCTTTGAGGCATAATTGAGAATATCCTATACGTGGGTAGTAAATAGGCTTTAAAAGTACATTTTTCCTACTTTTCTATGTGCATCTGATTGGGTAGAATCTGTATCTCGACCATTCCCAGTGGGGGAGGCCACCTGGTGAGCTGATCGCCTCTCTGTGGCATGAACTGCAGTTTCCACAGAAGGTCTACACAAGGTCATCGGTCCTCCTAACAACTCCACCACCTGTGAGATAGCCCCACACATGTTATCACGGGTCATCCTCATAACCCAGTATGGTGGGTGAGGACTTCATTCATCCATCCATTCATTCATTCATTCCTTGTACCTTACATGTTAATTGTGTTCCTACTAACTATGTGCTACCCCCTTGACACATACAAAGCTCTTGTTCTGGCCTGAAGACACCCAGTTTTATACACAGAGTGAATGAGAAAACAAGGTGAGTGCAAACACTCTCCAAACTGAGTGTACATAACCCAATCAGAATTAGTGTTCTCATAGGAAAATAAAATATTTTAAAGGCAGAGGTCACCAGCTGTGAGACATGGTCATAACCACTTATTTTTTCTTCCTTGGACATATCCTTTATTCCTTCCATTTTAAAATCCTATAATTAATTAGTCTAATACAGGGTCTCATGAAAAAAGTATAGTTGGTAGAGTTTAATCATCTCTCTCAGGTCATGAGCATGTCTTTCATGGCAAAGGAAGAAGAGATATCCTGAAATGGAACTTTTGACCAAAAAAAAAATTTTTTTTTACAAAAGGAAGAGAACTCAGCAATTGTCTTTGAGCATTAGGCATTATCACAAACAGACTGGTACCATTCTGAGTCTCATCTTGATGGTGCAAAACTCAAGAACACACGGGCTCTTTCCAGCACAGGGTATGGGCACACTGTTCCCAGCTCAGTGAGCACGTGTGTGACTGAAAGGAGGGGCTGACGCCATGGAAGGAAGTCTTCTAGTTCTTGGAGTGGATCCTTCCCCTGGAGGGAACCAGTGGCAATGGCCTCAGGAACCCCATTTCTAACCAAATGATCAATGTGACGCATGGCAGGAATGGGGCCCGTCTGAAGGCTCCTCTGTCCCGACGGAGTTGTGAACCCAGAGGCGGATGATAAGGCTGCCAATGGAAGGTGCCCATGAGAGAGACCGAGGTCTCTCTTAGGGAAAGTGGAGTATGAAATGAGGCCAACTAACCAGATGAGATGAGCATTAATGGAGCCAAGCATAAGGAACACTGGGCTCCCTGGCAGAGGAGTTCCAGGGGTCATGCTGACCCCACCAGGATGCGCCAGCGCTGCTCATGGACCAGCCCCAGGCAGATGTTGAAGCAGAAGGAGCAGCCCATGCCACTAGGAACCCACAGCCTCCTCGAGGACGGTACGGCACTGATGCAATCCCCAGAGAAGAAGGGGCATCCCCAGTGCATCTGCCAGGGAAAGTGTGCAGAGGACAGAATGCACAAGCCCAGCCAAGGGCTGAACAGGTGGAGAAGGGGGTGGTGGGTGGCAGAGACAGAGGGGCGAGCTAATGCGCGGGAGCCTGGGGGGTGATCAGAGGACCCACAGGTCCCCGGGAGCTGACACCCAGATTACAGAAGGCCGCAAACACCAGGCTGACCATATCTGCAGGTTACACAGCTGGCCTCTACCTTGAGCTCCTGGTTCAGAAACTGTACGTAATGAAATCAAATGAAAAGTAGTGCCAAGGAAAATAACACTTCATAGAAAATCTCCTACTCTTTTCATTAGTTCATCAAGTATTAACTGAATGCCAGGCACTTTTTTTAGACACTGGGGATGTACAGAAAACACAATACAGAGTGAGAAAGGTGCTCTGGAGTAGAGAGGAGAGAGAAACGCTAACGAGGAGAATAAAGTATGTATTATGTTAGATGGTGACACGTGCTAAGAGAGAAAACCAGGGGTTCCTCAGGGTAAGCCTTTTGAATAGGGAAGTGAGGGGGGTTAGTGGTGGGGATCTCTGTAGGAAGGGCATTCCTGGAAAAGGGAACTGTGCGTACAAAGGCCCTGGGGTGGGAGGAAGGACACCCAGTGGCTTCGGGGCACCAGGAGGTAGGGTGGCAGAAAGAGCAAGGGGCAGACAGCTAATGGGGAGAAAGTTGGAGGCCTGGAAACAGGCAGCTGAGACCCCAGACAGAGTCACCGGAATGTCATCAAACCGGCAGGGAGGGAACCTGGCTTTCCATGACGTCCGTGGCATCATCATTAGATTGATCTCACAACCAAGAAGTCCATTCACAAATCCTGGCTCCTTCCACCCATCATGAAGGGATGTAGCACGTCCCAAATGTTACAAAGTCCTCTTTTGTCCTCCTGAGGCCTGAGGAAGCCTCCTTTAGAAAATCAGTGAAACAGGGACCCCGTCCATCGTGCTGACGGTGAGACCCCAGGGTCCCGGGGAGCAGCCCTGTCCGCTGGGCACACTCGAGCCCACCTTACGGAGGTGGTTTCTCTTAAAAACAGTCCCTGAGACAAAGCGTTTCCTCAGATGTTGTGTGCCTGTAAATGACAGCGAGGGCCGGACACCCCCGTCTGGGTCCTGTGCCCAGACAGCCCCGAGATGACGAGGGGCACACTGGATGTGAGGGCATGTCTCCTCCATGGGCCTGCAGGGATTTGCACGTGTGTTCTAAAGTGCCACGGTCTGGCATGGGTCATAAAAAGGGCTGGGAAAAGCAGCCTCTGTCCTCACCATCACTATCAACAGGACAGACCGCCACGTCCCAGGGGTGCCCTTACACTCCCCCTAAAACCCGCACCACGGCTTTCACCAAGAAAAGCTGAGTCTGATTAACAAACACAAAGGTTTCTTAGGGAACGGACCCACCACAAGTGCATTTGGCAAAATGGCATCAACCTGAAGCCTGAAGTGAAGTAAATTGCAGTATTTACAAGCCAAGGCAAATGTTCAAAGGGAGGGCTCAAACACAAAGAACAGATGGTGGGGGGGGGCGAGAGTGGCTTTGCCAACACCCACAAAATGCAGATTTTTTAAGTGCCTTGAAGGCTGTTTATGGTCTGAGCACCCGGGAATCAGCCCCTCGGCTCCGGGCTCCGGGAAGCTGTCTTTGGGCGTCCACACTGCATCCTGGACAAGGCCGTGTGCAGACCCCTCCTCAGGAGATCTCCTTTTTCATGAAACATCACCACTATCTTGTAAATGCCAGTTAGATTCTTTCTGCTTTGTTTTACAATGTGAAAGTGGAGGGAACTGTTTGCAGCTGATGCTCAGCATCAAGAAAAGTGGAGGAAAAGGGCCACCCCTGTCACACTGTTTGCTTCCAGGGGTTATCCAAACCCTTAGGGATGGTGGACCTACAAATATGTCTTAAAGGTCCCCTTATAGGAGCTCCAGAAAGAGTACTGTATCTTTTTTACCTTTTAGGAACATCTTTGCAAACCTAACTTTAACCACCCCATCCCTGTCCAGGGCAGATTGTGTGGGGTGAGGGTAAGCACAGGTGGGGAGTTGTCCCAGTGGAGGGAAGGGGCAGGGAAACACTGAATTGCTCAAAGTCGATCAGAGAGAAAATAAGGGGACAACATGTATTTTCATTGAACTTATTAGCTATTATTTCTCATCCCTTTAGTTACTTTCTTATATTGGAATCTTTTTTTTTTTTTTTGAGAAAGAGAGTGCGCATGAGCAGGGGGTGGGGGGTTGGAGAGCGACAGAGAGGGAGAGGGAGAGAGAGTCCCAAGCAGGCTCCACACTGAGCATGGAGCCTGTTGTGGGGCTTGATCTCACGACCCTGACATCATGACCTGAACCAAAATCCGGAGTCCGATGCTTAACCGACTGAGCCACTCAGGAACTCCAATACTGGAATTATTTTTAAGGAAAAAAAACCAAATTGCACATACATTATCACAATGAAAAATCACTCTACCACTACTTCTAAAGCCCAAATCCAGTTGCAGTACAATAAATGCTAAAAAATTTACCAAAATGTTAGTCATCTGAGGAGTTGGTTCATCTCTTCATCTCTCACAGAATCTATTTTGGTGCATTCTCAAATAAGTGGTTTCAATAGATCAATGTATGGATGGGGGACAGATGGATGATGTTATTTGATTAAGTTTAGAAGTAAGCACTGTATCTTTAGAGACACACACCCTCTCGTATAGGACAATATGTTCATGGGAAGGACAGTAATAATACACTTCCAGTTTTATCTTCACAGAGAAGAGACCTTCACATACACAATCTCAGCATGCACACACATGCACACACACAGATACACGCACCCACACATGCACACACAGAGGCACACACATGCACACACAGATACACACACGTGCATACAGAGAGACACACGTGTGTGCACGCACACACACACACACACACACACAGATTCTACAGTTGATGTCTGCAGAAGGAGTAACATTTTCCACCACACTGAGTCCTGGTTTAATTATCAAGTTGATAAATAACCTTGAGATTTCAAGGCCACACCAAAGAGTCGCTTACCCTGGGAAAGGGCTGCTGAGATTCCTCCTGCGTTTGAGGTGGACAAACATTTGATTCCAGGGAAGAGACTCTGGTCTGTAAAGAACATTAAATGTTTAATTCCAGTGAACAGTAAGCTCCAATAAAGAGATGCCTCATTGTACAAAAGCATTTCACAAAAATAAAACACCTCCTATTTGGAGACGTTATTATGTATTTCAATATTTCTGGAATGAAAGACATACTTTGACATGTATATTTGGTAATTCAAATAACTTTCCCCACTTGAATAAATAAATACAGTTCTTCAATCTGTCTAGATTCTCAACATATAACAATGCCTACATATAAGGTGCCTAAAATGTACTATGATTTTGTATCATTTTTAGAGGAAAATTATTTTTGGTTCTTGAAAATGTCCTTTTTTGTCAACATCAGTGATTGGCAAGATTTGTAAAACATAGCACTAAGTATCCAAAGCTGTATTATTTATTGCTTCTCAAGATATCTAAATATGCTTTCAGCACAGCGTTCTGTTCAAAATAAGAATGGGCAGACAGGCTGTCAAGAAAAATAACTTAATAATTAGAAAATTTGAACTCATATTTTTTGCAATTTCAGATTCATTAAAAGTGGGTAAAGTCAAGTTAGTCTATAATTGATATAATGGTAATTATTTTACCTTTTCATTTTTGAAGTTTGAAAAGTTTTATTATTCCCCATAAATCAATAACAAATATTGCTTCCATTTAGGTTTAAGTAACGTGAAGATTTCAGCATTGAGCTTCTACTAAAACGGAGTATGTGATACATGGGTGGGCTGACCGTTCGCTGCTAAACTATGAAGGCTTCAGTGCTGGGAGAGAGAAATACAAGGGAAGAATGGCCAGGTAATGGTCTTCCAAAAGAACATTCCCACTTTCCTGATGTATCCTTGATGTTTAGACACATGAATTCCTCCTCACCATGACCCTAGATGCAATGTTACCGTGACATATTTTTTCATCCATCTTACTGAAAACATTAGCAGATATCTCTCTGAGGGTATGACAATTAAGGAACCCCTCCCAGACTTGAGGGCCCTGTTGTTGAACAAAGTGCCATAAACTAAGCTTCTAGAATTAGAACTCGGTGTTGTCGTCTACGATACTCTGTGAATAGACAAAGCTCATGTTGTCAGGGGCTAATCTACCACTCTCCCCACAAACAAAGGCAATTAAAGGAAAAAAATTCAGCACTGGACATCCTTCAAAGTTAAAAAAGTTTTATTGCCATATTATTTTAATATATTTTAAATCTTAGAACTGGTTTGTCTTGGTTTGCCAACCAGAAGACTCACTTGATAGGAATTCACAGATTAACAAGATACCAGGGAAGACTATGGGTTGAGGACTAGTTCGTTAGGAGTAGAGGAACTTCTCTGGTAAGTCCTGTGACTGATCAGGCCCAATCTGGGCTCCCCCAGTACTGTCCCTCAGCAAGCACGGGCCCGCCACAGTGTGTCCCTTGTTCGGAGTGGCTGGCCACATGGAGGGAGCACGTACAGTCTTTTTCAGACAGCATGTTTGCTGCAAAGACAAAAACCTCAAGTTGGATTCAGGGCAGTATTTTCGGTCTCACATACTCCTATCCATCCTGTGGCGCTGTCTTATGCACCACCCTTCTGGCACGCTTCTAAACACAATCGGGCAAGTTAGATGAAAACACACGTATGGCTTAACTAAATGTGCATGTATATCTCTTTCTCCTCTACTCACTCAACAAATGTTTGTTGAGCTCTTCCTCCTCAAAGGCGCTGCTCTGAGCATTGAGGAGAGCAGGGGAAAAAAAATATATAGAAATGCCTGCCCACGAGGAACTTAGCCAAGCAAAGGGAGGCAGAGAGACAGACAAACACACAAACAAATGGGTCTCATAGGCTCTTCCAGCCCACGGAGCCTTTTGAGGGAGCTCGCAGGAGCAGGCTACGTCTCTAGGAGCTAGTCTCAGAAGGCAGCCCAAGTCCTCCATCTTTGTTCAGACATGTGGCTGTTCCCAGCAGGAGGTGGGATGGGGGTCCCCTCCCCTTGCACCTGGGCATCCCTATGACTTGCTTTGACTCACAGAATGTGACAGAGTGAAATTCTGGGACTTCCAACCCAGGCTTTAAGAGGAACACCTGTTTCTGCTCCCTTTTTCTTAGAAGACAGTCACCATTCAGTAAACAGAGAGGCCCTGCCAGAGAGAGAGAGAGAGAGAGAGAGCAGAGAGAGCAACAGAGACACAGAAACAGAGATAGAAAGAGACAAAAATGGAGGTAAAGAGAGACAGAGAGCAAGAGGGAGAGAGAAAGAGATACAGAAAGACAGACACAGAGAGAGAGAGAGAGAGGAGGTCTACAGCCATCTTGGGTGGACCAGAGTCAGCCCAGCTCACAGCTCAATGCAGCCACATGACTGAGCCTTGGGGAGACCAACAAAAGAATCCTCCACCCGGGCCCCGGTCAATCCTTACAAATAAAATGTTGTTCGGAGGCACTAAGCTTCGGAGCACTTGCTACACAGCAACAGATTACTAAACCCTGCACGGGATTAGTCTGGCTCTTGTGGTCACACTATACTACGTGTGTGTGTGTGTGTGTGTGTGTGTGTGTGTGTGTGTGTGTGTGTGTGTTGGAAGTTAAGGGCAGTGATTTTGACAAGAGGTGAGCCCGGCTTGGATGTGGGTAGTCATACCCTTGTTGATGTGGTTAGAAATGCTCAGACTCTGCAGTATGTCTCCATTTACACGGAACTCTGGTACAGGCAGAACTTACCTGTGGCTTCCTCTGGATATATTCTGAAGAAAGGGCCCACACAATCATGTGTGAGCTGGGACAAAAGAGACAAGTCAAGGACAAAGTCAACTTCATACCCGGCAGCTCATTCTTCCCCAAAGCAGCACAAATATTGTCCAAATTCTCCAACAGCAGGCGCACAATCTGATGGGACAAGGCAGGTGTCCCCAGGACTGACTGAACGGAGGTTCCCACACTCAGAAGTGTGCCAGTGCTGGGAGTGAACAGAGATGTCAGGAGTCACCTGTCCCCTTAGGACGCACAGGGAATTAGGAGTTCTTTATAACCCCACATACAGGTGCGGAGACCATGAGGCAGCCGCAAGGAAAGCTCAGTACCAAAGACTGTTCCAGAGTCATCAAGCAGTTCTTGGAGGTGAACGCTGATGTTGGTTTCTTTCAGAGAGCTGAACAACAGATCCGGCCCTTCTCATTCCCAAGAAGCAGGTTCTATTTATTGGCTCACAAAGGGGACCCAACCCCGAATGGGAGAGCAACCATCAGGGAGAATTATGAGGGCAGCATCACAGGGACTCCAACTGTAAACAGCCATCAACCCCAGTTCACATCTCCCTGGACACTCCCCCTGGGAGAAGGGCCTTTGCCCGCTCAGGCAGCCAGGTTACTGATGTCTACGAAGGTGGGCAGAGGACAGACTCCCCCGGCGGGTCATCGCTGCTGCTCCAGACCCCTTCCTGGTTGCTCCCGACAGCTCTGGGCCCAGAACCACGGTGCTCATTTCCAGGGGACCCAGCTGGTGCTCCACCTGCCTCACTGGGGAATTAGCTCCATGATTCCTTTGGTTTTCCCTAGGAGTCCTTCATTCAGTCAGGGAATCTTTTACCTGGCACCTACTCTATGCCCACGAACATGTTGCTTCAGAGACGGTCTTTATTCAGAGTCGGAAAACAGAGGTTCAAATCTGGCCCTTTGAGGACCAGCAGTTTGTAAATTCTCTGAGATGGCCCTGGGCCTCCCCGATCTCCGTTTTAGGAAATCTCTCTCTAACCTGCTCAACAAGAGGACACAGATGCTCCTCGTTTCCCATGTTTTGCTCTCCTCCCCTCCCCTTCCTTCCTCTCTGCCTAATTCCCCGCTCACCTGCAGCAGTGACGTGTGTCTGGAGCCTGACGTGCACCAGTTCTAAATCTCATGCTGTGGAGGGTGCAGAGATGCGTCCACGGGTCGCGGTTACCTGGACAGCACAACAAACGTCTGGGCACAACTACAAAGCCAACCACGTGCTCTGAAAGTTCGCTGGAATTCCTCCTTAGCACAGGTGCTCTGCACATCCCAGCTGTTCTTGCTAACATGGGATCGAAGACTAAGTAGAAGACCTACTGAGCATGCAGGTTGTGTGCCATTCATCCGATGTTGAAGCACTCTGGAACTCCTCCCGGAACCAGTTTTGGTCCCCACCCTCTGTTCTATGGGCCTGGGCCCTGAATTCTAGGAAGTGCTAAAGAGCTGATTCACATAAATGCTTGCTTGTTCACACCGCAAAGATAAGTCTCCTCCCCTGTCTTCCCCGAGCTGGGCCAGTAGGAGATGCACCCTAGCAGGTTCACCCCTGGAGCCCTGGGGCTTAGATTCGGGGCTAACAAAGTCATGGTTAGCCTTAGCACAGAGTAAAACAGCTTAATTGCAAATGAGTTTCTCACAAATATGTGCCGCTGGTCACCAGGTGCCTAGCCAGGGCCAATCCACGCCTGCCAGGGAAGAAAGGGCTCAGAGCCCAGGCCACCTGACAGCTCGTTAGGGTGCAGGTGTGCTGCAGCAAGGCACAGGCAGGGTCCTCATCCCTAATCCCACCCTCTGGTCCCGGCACAAAATAGAGAAGAATCACCTTCAGACACAAGCCATGGGGTCATTACTTAGAGTCAGGCAGTCCCTCCTTACCAGTCCCAAGAGCAGAACAATCAAATCGGGACAGCAAAACCCCAAGTGGGGGCTACTGCTGAGGGCCCTTGTTCTCACACTCCAGCCGCATCAGAATCCCAGGGGCCTTGTTAAAAACAGACTGCTGGGCCCCACGCCAGATTTTCACGGGGAATTTGTATTTCTAAGAAGCTCCCAGTGGGTGCTGGGCAGGTCAGGGCCACTCTCACTGACTCAGTGTCTTGTAAGGGACTGGGTGTGTGGTGTCTGATAATGGGGCGAATCTGTCCCAGCACATCTAAGAATGCCCAGATTTGCTAATACTCCCACGTCCGTGCATTATATCATCCCTTCGTCAAGCGAGTGTGGCACTCTGGTCCCGGGTACAGTGTTAAGAGGCCAAGGAGCTGACAGAGAGGCTGATTTACAGCAACACTATGGACAAGCTCATCCTAGACCTTCAGAGTGGCTCGGAAGCAGCAGAAAGCCGAGCTGCTCCATCTCTGAAAGGCAAGGTCTGTGCACGTAACCATTCAGTAATAAAGATAAGTCAAACGGTGATAAGATATAATATTTGGCGATCAATGGAAAGTGAACTCCCAACGTAATTCAGCCAGCAGCCCAACGTTTGACTTTGAAGGGGGCAGCTCCCACCGCAGCCGGACATTTATATTTTGTGGCCAACCAAATCCTGAGCCTACTCTGCTGAAAGTGCTACTGAGTTTCTGGGAGGTGACTCGTGGCAGCTCAGATGGGACCTATGGCCACGTGAGCCTGAGCTGCCCCCAAACCACGTGACCTGGTTTCAGTATTTCGAGGACATTCTTTCCAGGATTTTTGAAGTTCAAGTAATTAAGGCCAAGTGGTTACATTTCACGAAGCCCCCACACCCGCGACCACAGTCACGCGCCCTCTTGGATCACATTGCCGATAAAAACCACAACCTCGTGCCACATGGTTTTAGAAAGAAAACGTGAAACTAGGCAGGAAAAAAACTGTAAATCTGGACACACTGGATTCCACAGATATGTTCCACCCTTTTCTCCCACTTTAATTTTCTCTATCGTCATTCCCCTAAAGCATGGCTTGTCTACAATTATTTGTCTTCTCTGTTGACAAATTGTTAGAGCAATCACCTTAAATTCATTTTGGATGTCATTTCAAGTGGCACTTCTCCTTCTCCTGTTAAAAACGGTCTTGCTTCATTTCAGTTTTATTTTTTTCTCGCCTTTCTGTGAACAATCCCTCCTTGGCCAGCTATTGAGTAACGATGTTGAGTCAAAGATATGTTTGCCCTAATGCAGGCAAACCAAACAGGAGCTCCATGACCAACAGAGACCCAAGGGCCAGATAAAAGGCCAAGAGGCTTTCTCACAGCTAGGTGCAAGCTGCACCCACCACGTTCCAAATTCACCTGAAGGGTCCTCCTGAAGAAAGGTTTCTGGTGAAAATACTTACATCTAGCAAAAAGCAATAATTAGGAAGGGACTTGAAGACTTCAGAGTCATATTATATCATTTTTTTAATTGGAAAGTTTAGAAAGACATCATTTTATGGTCAGCATACATATAAATGTTGTGTTCTATGGTTTACAGTTTTGTTTTGTATTTAATGAAGACTTTGTTTTTAGAGCAGTTAGGTTCACAACAAAATTGAGAGGAAGGTACAGAGATTTCCCAGAGCCTCCCTCATAATCAACAACGCTCACCAAAGAGATACATTTGTTACCAAGGATGAGCCTACATTGACACAAAGTCCATAGTTTGCCGTGGCACCCTTGATGGTGTACATTCGATGGGTTGGACAAATGTTTAATGACATACAGTCAACAATATAATATCAAACAGAATAGTTCCACAGCCCTAAAACTCCTCTGTCCTCTATTTGTCCTTGTACCCCCATCCCCATCAACTACTGATCTTTTCACTGTCTCTATAGTTTTGCCTTTTCCAGAATGTCATATAGTTGGAATCATACAGTACATAGCCTTTACCGACTGACTTCTTTCACGTAATAATATGCATCTAAGGTTCCTCTGTGTCTTTCATGGCTTGATAGCGCATTTCTTTCTAGCATTTCCATTGCCTGAATGGACCACAGTTTATTTATCCATTCACTTACTAAAGGACATCTTGGTTGCTTCCAAGTTTAGGCAATTATGAATGAAGCTGCTATAAACATCTGTGTGCAGGCTTTTGTGAACATAAGTTTTCAGCTCCTTTGGGTAAATAATGAGAAGCGTGATTGCTGGATCGTATGACAAGAGCATGTGTAGTTTTGTAAGAAACTGCCAAATTGTCTCACACAGTGGCTGCACCATTTTGCTTTCCCACCAGCAGTGAATAAGACTTCTTCTTGCTCCAAGTCCTTGACAGCATTTAGTGCTGTCAGTGTTCAGATTTTGGCCACTCTAATCAGTGTGTAGTGGTATCGCATTGTTTGAATTTGCATTTCCCTAATGCCATGTGTTCCAGACCATCTTTTCATAGTTTATTTGCTATCTGTATATCTTCTTTGGTGAGGGATTTCTTACAGTCTTTGGTCCATTTTTAAATTGGGTTGTTTTCTTATTGTTGAGTCTTATGAGTTCTTTGTGTATTTTAGATTATAGTCCTTTATCAGATGTGTCTTTTGCAAATACATTCTTCCCATCTTGTGGATTGTCTTCTAAATTCTCTTGGCATTGTCTTTCAGAGTAGAAGCCTTTTTTGTTTTGTTTTGTTTGTTTGTTTGTTTTAAGGGAGAGAGAACACAAGTGGGGAAGGACAGAGGGAGAGACGGAGAGAGAGAATCTCAAAGAGGCTCCATGTGCATCATGGAGCCCAGTGCAGGGCTCCATCTCACGATCCTCAGATCATGACCTGAGCCAAAATCAAGAGTTGGATGCTTAACTGACTGAGCCACCTTGGTGTCCCATAGAATAGAAGATTTTAGTTTTAATAAAGACCAGCTTATCAATTCATTCTTTAGTGGACAATGCCTTTGGTATTGTACCTAAAATGTCATCACCATACCAGAGCAGGTAGGTTTACTCCTCTGTTTTCTTCTAGGAGTTTTACAGTTTTGCATTTAGATTCAAGTATATAATGCATCTGGGTTAACTTTTATGAAGGGTGTAAGGTCTGTGTCCGGCCTTACATACCTGGGATAGAGCCCAACAGATTATAGTATATAATTGTTTTTATGTTGGGGGTTTGATTTGCTATTATTTTGTTGAGAATTTTTGCATTTATGTTCAAGAGAGATATTGGTCTGTAGTTGTCTTTTCTTGTAATGTAATTTATATCACTTTACTAATAAACATTAATAATGAAATTGGTGGACTAATGTTCACTGGTCACAAGGAAGGGCTTCTCTGTACATTTGTTGCATGTTTTCTGGTAATTTTGTGCTCTACACTAGATAAGTATGGCTAGGTTAACAGGCTTTGGAGATAGGCTGGATTTGGATTCAGGGTTCATGTCATGCTAACTGGGTACGCTGTGTGAGTGAGTTGTCAATTGTCTTTTTTTTTAAGATTTTATTTATTTGAGAGAGAATGAGAGCGAGAGCACAAGAGGGGGGAGCGGGAGGGGGGAGCGGGAGAGGGAGAAGCAGACTCCCCACTGAGCAGGGAGCCCGATGCGGGACTCGATCCCGGGACTCCAGGATCATGACCTGAGCCGAAGGCAGTCACTTAACCAACTGAGCCACCCAGGTGCCCAGTTGTCAATTGTCTTAAGTTTCCATTTCCTCATCTGCAAAATGGATTTACTAAAAAATAGTAGTACACCATCTCACAGGGTTTGTATGAAGATTAATTAGTATAATCCAGGTATGATGCTTGAAATATCATATTAAATATGTAGTGTTATTATTTTTGTTACTTGCCTAGCCTACATCTTATAGCTTTAATATGAGCTAAAAACCAGGGCGCCTGGGTGGCTCAGTCAGTTGAGCGTCTGAGTCTTGGTTTCGGCTCAGGTCATGATCTCAGGGTCATGAGATCAAGACCCACCTCATGCTCTGTGCTCAGAGAGATTCTCTCTCTCTCTCTCTCCCTGCCCCTCCCCCCACTCATACTTGCTCTCTCTCTCTCTCAAATAAATAAACCTTTAAAAAAATGAGCTTAAAACTTTTTTCCTTATTATAATATTTTATGTAGGACATTTTTAATTTTTAGTCTGTTCTCTGGGAGCCTTTTCCCATGGCACTGTGATATTGCAGATTGATGCCTGCAAAATAAGTCTTACTTAAATTTAGTGGTGATTATTTTTCATATATAAAGTAATGTCAACATCTCCTAAAAAGCTGTAAAATGGAAAACTGTAATCCTCACACATTAATAAGCACTTGCATGTGTAGTGTGGCTTTGGGTTTATTAAGTAGCATCTATACTCAGTCTTCTGAATAGGAGTTCTCTATATAGTACGTTTGTTTTTCACATCGTGTGTTATTTTTCTAGTTGTTTTTTCTCTGTATCTAGATGATTATACACTTTGAATCGGGAGAAACATTAACATCTGCCTAGGTGAACCTCTCTTTCAAAACCAAAATCCCTGGTGTGGGGTATGGGGTGGGAGGTAGAACGGGGGTAAGGTGGATGGTGGTGTCCAGTTTAGCCTTACACACTTCCAAGTTACTCAAAGTTAGCCTGGAGCAAGGGTATACCTTTAGTCATTAAAAATAATTCCATCTCATATTGAACTGAAGTTTACTTCCTTGTAATTCCTTCCCTTTGGTCTTAGTCTGGTCTCTAAAGCTACTTAGGAAAAATATGAAATACATCTGAAATACGCTTTTTGGGATATGAAATAATATGAAACCGACATGAGAACCCCAAGTGTCTGAGGACCCTTAACGCTCCCCTTACACGTGTCTTCGGGCTCAGTAAAGCTGTCTGAGTCCTTCCTGTGTGGAAGTTTCTAGAGCTTTACTATGCAGTCCAGCTTTCTTTTGAAAAGGAGACAATATTTTCATTCTTGCCTTGAAACGTGCATGAAATCCTGTAAGTTGTCTACCAAATCTCCCCCACTGCAGCAGAACTGCTTCTATACACATGCATGGATGTGTGGACAAAGAAAGTGCTTTCAGTTCTTCTTTGAATAGAGAGGGTGACCAGAAATCACTTACATCAAAGACAGTTGTAATTTCTTCAACTTCTCCAGAGACAATAAAGTCTTACTTTCAGGCAGATAGTGATTTTTTTTTTCAAAAGCTCCACATTTCTAACATTATTAGAGAAAACCACCTCTCCTAGTTTAATATGTAAGACTTATCTTGATTGAAAGGTGTTAAATGGAACTTCTGAGTCTGGAGTCATGAGACCATGTTGTCTTTCCTGCCGCGAATGCCATCCATAAGACAAACATTTGCTGCAAATTAAACTTTCAGCCATCTCCAACCATCTGACAAAGGGGCCCCAAAAATGCTGCCCTGTCTAGCAGACTGAGAGTGATGTGCTCCTGCACCCAGGTGTGAAGGGCCAGCCCTCCTCAGCTCATCTAAGAGGGCACAGTAAACCGTATGCTGGCCCAGGCCCCACTGGGTGAACAGAACAAACCCCAAACACCTGCCCGACAGCTGGGGCTATCGTCTGTGCCCCAGCGATTTTCTGGTGAAGGAAAAGTTCAAGACACAACCTACAAGGTGGTTCAGAAAAAAAATGATAAAACTATTCACAATGAAATAAAGCATGCTTTAAACAGCATACATTCTTCATTTTTTATCTTTAAAAGGAATTGTGCCAGGCATTTTCACGTCGGGTTCTGCTCACAAAATAGGCATTATCATCACCATTTCTAGATGAACTCAGGGGGGCTGACGACCTGCTCAGACCACTTTAAAAGGAAAAAAACAAGGAGATGGACCCAGATTTTCTTACTCCAGGACAGAGCCTTTCCTTCACTGCTGCCGCCAGGTGCAAATATGTAAAAAAAAAAAAAAAAAAAAAAAAAATCCAATACTATGAACCAAGGCAAAAAATTTCTTTTAGTTTTGAAATCTAACCAGCAAAGTGCAGGGACAAAAATGCACTTCCTAATACTCTACATTCTATCCTAGATCCTTCAGTCTTTAATTTCCAAATCGTGCCATCTAGCTTTGGAATAACAGGCAAAACACCACTCCGAGAAGGAATGGAGATGCACAGAATAGCAAAGGGAGAACCATGGAAGCACAGCACCTGTCAGAAGAAAAGCAGCCCCGCATCCCCGACCCCCGTGACCAGGGAGCGGTGACTTCAAGAGCCACACCAGCCAAAACCAGCTCAGGAAACCAGATACACACCGGCACAAGCACTCTCCTTTCTGGAAAAGCAAACCCTTTCAGACCGTATTAAACCTGCTGTGTTTAGAGAAACTCCTTGGTTCACTTTCACCCTGATTTTATACAAGGAACAAGCCTTATTTTCTTCCTCTCCAAACCTGTATTTCTACTTGGTAATTTTGTTACTCTCCCTGTGCCATTTTTAGTAGGTTTTATCTCCTCAGATACACTGTCAGAAGCAGGGACCATGACTGTCTTCTTTTAGATCACCCAAATAAAAACTATTTGGATGATGCAAAGCATTACTTTGCATAAAATAAGAATTTAAAAATGTTTATTACACTCACCACTTTGCTGAAATGAATATTTTAATTCTAAGTAACTAAAAATCATGGAACATGGTAGACACACAAAAAATATTCCCTAGCGGAATTAAAATAGAGTGTTAGAAAACACATTTTTCATCAGTATGAGAAATCTCACCTCTTCCCTCTGATTGGCGTTGACCATCAGCCTGGTTTTTCTTGTCTTAGGAGCAGCCCAGGGTCTAAGAGTAGACACTGGAAAGAAATGTTTTAAAGTTACCAAGGACCCATCTGCTCATGTAGTAACACAATGTAGCATTTGATATTATAAGTTTTCACTACCCTATAAATAGAAAGGAATATCAATTCACATTGAGATACTTTGCTTAATATTTAAGATCAACTTTAACATTTGAACAATAAATGCATTCTTTTGGCACAAAACAGGAAATTTACAGCCCTTTCTTTCAAAATTTCTTCTGGTATTTCAATATTTAATAATATTTATATACATGAATGCTGGTAGATTTTTTATCACTGTATAAAAATCAAAAATCATATCAATATGTTTCAATTCTTAAAATTCCAAGAAAAACTAAAGTTATTTTGGTAGAGACAAAAAGCATATTTTATACGTAGCATTTAAATATTCCAAAATTATAGTAAACAGCATTTGTATTTGGAACAACGTCCTGTGTTTTCTAGAAAATGTTACTATTTATCTTTTGTGAATGTTTATGAACAGGCTGCTAACTTGGGTGCTCAGACTCCTTGGCATCACATACAGAGGTCTAGTCTCATGACTGCAACAGATCCATGATTACCAGATGATGATGGAGATTTCCAGTGGTTGGGGCGTCTCCTCACACTGATCTATTAGAAAACACAGAACACTTGCTAATGGCGGAAAGAAATGTTTTGACAACAGATACTCTTCCGAGCCCATCACAGAACCTCCCTATGTCACCTGCACACCTATGCGCTCTCAAGAGTGAGAACCATTGTTTTGGGGTTTTTTTGTTCCTTCTGTCTCTAACTTAAAACCTTCATTCATATGTCCCAGTTTCTGTGTCCACTCAAAAAGATCCACAGTCTGTGTGTTCCCAGGATTTAAGTCCCGTTTACATATATAAATGGGCAGGTCGGAGTGAATAGCTATAAGCCATTCATTCCGCAATGACCAAATCCAAACTGTCCCTCCTTTGTCCCTCCTTGCTTCCTTACACTGGGGAGCGCTGGCCCCTCACCCTGAATTCCCAGGTGGAGGAGCTTTCTCAGCAGGCCTCCCCCACCACCCCGCCCTTCGCCCTTTGGGAGCTCTGCATGCTCATGAAAAAGCGACAGGCCCTTTTGCTCCGACACACTTCACCACGATTTGCCCTTGAATTTTTCTGTTCTAAAAAAAAAAAAGTTAATTTACTAAGAATGTTTAAATCTTCTCTGGAAGTCAACTTTGTGTGTTAAATGGATTAAGTGCCCAAATTATGGAAGAAATCAGCAAGTTTGAGCAAAACGTCTTTAGACATTTTTATGGAAACAGCACATAACAATATTTGGGGTAATGTGAAAGATGACATTGTCTATAAAACCCAGAACATAGGTTGGGGAAGAGAGTCTAGAATATTCATGCAAGATATTAATGTGAATGCATAGCTAATAACAGATGATGCTCACCTAAACATACTTTGCCTTAGCATTTTGCCCAAAGGAAAAGGTGTGACAATCAGCCGGTCACGTTCACTGTCCAGCATGGCCTACATGGGTGCCTGGCACTAGGAACATCTACTAAATGCTTATGCAAGAATCTGAGAGCACTTCGCTCACCCTGAAGCACTACAGACCTCAGAGAAGGTAGCATCCGTCGACCAACCCTATGAAGCTCTTCCATGGGCTACTCGACCCAACCCATTCATCTGAAAGCGTCACAAGCCACCCAGTGGTGTTGGCTAGAGTTTCATTCACTTTCCCACCGCTGGCATCTCCTACATGCTTAACAGCTATGCTTCCAGGAGTGTCCATGATACCGTTGGGATGAAACCCACTGTGGGATACGAGTGGTGTTATAGGACTCGACAAAGTATATTTAACTTACAAAATTTCTTGCAGCCCTACTTTAAAATCTCATGTTCTCAAACCTCAAACACTTTTTGGGAACACCAGATTTTCATCCCTCAGCTATTTATCGCATGTCTTTGTGCACAGTACTTAGCAAGGAGGAAATGCCCAACATTTATTGAAATGAATTTCTTCACTCTGGTGAGAGAGGCAGCCCAGGTACTGAGGGAAAAAGTGTGCAGTTTTTTCTCACTCTGAGATTTGGATCTTGATGATTGCTGTCACGGACGTTAGTTCACTAAAGGAAATATCAACCATATAAGCACAATTTCACAGTGCCTATTTATTTAAAAAATTATATTGAAATCCACATAGTTTCAAAAAGACACTTTGAAAGTCTGGTAAAAACACCCCACCTGTAACGAAGGCAGATTATATCACTACTTCCCAGAACTAACTGTTAAAAAGTGAAAACACTTATCAAAATCCAGAAGAAACAAATAGGAAAAATACGAACTTTTAAATTTTATATTCTGGAGCTTTTGTTGGATTTCTGTTCCACAAGCTTCCTCCTGAATCAGCTTCCAAAACTCTTCAAAGGGGCTCATGTTCTTCAAGGGTCCACATTTGGCCAACTCCCTTGGCAACTCTGTAATCTTATTTTCAGAGAGAACAATAATTGTATTTCAATGATATTTTAGTGACAAATTATTATAAGTCAGCAGATAATTAGGAATTTAAAATCCCATTTCTAAGCATCGAGAGTATTAATATGTGGATACCTTACAGGTATCTAATAAGGAAAGTGTTATTTTCAACAGTAATTGACCCCAAAAGAGTAATACCTTTGAAAGTCTCTGTCCTTAAATTCCAAGTGTTCGTCTGTATTTAAAAATTAAAGGGGGGCAGCTGGTTTGGGTTGGGGCCGTCCCGCATCTAAGGCAGGAAGATGGTGGCCGCAAAGAAGACGAAAAAGTTGCTGGAGTCGATCAACTCCAGGCTCCAGCTTGTTATGAAAAGGGGAAAGTATGTGCTGGGGTACAAGCGGACTCTGAAAATGATCAGACATGGCAAAGCGAAACTGGTCCTCCTCGCCAACAACTGCCCAGGCTTGAGGAAATCTGAAAGAGAAATACTATGCCATGTTGGCCAAAACTGGTGTCCATCACTACGGTGGCAATAATATTGAGTTGGGCACAGCATGTGGGAAATACTACAGAGTATGCACACGGGCTATCATTGATCCAGGTGATTCTGATATCATTCGAAGCATGCCAGAACAGACTGGTGAAAAGTAAATCACGCAAAATTTTTCTTTAATAAAACTGGCCACAGCTTGTTTTAAAAACAAAACAAAACAAAAAAATTAAAGGGAACAATTCGAAGGGAAGTAAACTGGACTTCTTTTTTCTTTCTCCTCTTTCCATCCTCAATAGTGGTAGCTAGGAGTTAATGGAAGGGCACGTCTTCGGAAGAGGCTGGTGGAACATAGGAGAGCATTAGGGACAAAAAGGAGAAAGAAGGGAACGAGCAGCCTTGCGGACAGTGAGAGGAAGTCGATGAAGATAACTGTCTTTTACAATTCAACTTCTAATTTTATCTCCCTTTGACAGGGAGACTTTAGAATTACCATACACTGTAAACCAATTGTCACTTAGAAATATGCTGCTGTGGTAATAAATGATGGCACCGGGATTCTCACCTCTTCTAAATATCATTTCATCTCTTAGAAATTGGGAGGACATGTCACCCTGATGAGGCCTGTTTTAGTAAGTATAACTAGATATATGGGGCAGCTTCTTTAAAAGAAGGACGGCCGCCCAGAAAAACTAATTAACCCAGGGATGTTTAACTCGGGGGTGGAATTTCCCGCGTTCAGTTCAAGGAGAATAAAATCAGGAAGCACAGGGCTCTAAAAAGACTGGGGGATTTTTTTTTTTTTTTATGATGATGCAAATGTAACTGACGTCAGCACAAATCAGACAATAATTTTTGTCCAATTTCCAAAGCAATTCCTCACTATGTGAGGTCATTCTCGGTGGCAGCTGCGGTGGCCCCCCAGCTAGGGTCCCTCCCTCCCTGGGCAGGAAGAACTTGCATCCACCACGGCTGTGCCTTGGGCTGTGCTCAGAACAGAATGGCGCTTAAATGAAAGGGACGTCTGTCGTGCCAGTCTTCACGAGTGCCTGCGAGGGTACGGAAAGCAGACCCTCAGGAAGTGTAGGGGGCTGGGGGGACATGATGTTGGGGGTGTCCCCTCCTGTCCAGCTTTCCGCGTTTCACATGTCCCTGAGGGGCTGACAGGGTCTGGCATTGCTCCCACCTACCCAGGGCAGAGGGGCTGCGGGGTCCGGGCCCCCCAATTCCTGGGTCGTTATGATGATGAAGCATGTTTGAGAGGGGACACACAGAACACTGCGGCAGCGGGAACGCCTGTCCAGGGTTTCTCAGCCCGCTCCCAGCTCGCCCTAAGTCCTACTGGGGAAGCACCAGAGCGCGGGGTACGTGCGCGCGGGGGGCACTCGGGGAGTGAGCAGGGCGCACGCGCGTGTGATGGGTGCAAGTCCGGGCGCGATGCGCGGCGTGGGGCGCTGCGGGTGGTGCCGGAGCAGTAGCGCTGCGCAAGGTGGCGGCCGCGTGGGGTGCACGCAGGGGTGCGGTGAAAGGCGGGTATTTGTGGTGCTGGATGCGGGGCGGGCGGGGCAGGGCGCGGAGGGGATTGGTGCAGGCGGGGAAGCGCTGCAGGGCTGGCGCTGCATGGGGTGCCTAGAGGAGCGGTGCAGGGGGGGCGGCTGTGCGCGGGGCGGCGCTGAGCGGCGTGCATGCAGGGGGCCGTGAGGTGGGCTTGTGTGAGGTGCTCGGGGTGCCTGGGGGGGCGGTGCAGGGGGACGGCTGTGCGCGGGGTGGCGCCGCGTGGGGTGCATGGGGGGGCGGTGAGGTGAGGGTGTTCGCGGGGCGCGGGGTGCACGCGGGGCGCCTGGCGGGGCGCGCGGGGTGGGGGGTCGCGGGGGCTCCTGTTCACCCCAGGAGCAAGCTGCAGGGCAGGAAAAAAAAGTTGCGGTCAGCCTGTGGTTCAGTAGCGGGGAGACAAAGGCGACAACAAATGACAAGTAAACATCCAG
This sequence comes from Zalophus californianus, assembly GCF_009762305.2. NCBI lineage: Eukaryota > Metazoa > Chordata > Mammalia > Carnivora > Otariidae > Zalophus > Zalophus californianus. The sequence goes on along the minus strand of NC_045601.1, from coordinate 3,198,705 downwards.
CCACAGGAAGCCATTAAGGAGAGTGGGCGCTAATGAGCGCGCAGCGGGGACTCGCCGAGGAAACGCCGCGGGCCCCCGACCCGCCCGGAGCCCCGCTGGCAGGCCGTAAACCTGCTGTGCTCTTCTGTCCCCCTTTCCAGTTGTGCCATTAGAAGCCGCAATTACTGGCATCCCAATAAGAAGACTCCAGGGGTAAAAAGAGAAAATTGGGATTCTGTGATTTCGCACATTCTCACGTCTTCCCTTAACTAGCCGCGTGTGAACACGAAGATGTGAGTACCAAGCCACTTCCCGAGGAGTCCTGTGAAACAGTTTCTCGTAAAAATCAACTCTAATGTATAACCAAATGTTCCTTTGTGCTCCCTTAAATTTTAAACTATTAAGAAATTTGTTTTCAAGTAGCGGTGGTTTGTCAAGCAAGGGTTCATGACCTCGCTGTGACTTGGTGTCTGAACTATTTAAGATACTTACAGCTGGCTTTAATTTTTGGAGCGACAGTTCTTTCTCCGGTTGGCTGGATCGGGATTTCACAAATACCCAGGGGCAGGTGGTGCGGTTCGCGCGCGCGGACCCCGAACATCCTCCGCGGACGCCCGGCCCGCGGCCACCCCCTCGGTCTAGGCCCCGGCGGCAGCGACAGCCAGAGGCCCGCCCGGCCAACCTGGTGAAGCGCGGCCGCGTCCACTCCGGGCCCGGCGAATCCACAGGTACCAGACCACGCACAGAGTTGGGCTTAGGAACTTAAGGGTGCTGTGCAAAGGCACTTCCAACCGAATCGTGCCTTTTAAACTTGTTTACACTTAAACATTTGAGAAAGTGAGTGGGAAAGTGGTTTAGGGTCAATTTCATTTCAGTAAGCCTATTTTAGATGCTTGGGCGAGCAAGTATTGCTAAGGATTACCCAAGACCTGGAAATTGTTTCTTTATGATTTCTTTATATGCAGTGTTTCCTTTCAGAGAAAAAGAGAATATATCTGATCATAACATATCTTTATAGATAACATATGACAGTGTAAACACTGATGAAATTTAAGGAGACAAGTCAATCACTTAAATAATCCCAAAAGGAACTGTAGTGCACCGTGGCATCTCCCCACTGAGGCGGTTCTGTCTTCTACTTTGTGCCTTGCCATCTCTGAGACTTTCTTTCTTGGTGAAAATTCAAATATATTCTTATTGTTATATTTCTTGTGTTGTGCCCTGAATATCAAGTTAGAATAGCTTGATTAAGCTTTAATAATGGGTTCACCCTATCCCATTGATTCTAACTGAGCTAGGAACACTTGAATTCAGAATAGAATATATGTGTTCTATATGTGTGTATATATTCTATTCATTATTTTTAGTTTCGAACCAACATTTCTGATCCTGACACTACAACTTCTCCATAAAATGAGTTGGATTAGATGGCACATTCAGTCCCTTCTGAATCTAAAATTTTAAATTTCTTCATAATTTTTTTAAAATATCATGTTAATATATGTCCGTGGGTTTTTAAAATCGTATTGTTCAGAAGGGTTTAAAATAAAAACAACTGACTTCTGTTTCAGCCCACTCCACCCCAAGCCAGCTTCCCAGAAATTTCAACTTGACCCACTTCCGTTAGTAATTATGTTTATATAAGCCTAGTCACAAATAGAATAACCACCACCCCAGAAAAAGATTTGCAGCCTTCTGCTCGCGCTCTCTCTCTTTTTCTTTAGATGTATAGAAAGTGTGTTTACTGTTCTCCTTTCCCTTTTATTGTGAGGGAGTGACGCCTCTCAGAAGAATGGAGGCATCCAGGGAGAATTTTCCTTATGCAAACCTTGAGTGTCCTAGAAGATTTACTTTTTTCTTGAGTTGTAGCTCCCTTGCATTGATTTCCCAGAATGTGCAGCACCAGACCCACAGGGGTCTCCCCAAGACCCCTAACTTTACACCTTACTATTTTTCCAGTGCTCACAGTTGACTGAGAGGCAGCTTCAAGTCAAGGAACCATAGTGGCAATGAGAATCTAATTGCTGTGGGCAATTGTAAACCTCAGTAGTCATGAATTGTAATATCTACACACCAGGTACACCAGATTTATTCATCAAATTAGGCCCTTTCTTTCAAATCAATATTTTGGGGGAATATTTCCCCTATGAGAACAGAAATCTATAAATATAAAATTGTCTTAGAGATACTCTTAGACCATGAAAAGTTATCCAAGATTGCTTTGGCTATTTGGGGTCTTTTGTAGTTCCATACACATTTTAGGATTGTTCTATTTCTGCAAAAAATGTCTTTGGAATTTTGATAGAGACTGCATTGAATCTGTAGATTGCTTGGGGTAATGTGGATGTTTTAGCAATATTCTTCCAATCCATGAGCATGGAATAGCTTCCCATTTATTTGTGTCTTCTTCAGTTTCTTTCATTAATGCCTCATAGTTTTCAATATACATGTCTTTCACCTCCTTAGTTAAATTTATTACTAAGTATTTTATCCTTTTTGATGAAATTGGAAATGAGATTATTTTCTTAATTTCTCTGAGAACTCATTATTAGTGTATAGGAATCCAACAGATTTTTGTGCATTGATTTTGTCTCCTGCAACTTTACTGAATTCTTTTATTAGTTCTAAGAGTCTTTTGGTGATGTTTTTAGGTTTTCTATATATAATATTATGTCATCTCCAAATAGTGACAGTTTTATTTCCTCCTTCCCAGTTTGGATGCCTCTTATTTCTTCTTCTTGCCTCATTGCTCTGGCTAGGACTTCTAATATGGTGTTGAATAAAAATGGCACGAGTTGGCATCCTTGTCTTCTTCCAGATCTTAAGAGAAAAGCCTTCAACTTTTCATAGAGTATGATTTGGCTGTGGCTTGTCCTAGAAAGCTTTTATTATATTGAGAAATGTCCGTTCTATACCCACTTGTTCAGAGTTTTTATCATAAATGGATGTTCAGTTTTTGTCAAATGCTTTTTTTGCATCTTTTGAGATGCTCATGTGATTTTTATCCTTTACTTTGTTAATGCAGTGTATCACATTGATTGATGTGCAGATGGTGAACCATCCTTGCATCCCTGGGAGAAATGCCACTTGATTACAGGGTATGATCCTTCAAATGTGTTGTTGAAATTAATTTGCTAATACTTTATTGAGGATTTTTGCATATATTTTCATCAGAGATATTGGCGTGTAAGTTTCTTTCCTTGTGGCCTCCTTGTCTGGTGTTGATATCAAAAGGTAATGCTGGCCTGGTAAAATTAGTTTGGAAGAGTTTTCTAGTTTTCAGAAGAGTTTGAGAAGGATTGGTATTAATTCTTCTTTGAAAATTTGGTAGAAATCACCAATGAAGCCATCTGGTCCTGGATTTTGTTGGGAGGTTTTTTTTGTTGTTGTTTTTTGTTTTTAAGATTTTATGTATTTATTTGACAGAGAGAGACACACAGCAAGAGAGGGAACACAAGCAGGGGGAGTGGGAGAGGGAGAAGCAGGCTTCCCACGGAGCAGGGAGCCCGATGGGGGGCTCGATCCCAGGATCCTGGGATCATGACCTGAGGCGAAGGCAGACGCTTATCAACTGAGCCACCCAGGTGCCCCTGGGAGGTTTCTGAGTAATGATTCGATCTTCTTACTAGTAATCAATGTGTTCAGATTTTCTGTCTTATCATGATTCAGTCTCAGTAGTTTGTATGTTTCCAGGAATTCATCCATTTCTTCTAGGTTAACAAATTTATTGGAGTATAATTGTTCATAGTAGCCTCTTGTGATCCTTTGTGTTTCAGTGTAACTTCTCTTTCATTTCTAATTTTACTTATTTGAGTCCTCTCTCAAATAAATAAATTTATTTATATTTTTTGCCAATTTTGTTTATCTTTTCAAAGAACCAGCTTTCATCTCATTGATCTTTTCTACATGTTCATTTTTTACTTGTGCGAGAACCATGTTTTTAACTTTTTGAAAATTATACTTGAAAGGCTTAGTAAACATTAATTGCTGCTCATTTATATCCAAGATAAGTATGGATTGCAGTATTCTTTGTGATGCAAATATTTATGGAAATAATAAAGTGAAATAATGTAGCTAACAACTAGAAAAATTAAAATTACTTATTTTGTATTTGTATAATATTTAATAAAGGACACTCAAAAATATTTAGTGAGGGAATAAGGAAAGTGCTTGCATTTCCACTCTCTCATGTGTTCAACATAATTATGATAGTTTAAAAATATTTAAAGATCCTTATTTAAAAAATGTACTGGTAGGGGAGCCTGGGTGACTCAGTCATTTAAGTGTCTGACTCTTGGTTTTGGCTCAGGTCATGATCTCAGGGTCATTAGAACGAGCCCAGCATCAGGCTCCATGCTCAGGGAGTCTGCTTGAGATTCTTTCCCTCTGCCCCACCCCCTACTCACACGTGTGTTCTCTCCATCTCTGTAAAAGAAATAAATAAATCTTTTAAAAAATGTACTGGTACAAGTAAATAGAGGAATAAAACTGGGGGAAAAGATTCTCCTACTTTTCAGTTTAAACACTTAAAAAATAAGCAGCATGATATATGAAAAGGACATGAGTTTTGGAGTCCGTCTAACTTGGGCTCAGATCAGCACGCAGCTTTGGGCAAGTTGCTTAACGCTTCAATCCCTCAGTTTTTCCAGCAGAAACTGGACTTAGTGAAAATAGCTTCCTCCCAAGATTGTTCTGATGGCAAAAGCCGCTGTCTGTGATGTGCCTGGAGCAGTCTGGCACACAGTGAGGCATCATTTAAGGTTGTATAGTCATGTCTTCGGTTTCTTCTCTTGACCATAATGTCTTCATTTTTGCATCTATTGCCTTCTAGAGAGGTTGACACTCTGATTTCAGACTTCTGCACTCCAGAGCTGTGAAGGAATAAATTCTGTCGACCACTCCGTTTGTGGTCACTTACTGTGAGCCTCGGAGCCAATTCAGTGAGCTATAGGATGTATGCGGTGCTTCTCCCTCCAATGTTGTGTGAACTCCACTGTTGATCAGTCTACAGTCCCACAGAGCCATGCGCCTGGGGTTCCATCAGCTGACTATGGGATCATCTTTACTTCCACTAAAAGATCACGTATATATCTCTGTTTTCGTACCCTTCACATTTTAGAGATTATGCGGCTAATGTGCCTCTGCCCCTTCCTGGGCTGAGCTCCTGACACCAAACTTCCACAGCTCAACTCCCAGCCCTGGTGTTCTACTTTCATTACTTAATTCAGCAACTCTGTATTGAACATGTTTTAAGTCAAACCCTGGTCTGTGCTCTGGTCAATTTACTAGAACCTTGCAAAGTGGATATTTCTTTATCTGGGGGAGAAGACAGACACACAGCTAAGAAACGAGGTCGGATGTCGTGGGGAGCCCACCTAGGCTCGCAGGACTGCTGCTGCGTGGGGCGGTCTCCCGCAGTAACCGTGGACAGCTGTACTTGACGCACGTGTCGCTGATTTCGGTACTTTTAATTTTGTAATTCTGTTGTGTGTGCCTTTCTATGTAATGCAAGTTTTATACAGTTATTAAAGTTACATTATTACATCTTATTAACTACCTTGATCCAGCTAATTTCCATTCAGTAAATTTTCATTGATTGTTTATGTGCCAGCCCATGTCAGGGATTTTTAGTTTGGCTCCTTTGATAGTAAAATAGTAATAACTCAAGTGACTATAATTTAAATTTACTAGTGGAGCTGAATGTTTTATGCAGAAATCCATTATTGCTGTTCCCTCCTGTCTGATTCTTGTCCCGGCTCTGCCCTGTGCCATCTGGAAAGAGGATGTAAAACATGCCCTCTGAAAAGCTTAATCTAATCTGTAAACATAAGGGCTGTTGTTGTGTGGAACTGTCAGTACTCGTTGAGTATTTGTTTAGCAAAGTATTGGTTATGTATTCATTAATAGCAATCCATATACATTCTGGATGCAAACTTTCATCATGTTTCCACATTTATTGTTTTTGGATTTCATTGTCTTATAACACGAAGTTTTATTTCATTGTATATAAAGGTTTTTACAGTGTTTCTGGGTTAAACCTAACTGCTGTGTCTCTGATTTTATCATTTATGCCCAAGAGGCAAAAATTAACTTCTCCTCCATCACCGAGATGAACAAATTGCTCTGGTAAGAAACAGTGTACCGTTCACTGTTCGCCCACCTGTAGCTGGGGGAGGCTGTAAAGCTTAAGCACATCTCTTCTCCACTGGTTTGTTTTTCTAGGCTTGTTATATATTAAACTTCCATAACTTGGGGCACCTGGGTGGCTCAGTTGGTTAAGTGGCTGACTCTTGATTTCGGCTCAGGTTATGATCTCAGGGTCGTGAGATCGAGCCCTGCATGGGACTCCGTGCTCAGTGGAAAGTCTGCTTGAAATTCTCTCTCCCTCTCCCTCTGCCCCTTCCCCCGACACACTCTCTCTCTCTCAAATAAATAAATAAATCTTTAAAAATAAATAAATAAATGTCCGTAATTTGGATTTCTTCCTGCAGTTGATTCCTGTGTCCTGCCTGCAACAATTCCATGGGGATCATTATAATTGTATAATACCTTACCAACCCACACTTGACTGAGAATGGTGAGCCTTCTTACCCAGACCAGAGAGGGGAGAGGGCGAGGAATAGAACCTGTCCAGTGGCGCTGCACACCCAGGGCCTTGAACCCACTCCACGTTGTACCAAGCCCTGAGCATCTCCCACGTCGGCCCCACAGCCCTGCTGCCTCTGGTCTTCTCCAGCCTCTGCTGACTGGTTTTCTGCAGCTGGCCACCTGTTGTGGCCTCTCTCCCGCTTTGGTGATGGACGTGCTGCCCATCGTCCAGCCTCTACAGCTGGTCTGAGCGCGCTGGCCTCACCCTGCTTCCTGCTTTGTCAACCCTGACCGCCCCATGGGGTCAGGTGGGAGGGAAGGGTGCTGCCCTCAGGGATAACAGCTCTGCTGACCCCTAAGGGCTGTTCCTGTAAGTTCCAAGGATCTCAGGTGGAATGCATTTTAATGACATTAAACACCAAGATTCTTTCCTGCCAAAGGTCCATCAGGGGCTCCCTCCTTCAGCCTGGGGCGCATCTCTGGGTGCTCCTGGGGTCCTGGTTGGCACTGGAGCTCTCATCACACTTTCCACTGGAGTCTTGGCTCCCCCATGCCTCTAAGGGCACGTGGGTGTAGCCCCAGGCGGACCCTGCCCAGAACCTTTCTGGATTCAACCACAGCAGAATAGTTCTTGATGCGCAGCCAGGCGTCCAGGACCACAAATGACTCCCCTGTTCGTACTGGGGTGACAGTGCCAGGGTCTACACGGAAACAGCCCAGCTTGCTGGCCCTCAGATGGCCACTGTGACCATTTTAATTCTTGGGTTCCAACCTGCTGTGGGCTTAGAGCTTGACAGAAAATAAGGGTGTAAAAAATGTGTCTAATGACCATATTTTATAAGCAACACAACAAAAGAATCAGATAACTGACCAGCTATGTTGACAATTAAACTTCTCCATAAAGTCCAGGTGAATGTCTATCCCGCCTGCAAGGGACATGCCTGAGCTTACATGGATGCTTGTACCCAAGGGCCATGTGAAAGGCTGCAAGGTGGAAAAAAGTAGTGTTTAGGAGCTGGAATCCAGAGGCACCTGTCTGGGTTCAGTTCCAGCTCTGCCACATACAAGCTACATGACTTTAACAAGTCACTCTGTCCTCCCTCAGTTTTCCTCCTCTGGGGAATGGGCTTAAAAACTGCAGTGCCTTGCTCCTGTGGTTTCCTCCAGAGCCAAGGTTGTTGATAGGGACAGAGTACTGAGAGGTGGGCTGGTTGTGGTAAATCCTCTGTAAGTGCTTGCTACTACTGTGTTTTCTATCAGTACGTCAGTAATTATGTTTATGCGCTACATGGACTCTGTGACATGTATTTTGATTCTTTAAGGTCATTTGGCTTAGTTGCTGTTATCAGCAAAGTTCCAAATGGTGGAAAGAGCTGGATCGTTAACCCATATTTAGAAGAAATGTCACTGCATGCCTCAGTGTTGCTCTCATGATCTAGATCTTTCTTTGTAGTATGATTTTAAAAGATACACACATATACACAAATACATGCATATGCTACATCTCATGCACTTATTTGTGCAAAATCATACAGGTAGATTTAATGCCACTATGACAAGCAAAAAGCACTGTGCTGTGAGTAATGGAAATAATAGGGCTACCATGCTGAAGTGGATTATCTCATTTTATTCTGATTGCTCTGTTGTGGGTCGAACGCAGTTTTTCATGGTATAGTCTTCTCCACTGGCTTCAAGTTCACAGGAAATTGTACACTAGATTTCTTGACACAAAGCACCATTTTGATCAAATAATCAGTTATTGTTGGTGCTTTGTAAGCAAAGCCCACACAACCAATGTTTGTTGTGCAAAGTGTATGTATGTAAAGTAGCAAATGAAATATAATTTTTGATTATTTTGAAAACCATTAAATGATTTCTGGTACCAGAAATAATTATTTAATTATAATTATTTTCTATTACTAATACATATATATTTTTATTGATTATCTTTTTAAATTTCCTCAAGTATAATTATTAATAGAACAATGCCCACCTGAGAAAATGTTTGCTGAAAATAATTGATATCTTCCAAACCCACCCAAATCTACTAAATACTAGTGGTTTTACTTATGTCTCAGTTCCTGCTAAATTATTCACATTTAACAACATCCATTTATGACAAAAACCCTCTGCAAAGTAGGCTTAGAGGGCACATAATTCAACATAATAAAGACAGAGAAGAAAAAACCCACAGCCAACATCGCTGAACTCAATGGTGAAAAAGTGAGAGCTTTTCCTCTAAGATCAGGAACAAGACAAGGATGTCCACTCTCACCACTTCTATTTAACACAACACTAGAAGTCCTTGTCTTAGCAATCAGACAACAAAAAGAAATGAAAGGCATCCAAGCTGGTAACGAAGAAGTAAAATTCTCACTATTTGCAGATGACATGATACTATATATAGAAAACCCTAAAGACTCCACCAAAAAACTACTAGAATGGATAAATGAATTCAGTAAAGCCACAGGATACAAAATCAATGTATAGAAATCTGTTGCTTTCCTATATACTAAAAATGAAGCAGCAGAAATTGAAATTAAGAAAATAATACCGTTTACAATTGCACCAAAAACAATAAAATACCTAGGAATAAACTTAACCAAAGAGATGAAAGAACTGTACTCCAAAAACTACAAAACGCTGATGAAAAATATTCAAGATGATGTGAAGAAATTGGAAGACATTCCATGCTCATGGGTTGAAAGAACAAATATTGTTAAAATGTCTATACTACCCAAAGCAATCTACAAATTTAATGCAATCCCTATCAAAATACCAAAAGCATTTTTCACAGGACTAGAACAAACAATCCTAAAATTTGTATAGAACAACAAAAGACTCAAATAGCCAAAGCAATCTTGAAAAAAAAAAAAAGTGGAGGTATCACAATTCCAGATTTCAAGTTATATTAAAGAATGGTAGTAATTAAAGCAGTCTGATACTAGCATCAAAATAGACATATAGATCAATGGAATAGAATGGAAAACCCAGAAATAAACCAACAAATATATGGTCAACTAATCTTCAACAAAGTAAGAAAGAATGTCCAATGGGAAAAAGACAGACTCTTCAACAAATGGTGTTGGGAAAACTGGACAGCCACATGCAGAAGAATGAAACTGGACCACTTTCTTACACCATACACAAAAATAAACTCAAAATGGATTAAAGACCTAAAGACCTGAAACCATAAAAATCCTAGAAGAGAGCACAGGCAGTAAAGTCTCTGACATTGGCTCTAGCAACATTTTTCTAAACATATCTCCTGAGGCGAGGGAAATAAAAGCAAAAATAAACTATTAGGATTACATCAAAATAAAAAGTCTCTGCACAACGAAGGAAACAAAACTAAAAGGCAACCTACTGAATGGGAGAAGATATTTGCAAATGACATATCCAGTAAAGGGTTAATATTCAAACTATATAAAGAACTGATACAACTCAATGTACAAAAAACAAATAATCCAATTAAAAAATGGGCATAAGAGGGGCGCCTGGGTGACTCAGTTGGTTAAGCACCTCCTTCAGCTCAGGTCATGATCCTAGGGTCCTGGGATTGAGCCCCTCATCAGGCTCCCTGCTCAGCAGGGGATCTGCTTTTCCCTCTCCCTCTGCCCCTTCCCCCTACTCATGTGCACACACTCTCACTCTTTCTCTCTCAAATAAATAAATAAATCTTTAAAAAAATTAAAAATGGACAGAAGAGATGAACAGACATTTCTTCAAAGAAGATATCCAGATGGACAACAGATGTATGAAAAGATGCTCAACGTCACTCATCATCAGGGAACTGTAAATCAAAACCACAATGAGATATCACCCCACACCTGTCAGAACGGCTAAAATCAACAACCCAAGAAACAACAGGTGTTGGCAAGGATGTGGAGAAAAAGGATCCCTCCTGCGCCCTTGATGGGAATGCAAACTGGTGCAGCCATTGTGGAAAACAATACGGAGGCTCCTCAAAAAGTTAAAAATAGAACTACCCTATGATCCAGTAATTCCACTACTGGGTATTTACCCCCAAAATACAAAAACATTAATTTGAAGGGATACATGCACCCCTATGTTTACAGCAGCATTATCAACAATAGCCAAACTATGGAAGCAGTCCAAGTGTCCATTGATAGATGAATGGATAAAGAAGATGTGGTCTATATTCAATGGAATATTACTCAGCCATAAAAAGAGTGACATCTCATCATTTGCACTTACATGGATAGAGCTAGAGAGTATAATGTTAAGTGAAATAAGTCAATCAGAGAAAGACAAATACCATATGATTTCACTCATATGTGGAATTTAAGAAACAAAAGAAATGAGCAAAGGAAAAAAAGAAAGAAAGCGAGAAACAGACACTTAACTATAGAGAACAAATTGATGGTTACCAGACGGGAGGTGGGTGGGGGATGGGGGAAATAGGGGATGGGAATTAAAGGATATACTTATGATGAAAAAAAATAAAATACATTTTAAAAAGTAAATATTCACATTTCTTATATTAAATTTCTCTAAGTTAACACTTTTATCTTGGTAATGACCAGCTCTTGAGAGAGCAAGTTTACAGAGCTCTAATTCTGTAACAAAGGCGAGCTGATAATTTCAGAAATGGGAAAGATTACAATCGACCCTCTTTAGGCTTAAAACAGGGGATCCTAAAATCCTAAATTGGGTTCCTTTATGGGGGTGGAGGTTGGAAAACGCAGTATTCTGTAGACTGAGTCAGGCCGGAACTAGTATCTTTTATGTGGGCTTCTGAGTACCAGCCATGCTAGGTTCTTCATGGCATGACCATCAAGCTTGTTCAGAGGAACCCTGACCTCAGCCCTTGGGAATCCATGGGCCAGGGCCTGTGCTCACTTTTCCTCTGTGCTTCTGTAGCTCTTTCCTCTGAATCAGAGACTTCCTGCTCTTCATGATGAACGCCATCCTCAGTACGCTATGGATGAGAAACATAAGTGCATACATGCTAATGGCCACTTGGAAAGAAAACAAAATGGGCTTTGAATTTCATGGCAAAAACAGCGGTGCCCAAAAAACACACTTAGAGGCCTGGTCTCGAAACATGATGAAAGAGAATCTGCACCTTGGAGGCTTGAGGGAGGCTGGGGAGGTGCTGGGTGGTTAGGTACACCCGAGCTCCCACACAGCATGCAAATTCTTTGAATTACACTTCGTTTACTCTGCTAGTTCAACAGTCTGCTTGATGTTCATATCTGTTAATTTTCTTAAATATGAAAGTCTGGAGCTTCTAGATGAAGGAAAAATCGAAACCATAAAACAGTAAAACCAAATGTAAGTGTAGCAATTGAGTGAATGTAGCACAGTAAACCCCAAACCACATAGCCTTTAAAATTCTGACTGCCTGCTGAGTCTCTGGCTCAGGAACTTCACGATGGAAATGCTGAATGGGAAATCAATAAAATGCACTATTGAGGTAATAATCCATTTTTAAAGCCCAACTAATTCAAATCAACATATATTTATTAAGAGCCTAAAATACATTCATAACTGCAATTAAGTAAGCAACAAAATGAACACGAAGCTTGCTGTTGTTTGAAAACTGTGTAAACTCCCCATGAGGAGGAGAGGGTACTGTCTTGAGTAAAACACTCCACTTTCTCAGTGTTATTCCTCTAACTGGAAAATACAAGTCCTTTCCCGAACTGATGGAAAACTGCCTCCTTCATCCTACTTCTTATAAAGCTCATGAATCGGTTACCTTCTCCTACATCTTTATGTTCCTCCAGCATTAAATACAGTGTGATACTCAAAAAAATAGAAAAATCCCAAATTCACCAACTAACTCTACATCTTAAAGAACTAAAGAAAAAGCAACAAACGATGCCTAAGCCATGCATTAGAAGAGAAATAATTAAGATTAAAGCAGAGATCAATGAATTAGAAACCAGAAACACAGTAGATCAGATCAACGAAACTAGAAGTTGGTTCTTTGAAAGAACTAGTAAGATTGATAAACCACTGGCCAGACTTATCCAAAAGAAAAAAGAAAGGACCCAAATTAATAAAATTATGAATGAAAGGGGAGAGATCACGACTAACACCAATGAAATAGAAACAATTATTAGAAATTATTATCAACAACTCTATGCCAATAAACTGAGCAATCTGGATGAAACGTATGCCTTCCTGGAAACCTATAAACTGCCAAGACTGAAACAGGAAGAAATTGACAACCTGAATAGGCCAATAACCAGTAACAAGATTGATGCAGTGATCAAAAACCTCTCAAAAAACAAGAGTCCAGGGCCTGATGGATTCCCTGGGGAATTCTACCAAACATTCAAAGAAGAAATAATACCTATTCTACTGAAGCTGTTTCAAAAAATAGAAACAGAAGGAAAACTTCCAAACTCATTCTATGAGGCCAGCATTACCTTAATCCCCAAACCAGGCAAAGACCCCATCAAAAAGGAAAATTTCGGACTGATATCCCTGATGAATATGGATTCCAAAATCCTCAAGAAAATCCTAGCTACTAGGATCCAACAATACATTAAAAGGATCAACCACCACAACCAAGTGGGATTTATCCCCGGGATGCAAGGGTGGTTCAACATTCGCAAATCAACCAATGTGATAGAACACATTAATAAGAGGAGAGAGAAGAACCATATGGTCCTCTCAATTGATGCAGAAAAAACATTTGACAAAATACAGCATCCTTTCCTGATTAAAACTCTTCAGAGTATAGGGATAGAGGGAACATTCCTCAAATTCATAAGATCCATCTATAAAAAACCCACAGCGAATATCATCCTCAATGGGGAAAAGCTGAGAGCCTTTCCCTTAAGATCAGGAACACGTCAAGGATGCCCACTCTTGCCACTATTGTTCAACACAGTACTAGAAGTCCTAGCAACAGCAATCAGACAACAAAAAGAAATAAAAGGTATTCAAATTGGCAAAGAAGAAGTCAAACTCTCTCTTTTCACAGCTGACATGATACTGTTTGTGGAAAACCCAAAAGAGTCCACCCCCAAATTACTAGAACTCATACAGCAGTTCAGTGATGTGGGAGGATACAAAATCAATGCACAGAAATCAGTTGCTTTCTTATACACTAACAATGCAACTGTAGAAAGAGAAATTAGAGAAACGATTCCATTTACAATAGCACCAAAAACCGTAAGATACCTCGGAATAAACCTAATCAAAGAGGTAAAGGATCTATACTCTAGGAACTACAGAACACTCATGAAAGAAATTGAAGAAGACACATGGATCGAAGAATAAATATTGTTAAAATGTCTATGCTACTCAATGCCATCCCAATCAAAATTCCAATGACATTTTTCAAAGTGCTGGAACAAACAATCCTAAAATTTGTATGGAATCAGAAAAGACCCCAAATCACCAAGGAAATGTTGAAAAAGAAAAACAAAGCTGGGGGCATCGTGTTGCCTGATTTCAAGCTATATTACAAAGCTGTGATCGCCAAGATAGCATGGTACTGGCACAAAAACAGACATATAGACCAATGGAAGAGAATAGAGAACCCAGATATGGACCCTCAACTCTATGGTCAAATAATCTTTGACAAAGCAGGAAAAAACATGCAATGGAAAGAAGACAGTCTCTTCAATAAATGATGCTGGGAAAATTGGAGAGCCACATGCAGAAGAATGAAACTCGCCCATTCTCTAACACCATACACAAAGATAAACTCAAAATGGATGAAAGACCTCAATGTGAGACAGGAATCCATCAAAATCCTAGAGGAGAACATAGGCAGTAACATTTTTGACATCGGCCACAGCAACTTCTTTCAAGATACATCTCCAAAAGCTAGTGAAACAAAAGCAAAAATGAACTTTTGGGACTTCATCAAGATAAAAAGCTTCTGCACAGCAAAGGAAACAGTCAAGAAAACAAAGAGGCAACCCACAGAATGGGAGAAGATATTTGCAAATGACACTACAGATGAAGGGCTGGTATCCAAGATCTATAAAGAACTTCTCAAACTCAACACCCAAAAAACAAATAATCAAGTCAAAAAATGGGCAGAAGACATGAAAAGACACTTCTCCGAAGAAGACATACACATGGCTAACAGACACATGAAAAAATGTTCGTCATCATTAGCCATCAGGGAAATTCAAATCAAAACCACATTAAGATACCACCTCACACCAGTTAGAATGGCAAAAATGGACAGGGAAAGAAACAACCAATGTTGGAGAGGTTGTGGAGAAAGGGGAACCCTCTTACACTGTTGGTGGGAATGCAAATTGGTATGGCCACTTTGGAAAACAGTGTGGAGGTTCCTCAAAAAATTAAAAATAGAACTACCCTATGACCCAGCAATTGCACTCCTGGGTATTTACCCCAAAGACACAGATGTAGTGAAAAGAAGGGCCATATGCACCCCAATGTTCATAGCAGCAACGTCCGCAATAGCCAAAATGTGGAAAGAGCCGAGATGCCCTTCAACAGATGAATGGATAAAGAAGATGTGGTCCATACATACAGTGGAATATTACTCAGCCGTCAGAAAGGATGAATACCCAACTTTTGCACCAACATGGATAGGACTGGAGATTATGCTAAGTGAAATAAGTCAAGCAGAGAAAGTCAATTATCATATGGTTTCACTTATTTGTGGAACATAAGGAATAACATGGAGGACATTAGGAGAAGGAAGGGAAAAATGAAGAGGGGGGGAATCGGAGGGAGAGACGAACCATGAGAGACTATGGACTCTGAGAAACAAACTGAGGGTTCTAGAGGGGAGGGGGTGGGGGGATGGGTTAGCCCGGTGATGGGTGTTAAGGAGGGCACGTACTGCATGGAGCACTGGGTGTTATACGAAAACAATGGATTGTGGATCACCACATCAAAAATAATGATGTACTGTATGGTGACTAACATAATAAAATTTTAAAAATTAAAAATAAATAAATACAGTGTGATATATGTGGACCTTCACCATGCCAGGAAATATAATTTTTTATATTTCCGTGCAATATATTTCGCTTATCCACAAAAAATAAAGAAGAAACAATTCTTTTGCTTTTGGCAAATGACACCCTGCCCCTCTCGAGTAGGTTCGTAGTGTGGGAGTGGTCTGTCCTACAGGAGAGACGCATTCTGGGAAGGGCCATGTCAATCATACCTCAAATGCATGAGCGAGGAAAGGCAGAGTCATGGTCTACGTTGGAAATTCACTCTCCTGTCTCGTGGAAACATGAGTGTATAAAAACTGCTCAATCCCTCAAAAGCCAGTTTCAAAAATACGCTTTAAAGTAGAGCCTTTGCCAGCCACAGACAGAAGTCCTTAGCTTCTGTGTGTGAGGATGATGTGACCCAACACGCGTCGTGCCCCAGGAAGGTTTTATGCCGAGAACCTCGGAAAGGGACAGCCAGTGAGACACTGGGGTCAACCCCTCCGGCCGCCTCTCCCTCCCCACAACCCCCCTCTGCAGAGGAGGAAACCGAGGCAGGAATAGGGAGAGGCCAAGGAAGCCAAACACGAAGGATGCAGAAGTTCAACTCTCCTGTCTGTGGTCCAGCGAGTGAGGACTTTAAAGTCTGTGGGGTCAGGGAGCCTGGGTGGCTCAGTCGGTTGAGCGTCGGACTCTTGATTTCAGCTCGGGATCATGATCTCAGGGTCATGAGATCAAGCCTCAAGTGGGGCTCCGCCCTCAGCAGGAAGTCTGCTTGAGAGTCTCTCTCTCTCCCTCTCTCTGCCCTCCCGCCCCTCTCTTTAAATAAATAAATGCAATCTTTAAAGTCTGCGGGGTGGCTGTAGCAGAAAGTGCAGGAACTTCTCTCGAGTTGAGCCTGACTGCACGAGTGTAAGGAGGGGCATGGCTCGTGCCACGTCGGGGTGAATATTGGCCACGCAACAATATGCGTTCCAGTCGCTTCCAACCAGTAAGAAAACGAACGATTCATCTAGGGGCTAAAAGTTGTTAAATATTGTTACCAGAAGGAATTATCTCTGCAGCATCTTGTTCAGACAGAGAGCCAAGGATGGGCAGAAGTTTGCCTGCCCGTCCTGGCTGCCGCTCACCCAGCAAGAGATCAATCTCAGACACAGATTTCTTTCTTTCTTTCTTTCTTTCTTTCTTTCTTTCTTTCTTTCTTTCTTCTTCTTCTTTCTTTCTTTCTTTCTTTCTTTTTTTTCTTTCTTCTTTCTTTCTTTCTTTCTTCTTTCCTTTCTTTCCTTCCTTCCTTCCTTCCTTCCTTCCTCTCCTTCCTTCCTTCCTTCCTTCCTTCCTTCCTTCTTCTTCTTTCTTTCTTTCTTTCTTTCTTTCTTTCTTTCTTTCTTTCTTTCTTTCTCTCTTTCTTTCTTCTTTCTTTCTTTTCTTTCTTTTCTTTCTTTTCTTTCTTTCTTTGTTTCTCTTTCTTTCTTTCTTTCTTTCTTTCTTTCTTTCTTTCCTTTCTTTCCTTTCTTTCTTTCTTTCTTTCTCTCTCTCTTTCTTTCTTTTTGTCAAAAGAATCCTATTTTCACTTCTTGGATGCATCAAAAACTTACCAACAATATTTGCTGATGATTATCAAACATTACAAACCTTTGCATTAGGAGTTGATGTTTTTCCTGTTTTTCCTCTCAGTCCATCTTTAACCCACATTGGTGATAAAGCTATTTCAGGGAGGATGTCCTTTCATTAATGTCTGTTAACCTTTGGTGAGAGGTCTTTTTTATAATTTACTCTAAGTCTATTGTGCATCAGTGACTATTTGCCATATACAAAAAATAAGCGTTAGTTGCGCATTGGTATAAATTCCACACAAAATGTGAGTCATTCTTCGTCACTACATGTCCTCAGGGTGTTTTCTAAAGAGCCTCTCGCCCTGCAGCCTTAAAAAAAGAGGACAGGAAAAACGCCGGTTGCAATCTCCCACTCTCATTAAGGGCTCCCTGTCAGAAATGGGTTAAGGAGAGGGGAATAAGGGGTCATTTTCCTTTAAAATGGAGAGGAGTTTCTTTTAGAAAGGAAATTCCCTGAGGAAGTTGTTTTAAAACTGTTCAGGAGGAAGGCAGCAAAAGGTGGGAAGTGTTTCTCTTTGATTTCCCAGTCTGTGTATTTGGGCTCAGACGCAGACAACATTTTATGCACATATTAACAGAATGTTAATGAGCCTCCTGGAAGGATCCTGGTATTTGACACTGAGGATTGTCAACAAAAAGGGTTTTGGTGTATTTTTTAATCCCATCAAGGTGCCTATGGGGGGTGGGGGGCAGTGCTGGGGAGGTGGGCGATCCCAGGGCCTGGGAATGAATTCCTGGCTTGACTTGGGTGGGTGGAGAGCAGAGCTATTGAAGAATTATCTCCACATCAAGGAGTTTGGGAAAGGTGCAAACGTCTCCTTCAAAGTCTTCAGGTGCCTATATTTGTTTAACCCCAGCGGGAGAGCAGGGATTCCCAAACTGGAGTGGGCCTCCACATCACCTGGAAGGCTTCCTGGAGCACTTGGTGAGCCGCCCCCGCGGACCCCCGGCCGGGTGGGGCCCAGCCGCTGCAGCCCTGGGAGCTCCCACGGAGCGCTGTGCTGCCGGCCTAAGGACCACACTGCTCTCAAGCATTGAGGTTGATTCTCAGAGACTCTAACGCTTTCCTTGTCCCTAAAAGGCTGGCAGCAAGGGGGAGGGAGGGAGCAGGCAGCTGTCTGGGCAAAATTGGGGCGTACCTGGGTGCTCAGGAGGCGGCAGGGAGGCCAGGGAGTGACCGGAGCCCTGGAGAGCGTGGCCACCGTGGGGAGAGGGGACCGCAGGGGTGCGTGGAGCCGGGCCAGGAACTGTTGTCCGGGAGAAAGTTGGTGGCAGCCTGGTCCGGGGACAGTGGGATGGTGACCAGGGCGACAGAGTTGCACGTGCATGAAGAGCCTGAGGCTTGCACGTGGCCGCAGGGTTGCCAAGGGTGACCTGAGCTTGCGTGGTTTCCTTACAGACACACACAACTACACCCAGAGCAGTCGGCTCACGATCCGCTGGAGAATGTGCTCGTTTCCTAGCGCTGCCCAAACAAAGTAGCCCAAACAGCAGCTTGGAACGACAGCAACGCGCTCTCCACGGTCTGAAGTCGGGGGCCACGCTCTGTCCCCAGGCTCCAGGGGAGGACCCCACCTTGCCTCTTCCAGAGTCTCTCAGCCTCTGCTCTGGATTCACCGGGCCTCGGTCTCTGGGTCCCAGCCTCCCCTGTTTATTAGGACACCCACCAGTCATATCGGATTTGGGGTCCCCCACTCCATCTTATTACATCTTCCATGACCCTTAATTTTAATTTTTAAGTAATTTCTACACCCAGTGTGGGGCTTGAACTCACAACCCTGAATCCAGAGTCACGTGCTGCACAGACGGAACCAGCTGGGTGCCCCTTCCGTGACCCTACCCCACAACAGTGTCACGTTCTGAACCACTGAGGCTTGGGGCTTCAGCACACCTTTTATGAGAGGACACAGGTGACCCCATGCCCGAGAACTTACTCCCAATGCCCCCGACGAAGGATTCTCAACTCCTTCTGTGGGTGCGCTTGCTTCTTCTCTCCCAGGCTCGCCCTCCACGGCTTACCAAGGGCCCATCAACCCAAGGCAGTTAATAAAGGTGAAATGTGTTGCCTGTGACACATCCTGGGATTCTCTTAAAATGGGATGCCTTCCCGAGCCTCACAGAGGCACCATGGTCTGTCATCTCAGATTCCAGCTGTTGAATAGGATATATGAAAAAGAAACACAATATAAATACACCCGAGGACCCCTTCATGGCAATAGGCAAAAACACATGGAGTCTGGGCGTGTTAACAGTGACCTAGTCAATGGTCTACAGCCCTCTGCTGCTGGAACTCTGCGGTGGCTCCTCGTCTGGCCCGGAGGAGTAAAAGCTGAAGTCCTCTGTGGGCCCTCTAGGCACACAGTCCCACCACTGACTGCTGACCGCCGTGTCTGTGCCACTCTCTCCCACCTCTCTACCCTCCAGATACATCTTGCCAGAACTCCAGACCTGACCTTGCCATTCCTAGCATGCCACACATACCCCAGGGCCTTGGCACCTGCTGCCCCTCTCCTGGGATGGTCAGACCCAGAGACCCACAGGCGGCTTCCCTCTCCTCCTCTGAGCCCCCTCCTTGGGGCAGCCCTGGTCATCTCATTTAAAATCGCAGCCCCTCCGCAGCACCCCGAATACCCCTGAACCTGCCTGGTCTTTCCCACAGCATTGTCCCCTCCCTTCACATCATCTACCTTATTTTTTATCTTTTTTTTCTTTGTCTCTCGTTAGTACAAAGTAAACTCCATGAAGACCCAGACTGGGTTCATCACGAATCCTAAAGTGTGTTCCCAAATTTGGGCCTACTCTTGATTTCGGCTCAAGTCATGATTTCAGGGTGGTGGGATCAAGCGCCCAAATTAGGTTCCACACTCAGCGGGGAGTCTGCTTCAGGATTCTCTCCCTCTCCCCCTGCCTGTCACCCTACTCGTGGGCTTTCTCTCTCCCTCTCTCTCAAATATAGAAATAAATAAATAAATAAAAGAGTATCCCCAAATCTGTGGAACTTGATGACTTGGGTAGTGGTCATATGTGTGAACCACGAAGCTAGCAAACTTCAAAAGGCAGGCTTGTGTGTGTGGAAGGGGGGTGCACACCAGGAGCAGATGAAAAGCTTTCTGAATATTCCTGGTCAGGTGGGTAATCAAGGAGACTTGAGTCAGCACGGAGATCCATATTAGAGCTTAAATGTCCGGGATGTTCAGGCATCTCCCTGGGGAGCCTCTAGAAGAGCACCTGGGCACAGAGAAGGGATGCAGAAAGGGATTTGGAAGAAGCCCATGCCGGCCAGCCACAACACAGGGCGCGGGGCACTGGGGCTCAGATGGTGGGCGGTGGGGCAGACCCTGGCTCTGCCATCACCCAGCTGTGTCCTGTGTGGTTCTCTCCGAGCCTCAAGTTCTCATCCCTGAAATGGGCTAAATGAAACCCAAATGGAAGGGCTTTCATGGTAAGGAAACGAGATGAAGTGCAGCCAGGCATGTGCTAAGAACAAAATCCTGACAGTTCTTTCCCAGAGCGCGTGGCAGTGGGCAGACGAAAGCCACCCGACGCCCAACTGACAACAGCATGCCTTCCGCTTCGTCTGGTTCTCCTCCTGCCCCTACTGTGCCTTTATTTTCTTGTGGCACATGTTCATGTGCTTCACACACGCGGCATTTCCCAGTCTGCGTGTGTCAAGGTCGCACCAAGAGAAGTACCCCATTACAGAATTAGGAACCGATAACTAAAAGATTGCCCACAGCACCAGGGGACCTACTGCGGACGGAACATCCCATGTCTTGATGAGGACAAACACCCCGAGGTACACACATCTGTCACAAGTCACCCACTGAGACACTCAAAATGTGTGAACTGTACTGTGTGTAAATCACACTTCAATAAAGTTGATTAAATATATGATCTTTTTAAGTGATAAAATACCATACGTCCCTACCCTCGTCTTCCACATCCCAGGTGATCTTTCTGAGTTCTTTGTGGACAACCTCTAACTGTAAAGAAATAAGACTAACAGCCACACCAGGCATGACGCCCAGTCTTATTACTGTAGTACTGCTTGGTCAAAAGAGGGAAGAATGTGATGTTGTCCACAATCTACTGCCATGGATAATTTAGAATTGTATTTGAGAATCACATTTATCCCCTTGACTTCATCTGGATAAAACTAGATGTTTGGGTCAGGAAGCACGCAGGAGAAATCAGGTGTAAGTGTAGATTTCGCCTGATCGCCATGGAGCAGCGTGTACTGGGCAAAGTAGGAGGAGAGCCTTGAAGAAATGTCCACTTTCCAAAATTTAGACACACTTTTTTTCCCCTAATAGTTGGTAGGCTACAGATTTCATGCGAAATGCGAGGGTTGATCCACTGAGCACATGAATGCTCCTACCCAGAAGAGAAATACTTTGTCTTAGATCAAAACCACTGTGTAAATCTTTTTCAGCGTTGGGGGATATCACTGTTATTTAAGTCAGAATAAATAAAGATAAAGAGGCCAAAGGTGTCTCTGCACTTTAAATTCTTACTGCTTTTTTTTTTCTTTTTAATCATTTCACTTTAGAGAAAATGATGCTCAGTGAAGTTTCTTTCTCTTAAAATTAGAATATTGGTGGACCAGTTCCATGAACCACAGGGAGAATCTTCCGTGATGGGCACCAGCAAACTAAAATGTGCTGAGTTTATGCAATTGGTGCATGCAACTGACTCCCAGATCTACAACTTTCAGCCAAGGGAACAGACCCCAGGTTCCTGGCTAGGAGCAGCCGCCAAATTTAGCACCACGGGGGTATAGGTGGCTAGCATGAACTACCACTGACTTCTTCAGGTACTTGATCTTCAGATCTCTGAAGCATTGAAATTCATCCTGGGTACACTACGGGGCGTGGATCCGATTTTACCTCTTCCCAAAAAGTGATCCACTTGTCTCAGTATCATCTAGGAAAGCGCCCATCTTTTCTCCCACTGATCTGAGATGCTGCATTGATCATTCTAACTTTCCATATGCACTTGGTCCACGTCTTGATTTTCTGTTCTGTTCCAACGATGCATTAACACCACTTTGTTCTATTTATAGACTTTTACTATGTCTTAATATCTGGAAGGTTCAGTCCTGTTCCCCACCTAAATTTTTCATTTTCAAGATTTTCCTGGTTATTCTTGTTTCTTTTTCCATGTAAACTTTATAATCATTTTGTCTAGCTCCAGGAAAAAAAAAATTGCCGGTTTTCGCTTGCGATTACATAATATTTTGAAAACTAACTAGAGGATTGACATGTCTACATAAATCTTCCTATACAAGAATATTGTACATTTGTGCAGGTCTGATCTGGTGTCTTTCAGGAGTGTTTTATAGCATTTCACATATATGTTTGTACATATATCATACATAATTTATGCATATGTAATTCATATATTTGTACTTATGTAATTTATTATCTAATTAAACTTTACATTCTGAGATTTTTGTAGGGTCACATGTGGCTGTAAGAAACGATGCAGAGGGCGCCTGGGTCGCTCAGTTGGTTAAGCAACTGCCTTTGACTCAGGTCATGATCCCGGAGTCCCGGGATCGAGTCCCGCATCGGGCTCCCTGCTCAGCGGGGAGTCTGCTTCGCCCTCTCATTACCCACCTCCCCCCTCTCATGTGCTCTCTCTCTCTCTCTCTCTCTCATTCTCTCTGTCTCAAATAAATAAATAAAATCTTTTTAAAAAATGATGCAGAGTGATCTGTGTACCCTTTATCCAATTTCACCCAGTGCTAGCATCTTTCAAAATAAGGGTCCAATATAGCAACCAGACTATAGACATTGATAAAATCAAGATTCAGAACATTTCCACCTCTACCAGGACCCCTCGTGCTTCCCTTTTACAGCCTGCCCCCACACCCTCTGTAACCATTGGCAACCACAAATCTGTTCTCCGTTTCTACAGTTTTGTCATTTCAAGAAAGTTATAGAAATGGAATCATGCCGTATGTCACATTTGTGGGCTTGATTTTTCTTTACACTTAGTGTAATTCTCTGGAGATTCATGCAGACTACTGTGTATATCCATCGTTCATGCCTTTTTATTGCTGAGAGGTACCCCGTGGTAGGATTGTTTAACCACTTACCCTTTAAAGGACATCTTGGTTGTTTCCAGTTGTCAGTGATTATAAAGGAAGCTGTTATGGACATTCCTGTACAAGTTTTTGTGTGGCTGTTGAGTCTTTATTTCTCTGGGATAAATGCCCAGGAGTGCAGGTGCGGGGTCCTATGGAAGTTGCATGCACAGCTGTTAGGAAATCACCAAACTGTCTTCCAGAGCAATGCACCATTTTAGACTCCCAGCAGCAATGTATGCGTGATCTGGTCTCCAATCCTCATCAGCATTTGGTGTTGTCACTGTTTTTCATTTTAGTCATTCTGATAGGTATGTGGTCTGACATCATTGTGGTTTTAGCTTGCATTTACTTAATGGCTAGTGGCATTTAGCATCTTCCCATGGACTTATTTGCCATCAGCATATCTTCTTTGGGGAAATGTCTCTCCATGTCTTCTGCTCATGCTCTAATTGGGTTCTATGCTTTTTACTGTTGAGTTCTGAGACATTTTTATACATTCTAGATATTAGTCCTTTGTCCGTAGGCGATTTACAGATACTTACACCCTGTAACTTGTCTTTTTATCCTCTTAACAGCCCTTTTACAGAGCAAAAGCTTTTAATTTTGATTAAGTTCAACTTACCAATTTTTCTTTTCACAGATGTTTTGGTATCAAGCCTAAGCAATCTTTGCCTATATTTTGAAATTTTTTCTCCTAAGTTTTCTGCTAAAAGCCTTACAGTTTTACAGTTTACTTTTAAGTCTGTGCCTATTTGAGTTAATTTTTGTGTAAGGTGTGAGGCTGAGGTTGAGCTTCGTGGGTTTTGCCTGTGGGTGTCCTATGGCTCCAGCACATTGCGGTCTTCCTCCATGGAGTTGCTTTTGCACTTTTGTTAAAATCAGCTGGGAAATCTTGTGTGGGTCTGGCTCTGAGTTCTCTAGTGTGGTCCATTGTTCCAGCATTCATCCCTCCGTAGATATTGCAGAGTCTTGATTACTGTAGCTTTTTTTTTTTTAAGATTTTATTTATTTATTTGACAGAGAGAGACACAGCGAGAGAGGGAACACAAGCAGGGGGAGCTGGAGAGGGAGAAGCAGGCTTCCCGCTGAGCAGGGAGCCCGATGTGGGGCTCGATCCCCAGACCCTGGGATCATGACCTGAGCCGAAGGCAGACGCTTAATGAATGAGCCACGCAGGCACCCCTTGATTACTGTAGCTTTATAATAAAGCTTGAAATCAGGTAGGATGATTTGCCCCATTTTATTCTTTTAAAAACATGTTTTAGTGAGTTTAGTCCCTTTGCCTTTCCATATAAATTTTAGAATGATCATTTTCTATCCACAAAAAAATCTTGCTGGCATTTTGATAGGAATTACATTACACCTGTATGTCAATCTGGGGAGAAATGACACCTTAAATAAGTCTTCCAGTCCATAAATACAGCATGTCTCCCCATTTGTTTATATCTTCTTTGATTTCATGCATCTGCATCGTGTAGTTTTCAGCATATGGATCCTGTAATTGTTTTGTTAAAAGTATTTAATTTTTTGGAGTAACTGTAAATGGCAAATAGAGACATTTTTATTTCTTCCTTTCCAATCTATACGGCTTTTATTTCCTTGTCTTGCCTTATTGAACTGGCTATATATTGAATTAAGAGTGGTGGTGGTGAGGGTGGACATTCTTGCCTTGTTTCCAGTCTCCGAGAGAAAGCATTCAGTTTTTCACCATGAGGTATACTGTTAATGATGTGGTCCTTGTAGAGATTCTTAGCAAGGAATTTACCTCCGTTCCTATTTCTCTGACACCTTTTATCATGAATGTGTGCTAAATGAATGGTGTTTTTCTGCATTGATTGATACGATCATATAAGCTCTAGCTGGCCAACATAGTGAATTAAATTGACTGATTTTTCAATTAGCAATAATCGCGCCTCGGACAAACCTCATTGGCTACGATACTGCCACTGCGCAAAGCTAAAATTGACTGATTTTTCAAATACCAAACCAGTCTTGAATACCTGGAATAAGTCCTACATCGTTATGGTCTACTTTTTTTTGTGCTTTGCTAAATTTTATTTGCTGATGTTTAGTTAAGGATTTTTGTGTCTATATTCATAAGGGATATTGTTAGGTAGTGTTTTCTCTTGTACCACCTTTGTTTTTGGTATCAGGCTAATTCAGTTTAAACAGCAGAAAAAAGATCAGTTTTATGAAACATGTTAAAACTGTCAGGAAATGTCAGAGTCTAGTTTAGGAAGATAGTTCCTTGCTTAACTCTTCTACTTACTGGTTACTGGTCTATCCAGGCCTCCTTCCTTCTTTATATTTGCATAACAAACCATCCACTCCATGGAGATGTCCCGAATGTTTACTTTAGAGTTGTATGTAGTATGATCATACATTCTTTAACCAGTGGGCTAGCCTAGGGACATGCCTTCCATAGTGATGGTTGAGGCACAGAGGGTATGCCCAACCAACACGTTTTAACCCCGGCATGCCTGATGGGTCTGCTAAGATCCCATCAGACAGAGAAAACCACAGGGCCCAGCCACATGGCCAGAAAGCAGACTCCCCCCCACCCGCCGCCCCCGCCAAAATGAGAGGAACTGCACATGGGCATAACAAAGCGTAAACAACTCCATCTACCATAGAGTTCTTGCTCCTTTTAGCAGGAAGAACGTTTAAGTGATCAAATCTGGGTTCAAGGATGAGTGCTCATTGCTACTGGGGTGTCCTTGCTACTTAGCCCCCTCAGTGGATTAAAGTTAGAAAGCACATCTTAAAAATTGGGGCTCCTGGGTGGCTCAGTCAGTTAAGCATCTGCCTTTGGCTCAGGTCATGATCTCAGGGTCCTGGGAGCGAGTCCTGCATCAGGTTCCCTGCTCAGTGAGGAACCGGCTTCTCCTTCTGCCTCTACCTGCCACAACCTCTGCTTGTGTGCTCTCTCTCTCTGACAAATAAATTTTTAAAAATCTTAAAAAAAAAAAGGCATGACTTCATATCAGTATTTTCAGTGTAAATGTAACATTGAAGGTTTTGCATAGACATTTGTCTACTTATATTTTCTCTCTCACACTAAAATCCTTCATTTATAAGAACATTAATAAATTTCTTTTTTATCTTATGCATAAGATAGCTTCAAAGTAATAATTCTTTTTTAAAGATTTTATTTATTTATTTAGAGCGTGGGGGTGGGGGGAGGGGCAGAAGGCAAAGGAGAGAGAGAATCTCAAGCAGTCTCTGCGTTGAGCACAGAGCCAGACTCAGGGCTCGATCCCATGACCCTGAGATCATGATCTGAGCCGAAATCAAGAGCTGGACGCTTAACCACCTGAACCACCCAGGCGCTCCCAAAGTAATAATTCTAACAGGATTACTAACAACAAATTACTATGTGAAGTTTAAGATTTCTTGTAATTCCTTTTGTATTAGACTATACTCCACTGAGCGTATACAAGTATATAAATAATACAAATGCTCTACTTTAAAGATCCATGAATTAAACATTTTTTCTATGTGGCTACATTGTCAATTTGATATACAGCTTCACTCGTTAGAGTTTTCAATTTTAGGCATTTTTTTCCTGTTAATTATGTGATATAATTACATGGTTCGAAGCTCAAGGAGGATTAGAGGCTTAAGGACTGAAGTCTCCCTTCCACAGGAGGCTTGCTCTTCCTCACGTGGCCCCTATAGGTGACCATCTAACCAAGACTTTTCTGTTTCTCTTGATATATATATATATATATATACACACCTCCTTACTTCTCATGTATAATACACAAGATGCAGCATTTCCTTTATCTGTTCCGACCCTTGCTTTTTTTCACCCGATGTGATATTTTGGAGATCTTAGTGTGTCATGCACGGAGACTTTCCTCCTTCTTTCTGTCACTTTACTCCAGGCCTCCACTCAGGGAGATTTCGGCTGCTTCCAGCCTTGTGCTATGGCAAACAAGGCTGCAGTTAATGATGTTGTGCATAGTGATTTTGTGCAGGTTTGCCTTTGTGATAGGCCGCCAGAAGTGGGGTTGCCAGGGGAGGGTAAGTTTTGTTCCTATTGCTCTTTAGAATAAAGTAGTGTTTTTAATCTGAAAGCAATCTTTGCTGATCTCGCCTATGTTCGATGAGATAATCTCTCAAGCCTATTTGAGACTATGGGTTAGGCCTTTAGTTTTTCCTCCTGTATGAAAAAGTAAAAGTATATGGTATTATTCATTCTTAAGCTTCAGAATGATTCCCTGTTCTCCACCACTGAGCCTTTGCTGTGTCTGGTCACCAGTTTTCACTGTCTTCTTATTCTTCAAGTGTCACGGAACCTGGACTGGATCGCCCGACAGAAGAACCACGTGGCTCCCGGAGATCTTGGAGGACAGGAGGTTTATTTAATGCCGCGAGCTCAGAGGAGAGTGGTCTCTGAAGGTCTGAGCCCCGAGCACAAACAAAGGGGGCAATTTATACACACCTACTTCCCCACACTTGGCACTTTCGGCGCGTGCGCGAAGCTGGGCAGGGAGAAAAACCCGGATTAGTGCGTGCAGGAAGCAGAGCAGTGAGAAGAACCCGGGAAAGTCCCGGGGCAAGGACTGGGACTCTCTCCCTGGCCCGGTCGGCCATCTTACGACACAGATTTTCCTTATCACAATTGTGGGTGTGCATGCTCCTGTGTGTGTATCTGTGTGTGTGAGCCCATGTGGTCCGTGTGCATGCTCCTGTATCTGTGCATGTGCACCCATGTGTGTCCGTGTGCATGCTCCTGTGTGTATCTGTGTGTGTGAGCCCATGTGGTCCGTGTGCCTGCTCCTGTGTGTATCTGTGCATATGCACCCATGTGTGTCCGTGTGCATGCTCCTGTGTGTATCTGTGCGTGTGAGCCCATGTGTGTCCGTGTGCATGCGCCTGTATCTGTGTGTGTGAGCCCATGTGGTCCGTGTGCATGTGCTCCTGTGTGTATCTGTGCATGTCTGTGCTCATGTGTGTCCGTGTGCATGCTCCTGTGTGTATCTGTGCGTGTGAGCCCATGTGTGTCCGTGTGCATGCTCCTGTGTGTGTATCTGTGCGTGTGAGCCCATGTGGTCCGTGTGCATGTGCTGCTGTGTGTATCTGTGCATGTCTGTGCTCATGTGTGTCCGTGTGCATGCTCCTGTGTGTATCTGTGCGTGTGAGCCCATGTGTGTCCGTGCGCATGCTCCTGTGTGTGTATCTGTGCGTGTGAGCCCATGTGGTCCGTGTTCATGTGCTCCTGTGTGTATCTGTGCATGCCTGTGCTCATGTGTGTCCGTGTGCATGCTCCTGTGTGTATCTGTGCGTGTGAGCCCATGTGTGTCCGTGGGCATGCTCCTGTGTGTGTGCATCTGTGTGTGGAAGCTTCATGACTCAAGGGCAGAGGGGTGAGGAGCATGTGGTACTGGGGGGTAGCTGGGCCTATCCTTTTTCCAGTATTGATATTTTGCGTTTTTGTCTTTTTTAAAAAATGTGTGCATCTCCCATTAGTATCCCTTAATTTATGAACAAAAAGGGGGAAATGTTATTTATTTTGCTTAATTGGGGATCCAGCTGCCTGGAGATTTGGAATCACTAGAAAAACTAGCGGCTTTCCCCAGGCTTCTTTCCAGTTGCTCCCAGTGAGGACACAGGCAGATGGCGCTGGATTCCGTGTGTGTGATTCCCTCTGGCAGGCCCCTCAGCCCGCCCCTCAGCCCTGGCTGCATTGGTTCCAACATCATCATCATCACCATCTTCGTCAACCTGCCTTTCTGTGGAAGCCAGCATCCCGAGGGCAGGCACAGCTCTGTTTTATAGAACCCAAGATATAGGTATGAGTATTAGCCTAATTTATAGATGTGTCAACCTTAGCATAGAGAGGCTAACTGACGCTGCCGGGGCCACCCAGCACAACATATGAACTGAGAACAACAAACGGAAATAGTAAAGACCGCAAATCCAGTTTGCTAACCCTAACACAAGCAGTAAGCACCCGTCCCAACAAGATTCAAACCTTTGCATTCTAGCTGCGATCCCCAACCTCACCTGCACCTTGCTCTGGCTGGTTCGCTTGCTTAATACGTGCAACAGGTATTCTCAATGTTCTTAACCTACCCACACGTCTCAGCTGCAGACCCCACCCTGCCTCCGTAAAGAAGACAGAAAGCTTTAGGATGGCCTCAAATTCACTCCGCCAAATCCTGGAGGCCTGCCTGCCACGCCCTAATGTCCTGCCAGCTCAGGTGGTTGCTAGCGGAGGGAGCTAGGGTCTCCCCCTCCAGGGTCCTGGTGTCAAAGGACCAAGGTTGGACACACCTTCGTTCCTCTGGATTCAAGTCTCTCGGCTTTAAATTCTAAGGGTGGATTTAGAGGACCCCAGAGTGTTCGTACAGCCTGAAATGAATACGGGCGTACGTGGGCGCATGTCTGGTTTTCAGGGGAGCTCTGCTGCGGGCCGCTGTTGGCACCTAGGGACCCTCGGGCCCCCGCGCTGCTCCCCCTTTTCTCCCCTAGAGGGCGCCGTAGGACAGGGAGCCGCAGCTCACCGCATCCGTGCGCATCTCCGCTGAGCAGGAAAAGAATCTACAACACACGGAGTCCACGGGTTTTCCATGTTATTGGCTGATTTCGATTTGTCATGTTCTCTTTTGTGACCAAGGATTGACCAAAAGCTGTGTGAATTTTTCATATGCATTATGTAAAAGGAAGTGACCTTTTTCTAAGTTTTGCTTAGAAATTGTGATTTGATGCTCTCAAAGTTTTGATTTTGCCAGACTATAGACTTTTAGTATAAATGCACTCTGATGTTTACTGCCACTAACAGACAACGACCCTGTCATCAGAATATGAGCAGAAGACACCAGATAGAGAAATAGTAAAGGCCACCAAATTCAATTTAACACACGTGCAAATAGTTACTGCTGTTCCCCCAAGCTGTGTCAGATTGCCTTTTTCCTTTGTCTTCGGCAGGTGAAAATGTTTATCACTGGGCTTCTTTCCGTTAGCTTTTTCAGATGATCTTTCAAGATTTGTGGCATCCTATATACAGACATACAATGGAATTTACTCAGCCATAAAAAAATGCGATATTGCCATTTGCAACAACAGGGTAGAGCTAGAGGGTGTTATGCTAAGTGAAATAAGTCAGTCAGAGAAAGACAAATAGCGTCAGATTTCACTCATATGTGCAATTTAAGAAACATAAGAAAGAAGAAAAACGGAGACAAAACCAGACTTCTTTTAGAGGAGGGGAGGGGCAGAGGAAGAGAATCTCAAGCAGAATCCCGGCTGAGTGCAGAGCCAGACATGAGGCTTGATCTCACGACCCTGAGATCATGACCTGAGCTGAAATCAAGAGTTGGAGGCTCAACTGACTGAGCCACCCAGGCTTCCCCCGGAACAGACTGAACTGTAGAGAGCACACTGATGGTCCCCAGGCGGGAGGTGGGTGGGAGGGCGGGGGAAACAGGTGAAGGGGACTAAGATTACACTTAAGATGACACTGAGTAATGTGTAGAACTGTTGGATCACGAGACGCCTGGGCGGCTCAGTCGGTTAAGCGTCTGCCTTCGGCTTAGGGCATGATCCCAGGGTCCTGGGAATTGAGTCCCGGGTCAGGCTCCCCCGCTCAGCGAGAGTCTGCGCATCCCTCGGCCTCTGCCTCTCGTTCTCTCTCTCTCAAATAAATAAATAAACTCTTAAAAGAAAGAACTGTGAATCACTCTATTGTATACCTGAAACTACTATTACATTGTGCGTCCATTATACTCGAATAAAAATAAATGACTAAATCTTTAAAATTAAGATTTGTGACATCCTATGTCACACATCTTTTTAAAATGCATATCAAATTTTGGATTAGGCTACTTTTTACTCCAAGATGTGTTTTGCTTTGTGTCTTTCCCCACAACTCTGGCTGGGAGGAAGGACATGGTGGCATTGGGTTTGTCTGTGTGCAAACTCACCCGCAGAGGCTGAGCAGGCAGAGGGGGACACGGCGGGTGCTCTCCTGCCCTGTGGTGGGAGCTGCAAGCCCAGGAGGGGCTCTGCAAAAGGCCTCTGTTTCCCAGGCTCCGTGGGCTCTGGCTCAGAACAGGAACAATGACTTTCACAGGTTGGGAGGGGACAGGGAGTGATGGAGGACCAGGAATCACAGCCCCCAGGCTGCTGTGCAGCTCCCACAGAAGCTGCACCAGGGCCCGTCCGCGGCCACCATGAGGCCCTTGTTCCTTTCTTGGCTTTCATCCTTCCCGGATTTGGGAGCCTGGCAACGGCAGGGAGGGGTTGTGTGGAGGGGGGACGCAGCAGCCGGGGCGCTGAGCGGGGGGAGGGAGGGAGTCCCGAGCAGGTGGCTGTCCAAGGCACAGGGAAACCAGCCAAGGGGGCCTGGAGAGCCGCAGGAAGACACTGGCTTCGTGCTTCTGTCCCTGTTTCTCCCATCTTTCCCCACTGGTGCTTGCTTTAATCTTTTCCCCAGGTGAGCAGAACATTGATTTTTAACTGAGATACATAATTCCCATACTGCAAAATGCCCTTTTAAAGGGTGCAATTCAGTGGGGTTTTTTTTTTAGCATATTTGCAAGTTGGGCAATTTTCTTTGCCTCAAAAAGAAGCCCCCCACCCACCCATTCTCAGTCCCTCCCGATTTCCCCTCACCCCAGCCCCTGGCAACCACCAAGCCACTTTCTGTCTCTACCAGCACTAGGGGCTGAATTGTGTCCCTCTACTGTTCATATGTTGAAGTCTTGACCCCCAGTTCCTCAGAATGTGACTGTATTTGGAAATAGGGAATTTGAAGAGGTGGTCTGGTTAAAATGAGGCCCTTAGGGCAGGCACTACTTCGATCTGACTGGTGCCCTAACAAGAAAGGGAAATGTGGACACACAGAGAGACCAGGGATGGGCACCCTCAGAGAGAAGTTGTGGGGACACAGGGAGAAGACAGCCACTAAGGAGAGAAGCCCTAGAAGGACCCAACCTGCCCACCCCCGTTCTTGGACTTCTGCCTCCGGAACACTGAGAACATGAATGTCTGCTGGCCCAGCCCCCTTCTGCGGTGTTTTGTGAGGGCAGCCCTAGCCCACCGATGCCGCAGACTTTCCTGTTCCCGACATTTCCCACAAGTGGAAGCAGACAACACAGGGTCTTGCGTCCAGCGTCTTTCACTCCACATCACGGTCTCGACGGTCATGGGTGTCCGCACCCGTGTTAGTACTTTGCTCCTTTCTGTGGCAGAAGAGCCACTGTAGAGAAAGCTCCCGTTTGGGCGCCTAGGTGGCTCAGTCGGTTAAGCGTCTGCCTTCGGCTCAGGTCCCAGGGTCCTGGGATCGAGCCCCGCATTGGGCTCCCTGCTCAGCAAGGAGTCTGCTTCTCCCTCTGCTTCTGCCTGCCGCTCCCCCTGCTTGTGCTCTCTCTCTCTCTCTCTCTCTCTCTCTCTCTCTCAAATAAGTAAGTAAATAAATAAATAAATCTAAAAAAAGAATGGTTAACATAACATAGATTCTTTCTCTGTGCCCCACCCTCTGAGAGCTGTCCTTTTCTCAAACAGCAGAAACATATGCCCTGTTGTGCATCCCACTACTGAATTCTTGTACTGGTTTTGTAGTCCATCCACATTGACATTGTTGAACTGTTAGATGTGCATATGTGTGTACATACACACACATGTACATGCATCTTCTCCCAAGTAAGCAGATCATCTCCTGCTCATGACTGATATTGTCATTGTAACAAGCTATATACATAGATATAATTTACTCGTGTGTAATTTTAGGTAGGTTTTTTTTTTTTAAAGATTTATTTCTTTTAGAGAGAGAAAAAGAGAGAGAGCATGAGGGGGGCAGAGAGAGAGAGAGAATTTCAAGCAGACTCCCCACTGAGCATGGAACCCAATGTGGGGCTTGATCTCATGACCTGAGCTGAAACCAAGAGTTGGACTCTCAACCTACTGAGCTACCCAGGCACAGGTAGTTTTATCAATCAGTTGACTTAGGGATCTGGCTGCCTGACCATCTCTTTCCACCAGCATTGAGATCCACAAGGGCCAGGGATCTGTGTACTCTGTCCACTGCTTACGTCCCCACCACAAGAACTCTGCATGGCACGTAGGAGTGCCATGTGCCTATGCCACCAGCATAGGAGGTGCTCAATGAATATTTGTTTCACCAAATGTATATTGCAATGGTCAGAGGGGGAGAGAGTGACCAATAAGCTGGTGGCCCCTCCAATGCAGAAAATGAGAGGCAACACTACTCCTACCCAAATCCAAGTAATCCAGCAACTTTGAACATCTTAAATGAAATTGTTCTAAATTTGATAATGAAACAATGTAGTTGAAATCTTTTTGTGTCAACTTGACTCTATGTTTTTAAAGCAATTATTCAGAGTGCTTGAGCTCTCAGGAAACTTCTTCCTGAAGAGTCCTGGGCTTTTGCAAGGTGACCAAAATAGGGTTTCAGAAGAAGAACATCTCAGCACAGAGCCACAGGAGATGTCACACGGGACTAAAACAAATACGAGAACCCTCTTTCGAAGGAGCAGCGATACCTCAAACCAGGTCACAGAGATTTACAAGAAGAAACCAGTGTGGTCACGATGGAAGCAAACATCCTTCCGAGCGCTGCGTCAGCTCACGGTGGTCTGGTCCAAATGTGATGAAAGGAAGCATGGCTAAGGCAGAATCTCATGTGTACCATCACCACTTCACAAAGCCAGCCACTGAAAACCCAGCTCACCTAGAAACTCCAAGGTCTTGATATACCTTATGCTAAAAACAAGTTGCAGTTTATTTTTTTAAAGATTTTATTTATTTATTTGAGAGAGAGAATGAGATAGAGAGAGAGCATGAGAGGGGGGAGGGTCAGAGGGAGAAGCAGACCCCCCGCTGAGCAGGGAGCCCGATGCGGGACTCGATCCCGGGACTCCGGGATCATGACCTGAGCTGAAGGCAGTTGCTTAACCAACTGAGCCACCTAGGCGCCCACAAGTTGCAGTTTAAAAAGGAAAGCTATGACACCTGTCACGTGATCATACTGTTTATGGGGTGAATTGTGCCCGCTAAAAATTCAGATGTTGGTGTCTTAGCCTCCAGCACCTAGAATGCAACCTCATGGAAATAGGAAATAGGATCACTGAAGATCGGCTTGATTAAGATTAGAGGGGCAAGGTGGGCCTCTGCCTCGATATCACGGGCATCCTGAGAAACGGGGAGATTCGGACCCAGACACACACGGGGGACACCATGTGGAGAGGAGGCAGAGATCAGGGTGATGGCGCCACAGCCCAGGCGCATCACAGGTGCCCGCACACCCCAGAAGCTGGCCAGAGGCCTGGAATGGATTCGGCCCCAGAAGGAACCAAGCTGGCCACGCCTGGCTCCCCGACGTGTGGCCCCCAGAACAGTGAGACGGGACATTTCTGTTGTTGACGCCACCTAGTCCATGGGACTTGGTTACGGCAGCGCCAGGAAACTGGTATTACACCCATCCCTGAAATTCAGGCATTTCTATCAATTTCACGGGGGAAAATATTTTAAAAATCATAGAATATTCTGGGTCAAATGTTGACCCGAGAGTTGGTGCTGTGAAAGCCACTCACTTAAGGAAAGAGAAATCTAAATTCTGAGGGGAAGAGAGTGAACACTCAGACCTCACATGAAGAAAACTGGGGCCGTCTGTGAGCTCGCGGGACGGCTGGCCGTGGAGTCGGGCCCGATGGCGGGGGCTGCGCGAGGCTGGCCAGGAGAGCAACGCCGCCCAGCAGCAGGACCGCAACACGGCCCGGGGGGGACGACTGGCCGCCGTCCGGCCCAGTGCGGAGCGGGGCGGCTGCCGGCAACACAGGCACGTTGTGTCGGGAGACGAGTTTACTTCCTGTGACGGCACTAAAGGCTGTGAAGGTTTCTGTTCAGGGCCGGTGGGTCTCGGACATGTGCTGCGCCAAGGAGGAACTCCATCTTTGCTCCAGTTGCCTGTCCTGCCATGTCCGGCCCCATGACGGCATCCGTTTGTCCGCACCGCATCCCGGTGGTTAAGGAGAGTGCCGTGTGGCTGGCCACCCACGAAGCCTGGCTGGGTGGGGACCCCGCGGGCCAGCAGGTCCCTGCTTCCACACGGCAAACCACGCCAACGTTGCTCAGGCTGAGGCTGGGGGACGTTCCAGGGTGAGGCTACACACGCTGGTCTCTGTCCCCTGCGGGCCTCAGGGCGCCCATGTCAGGTGCTAGGCCTTCCACACCTGCTCCAAGCCCGCCGCTCTGTCTACACGGAGGCCATCCCGACTTGCCTCTTGCCCCAGGACTCCGATGCCCCCTTCCACTGTCCCCTGGGACACCTGTGGTCTGACACAGCACCAGGTGTCCGCTCCCAGACCATACCTGCTATGCATCCTGCACTGCGTCGTCCCTTCTGACGCCGGCCCTTGGCTCTCTGCCTCCACCCCTTGTGTCAGGCTCCTCCCGTCCAACCCCCTCACCAGCCTGGACTCACTCCAGGACCCATCGCTTCATTGTTCTCTGCCCCATTGTCGATGCCCATTGTTCTCTTGCTGACACTTGTGGCGCAGCCCAACCCCGGGTCGACCCCCGGAATGCCATCTCCACCGCCGCAGGGGTATCACAACGGCTGGGTCAAGGGTCTCCGGCCAAACTAGAGCTCCTGCTGCCCAAATCCACTCTATGCAGAGGCCAATTCGAATGTCCTCTCTCCTAGATGGCTGACTGCACGCCCTCAGCTTGATAATGTGACCTCACTTCTGTCCCCCCGCAGAGGCTTCGGGACACCAAGCCTATCCGTCTCCTGCTCTGACACCTGTGTTCTCCTCCAGCCCCCGTCAGGGCACAGGTGCCATGATTCGGGGCCCTGGTCACAGCCCCCAGCCTAGAAAGGCCCCATGTTTTCTGTTCCAGTTCATAGCTCCTGGGTTATTTTCGTTATTTAGTTTGGGGTCATCTCCTTGGGTGCATGAGCCCAACCGCACAGAATAGCGTGCTCCAGTCCATCTACACGAGAGCGCCGTGAACAGGCAGCTGCTGCAGACGCCTGCAGGGGGGATCGCAGAACTGAAGAGCTCTTGTGTAATAGGGCCCCACTCCCAGGCTTCGGGCACGGCCGGCCAGCCTTGCTGAACCCTCCCCCCGGCTCCTGCACGGGGCCGCTCAGGGAAAGCAGCACTGAGAAGACGGAGGCGGAGAGTCTGGGGAGCAGGGAGAGACCCTGAGAAGAGCCAGTCTGGTAAAGCAGCCCTCGGAATGCTCCCTGGGGGGAGGCCAGCACTCCGACACAGACGATGACCCGGGTTAGGGGATTCGCCCCTGGGACACCTGGCAGGAGTTAACCACATGGTGGGCAAGCAAAGCCTCAGCATCGCGGTGGGCGCTTCACAATGAACTAACTGCAGAGCTTCTGGGTCTCTATGCGGACAGGGGGTTCCAGGCACTACCTTTGGGAAACACGGTTTAGGGCATTAGCTGAAGCTAACTGAAGACTTCAGCTCCCTCGTGTGTCAGGCTTCCGTCATGGGCTCACCCCGCACTAGCTTCTGTCCAGGCCTGGCCGAGCTGTGCTGCAGGAGGGGGCTGCCTACCGGCGTACACACTCTCCCCCCGGGGGCGCTGCAAGCTTCCAGTGCGAGGTCTCAGCGTGGGAAACCCCTGAAATGTGGACAGGGTCCTGCCTAGAGGAGCTGGCGCCAGATCCCCACGCAGCATGAGGGCACGGGAGGTCAGGGCCTGGGTCCCTACCCGGGACGTTGTTCTTTGTACTAAGTTGAAGACCACCCTCGTGCGCTGGGGGCGGTGCCTGCTGGAGAGGCAGGTCTGGGCCGCACAACATCACTGGGCTCCAAGCTTCACCTCGTCCAGGGTGGGAGCGTACGTGCAGGTGCCCGGGCCGGGTGTGGTCAGACCGTCCTGAGCTCCCAGCAACATGGAGTGCACAGGCCGGCTGGCACAAAAGAAAGATGAGAGCGCAAAGTACACGCCCACTGAACAGCCTGGCTCCTGGCTGGTGCTTGGTGATGGTCCGCCCCGAGCCCATAGATAGAGAGCAGCTCCCAGCCGGCCTCCCCGATGCAGCCCACCCTCCCGCTTTAGCACACACAACCTTTAACGCGGAGCTCCCCAGCCCGGCCCCAGCCGGGGCCTACTGAGCCACCCGGCCCGGGCAAGTTCACGACCCGCCAGAGCCCCTTACCCTCCGTGTGGGCTGCTGCAGCTGGTTTCACCGGGGCCCACAGGGGAGGCTCCCGGTCGCCCCACTGAGGTCGGTGCAAGAGGGGACCCCCGGCCCGAGAGCCGCGCTCAGATAGCGGCCCGGCTCGGCTGATGACCTGCGTGCCTCAGTCCTGCTCCCTTGGCTGACAGCAATCGCAGTTCTCTGCTGAGGAAACGAGCTTCTACCTTCGGGAGCTGTGTTTTGTCCCTGGCAACCAACACTCAGATTTTCATCCCAACTGCATTACTTACAGGAAAATAGTCTTCCGTGAAGAGGTGCCTAGTAAAAGCATTAGGAGTATTTTTTTGAAGCCTAATTGTAGATCTGCTTTATTGGCTTGTTTGCTTACTTCTGCAAGGCTATTGGAAAGGCTACTCTCCAATGCGCTTCTTCAAGTCTTTCGTTAAAAGAAAAAAATAGAATCAAGTTAAATTTTCTTTGTCTTCTCTACTTTATTATATGACAAATCTTTTATTAGTGTTTTTTCATTCTTTTTAAAAATTTTTTATTTCTTTTTGTGTTTTTAAGTCATCTCTACACCCAATATGGGGCTCGAACTCACGACCCCGAGATCAAGAGTCACACATTCTACTGACTGAGCCAGCCAGGCACCCCTAGTTTTGTTTTGTTTTGTTTTATCCTCAGTTTTTACTTGATTTTTTTTAAGTTTAAATTTTCTTTTTATTTGAGTGTAGTTGACACACGATGTTTACATTAGTTTCAGGTGCGCAGATAGTGATTCGACACATCTACACATTATGCTCCGCTCACCACAACCCTCTGTCGCCACAGAGCACTATCTCAATACCATTCCCTATATTCCATAGGCTCTTATTCCCATGACTTTTTCAAAACCATTCTAAGTATTATGCTATTTTTCTATGTGACTGAATGCTAAATACTTCCTTGTATCCCTGTAATTAGTATCTTTGAAAAAAATTTGAGTATGT
Source organism: Zalophus californianus (assembly GCF_009762305.2). NCBI lineage: Eukaryota > Metazoa > Chordata > Mammalia > Carnivora > Otariidae > Zalophus > Zalophus californianus. Next base: position 3,160,399 of record NC_045601.1, on the reverse strand, counting down.
AATTTATAAATTTTAAGGTTTAGGAGCTAAGTTCATGGAATAGTAGAGTCATCTTTTTACAATAGTGGTTATTATGCATGGGAATGTTGGAAATTGTGTGACTCGTGTGTGTGTGTGTGTGTGTTTGTGTCCTAAGAGCTGCAATCTAAGAGAGTTTCAGGTCTCACTTCACTACTTTCTCTTCTGTGGCGTCTGGCTCTGACTCTGAGTTGGGAGAGTGCCACGAACTTGCAGACTCCCTGGGGGTTTCCGTGGCAGCGGAGTCCAGAGCTCCGAGGCCCAGGGCTGTATGCCAGTATTCCACTTTCCGAAACCTCTGCAAACTAACTTCCTGCACACGGCACTGTCCACAGCACACAACGCTCCCAGCAGGAGGAAACCGTGCCACCAAGGTCACTTTTGCATCAGAGGACATTGCAAACTGCAGACCCAGTTCCTGCCAGGCAGCCTGCTACTGTCAAAACTCAGGGAGGGAAATGGCAGCCGTGTGTGTGTGTGTGTGTGTGTGAAAGTCTGTGTGAGAGTGTGTGTGTGGTAGTGAGAGGGTGTGAGAGTTTGTGAGTGTGTGTGAGAGTATGTGACTCTGTGTGAGAGTGAGAGAACGAGTGTGAGTGTGGAAGAGCATGAGCATGTGAGTGTAAGAGTGAGGGTGTGAGAGTTTGTGGGTGTGTGAGTGTGCATGAGAGTATATGAGGGTGTGGGGGTGAATGTGTGTGAAAGTGAGTGTGTAACCGTGAGAATTAGTGACAGGGTGTGTGTGTGTGAGGTGTGAATGTGTGTGAGAGAATGTGAGGGATCTATGTGAATGAGTGTGAGTGTGTGCATGTGGGTGTGAAAGTGTGTAAGAGTGAGTATACGTGCATGAGAAAATGTGTGACAGGGTGTGTGAGAATGTGAGGGTGTGTGTGAGTGTGTGGACGTGTAAGAGCGTGTGAGTATGCGTGCGTAAGTGTGTGTGGCAGGGTGTGTGAGAATGTGAGGGTGTGTGAGTGTGAGTGTGTGGACGTGTAAGAGCGTGTGAGTATGCGTGAGTGTGTGTGACAGGGTGTGTGAGAGAACGTGAGGGGGTGTGTGCGTGTGACAGAAGAGGGAGAGTGGAGAGGGAAGGGACGAGCGCGAGGGGGATGCGAGCGGCGCGTGTGGGGCGCACCACTGGCGTCGGAGCACTTAGCGCTTGCTCTCTCTTCCCCCCGAGGGTCCTTAGGCGCGGGCTTTCCACACCACTCTCCAGTGCCCACCTTAAAAGCTGACGACACTTGCAGGGGGCGCCCCTTGGCTCCATTTCCGGCAGGCGCCGCGTTGACTTCCGGCCGGCGGCCGGCCTGGCAGGGTCACCTCTCCTTCAGACCCCGCCCCCCGAAAAGTGAGGTCAGTGCCATGCAGCTGCCGCTCGAACTCATTGGAGAGCCTTGTTCTCCCGAAGAAAGATGGCATTGTTGGCGATTTTGTTTGTTGCCCCCAAATTCAGCAGGCCCTGGCTCAGCTGCCCAACCTCTGTTTTCGTGTCGTGGGATGCCGTCCGCCTCCGAGGATGCCCCCGGCCCTTCCCCCGCTGCGCCCCGCTCCCAGGGCAGGGCGAGGCCAGGCCGGACGCGCGCGCGGAGCCCCGGCGCTGGGGTGAGCCCCGCACGGAAGGCGGCCACGCGGACGGCCCGGGCCTCGAAGCCCGCCTCCGGCAGGGGCTGGAGAGAAAGATGGCGGACGGCCGCCGGGAGACGCGCTCGGCCTCGGGGGTGAACGGGGGGAAGAGGGAAGAGGAAGGAGAGCAGCGGGGGAGGGCGGACGGAGGAAAATGCCCGAGGGCGCCGAACAAGGTTTTCGAAGTTTGGAATAAATCTCACGCTCTTTTGGAGTGATCACGCTTCTTTGCGGAGTGTTTTTCCCCGATGAGTAATTCTGCGGTGGCCGTGGGCGCGCCCCGATCCACGCCGCGGATCCCCTAGACTCCAAAGCACCGAAGTATGAAAATAGGAAGTATTTAAATGATGTAAACTCCACTCTGAAAACAAAAATAAAGAGAAATCGAAAGGCATTTCTGGAGACACATGTTTTTTTTAAGAGGCTTACTTATTCGTTTTAGAGAGAGTGAGCCGGGGGAGGGCCAGAGGGCAGGGGAGGGAGCCGCCGCCCTGGAGCAAGGGCAAGGGCCCCGCGGGCGGGGCGGGCGGGGCGGGAGGAGAGGGTCAGGGAAGGCGGCGCCCGCCCCGCCGCCGAGCGCTCGGAGCCCCTCTGCCGCCCCCGGCTCGCCGGCCGGCGGGCTCCGGGGCGGGAGGGCTGGGGCGGCGGCAGCGAGCGGCGCCCCGTGGGGGAGCACGGGGCCCTGACGGTCACCTCGCCGGCAGACGAGGCGCTCGAGCCAACGCAGACGTCGCTCTCACGGCGGAAGCCCGGGCTTCTGCGCGGAGCGGGCCCCCGCGCTGCGTGGCTCTGGCGGTCTGCGCGCCCCCGCCTCGGGCGCCCTGCGGGCGCTTGTCGTTCCGCGCGGCGGGGCCTCCGGGAACCGCGGCTCGGGGCATGCGCCCCTGCAGCCGCCGAGCCCGGGGACGCACAAGCCCCCGGCAGCCCCCCGGGCCGCCCGCCCCGGGCTGAGTGGTTCGCTGCGCCGGCAGGCGGGACCCGTGTCTTCGCAGCGGCTACGGGCGGCTCCGGTCCAGGGGACGGGGCGGGGCGGCCAGAGCCGACGGACGCTCCCGCCCCCTTGGTGAGCGCCTGAGCCCCGTCTCAGGAGTGGGCAGCAGGCTCAGGAGGGGCAGCCACAGCTCAGGGGCGAGCGACAAGGCCACGAGGGGGCACGGGGCTGGCCCCGCGCACGGAGGAGGCGGACGCCGGCGCTCTCGGCGAGAACGCGGCCCTTCCGGGCAGACCCGCTTCCTCCCCTCCGTGCCTCCGCACTGGAGCTTCCGGTCGCCGAGGGAAGTAAACTGAAATGCTCAGGGGCAGAAGTGGTGAAGGCGAAGGAAATCGGCTGGTTCTTTTAAAGATTTTATTATTTCTTTGACAGAGAGAGACACAGCGAGAGCGGGAACACAGGCAGGGGGAGCGGGAGAGGGGGTTCCCGCCGAGCAGGGAGCCCGACGCGGGGCTCGATCCCAGGACCCCGGGACCCTGACCTGAGCCGAAGGCAGACGCTCAACGACGGAGCCACCCAGGCGCCCCGCAGAAACTTAAGAAAACCACACCCTACAGCAAAACCTAGTGTGCTCTAAATCCGTTCTGTTTTTTTCCATCAAATATTTAGCCCCTTTTCGGTGAGTTCAAGGGACCCTTTTAGACTAGAATGGGAATAATAGGAAACAACCAATCTTAAAAATGGGCAAAGACGAGAACAGAGAGTGCGCCAGAGACGGTATGGGGATAAAGATGGTGCTCACGGTATCCATCATTAGAGGGGAGAAAATCAGAACCGCAGTGAGCTCCCCCACGGACCTGCAGGAAGAGCGCGAATTCAGCACGTGACCACGGCGAGCGTGGGCAGGGCGGGGAGCGGCTAGAGCCCCATCCGGTGACAGTGAGATGTCAAACAGCGTGAGCACTTGGGAGGCCAGTTTCACCGTTTCTCCAACAGGTAATCATGCGTTTACCAAGGACCCCATTTCCGTGCCTAGGGGTTTACCCAAGACGAGCGATACGTGCACACACAGTCTTGTGTAGGCGTGCATACGGCAGCCTCATTTGCGAGAGCCCAAAGCTGGAAACAGCCCCGACGTCCACGGAGTGTAGTGGAGCCATGCGATGGGACGCAGCCCGGCAGCAGAGAAGAGTAGGTTCTGCACACGCGCTGCACCTGCCATAAGGCTGATTCTCGCAGAGGAAAAGAAGACAGACCCAAAGGCATATGCATAGTGGAGAGTCGCCTGCAGAGACTTCTAGAAGACCCAGCCTAACAGATCAGTGGTTGCTTCTGGCTGAGGAGGAAAGGGAAGAGGCAGAAAAGGCCGGGGGTGGGGGCCGGAATATACAAAGGGACCAGGACATTTGGGGGCGGATGGGCTCGTCCACTATTTTGGATATGGTGATGGCTTCACAGGTGGATACACAGGCCAAACTTACAACGTACATGGGTTTATGTATGTGCGGCTCATTGCATGTCAAGGACACCTCAGAAAGCTGCGAAGCAGACGGAATCCTCATTTGCCTCTGCAGGGCCCCGGCCACCGTCAACCACCTTATTCTCTCTAAAGATGGCATTTGTTCCCATCGCCTTGCCACCGCTGTGACCTGATTTCCACCGAAACCGCTCCTGTGAGGGCCACTGATCACCTGCCGAACATGAGCCTATGAGCCCGTGAGCCCGCTGGCCCGTCCCTCCGCCCCCAGCCAATGGCGACTCTCCTCCCTGTCTCACTGCCTCCGTCTTGCAAGCTCTCTGTGGCCCTTTGGTTCTTGTCCTATGCCTTACTCGGGGGGTCTCAGCCGCTCCTTCCGCAGCTGCCCCGGGTTGCCGATGGCTCCATGTCCCTATCTGCACCCTGACCCCTGTCCCAACTCCACATCCTATCCAACAAGAGGCCCGGCAGCCCGCGAAATCACAGGGCCGCAAACCTGCCCGGTCTCCTCTCCGGAGATTCGCCTCCCTACGTCCCGTATCTTGAGCCGTGTTGCGCCAACCTCCGGATCTAAGAGCCGGCTCTGATACGTTTTCCCTGGAGTGACAACCAGTCACAGGCCTGTGAGGCCTGACCCCACCTCTGTCACTGCTCCGTGTGCCCAGCTGCCTGCATCCTGGCCCTCGGCCTGTCCACCCCGGCTTCGCCCCAGCCTCCCACTTGCTGTACCTCCACCGGACCGGCCGTGCCTCTGAAAAGGCAGAGCTAGTCACTCTCCACCCCTTACAAATCCTCCCGAGGCAGCCAGGGCGCACCGTGCGTGAGAAGCGTCTGGGCGAATGGTTCAGAAGACCCGTCCAACCCCATATGCCAGAGCGCCGGCCTCGGCCACTCTGCAGTGGCCTCGGGAATGGATAGCCTCACAAAAGCGGGGGTGCAGATGGTTTGATTCGGGGATGCCCGCCACTTGGGGCGTGCTACGGGCTGAAGCCGGGGATGCCCTCCACACCCTGCACCGCCCATGACAACCCCTCCCCCGCCCCACCGCGGAGCCCCTCCAGCCCGGGGTGTCAGTGTCGTGGAGGATGAGGCTCCGTCTCCCTCCAGCACACAGGAAGCCCGGTGTGCCCGGCCCTCCTAACCTCCCAGTGTGATGCCCCCAGACAGGAGACATCCAGCGGGTCCCAGTAGCCTGCCCTTCTGCTCTGGATCCACCTGCTGCCTCCCCTCGAAACGCTGGGTCCCCAGCTGCTTGCAGCTGGTGCAGGACCTATGCCTCGCACTCGGAAGCTTCTGCCTGGATATGATTTCGGGGTGAGGGGGGCGACTCGGAGCACATGGTGGCCTCGACGGAGTCGGGCAGTGAGCAGCCCCCTGGGGCCTTGGTACTGGTGGCTTTAGGTGACACCCCATTGTGACTTTGGCCACACCTGGTCCCTTGCTCCGCTCCCCTTCCCACACCACGCTCTCTAGACTCCTCGCGGCATTGCAGGCGACTCAGTAGCCTTCCGATCACTTCCTTATTTTTTTTTTTTTTTTGCTTAAGTTTTTCAAGAGTCTAACTGGCTCCATCCTTACTATGTGTCTAACACTAGAGAGAACTCAAAAAATATTTGTTGGAACAAATATGGTGAGTAAGAGGGAAAGGAAAGAAGACGTATGGTAACATAAAACCATGGTAACAGCGAGGTGGCATTCACCTTTCCGGAGGACGCCACAGTGTCATGCACGGGCAGGACATTTGTGGGCAGAAAATACACAGTCTGCCTCTGGGCACCACATGGCCTTCGTGGAGTTACCGAATATTTTCCAAAGCAGTCCGATAACAGGGAGATGACGTCATCGGTGGTGAGTGGCGTAGCGCTCATGACCCGGCTCTGGGACCAAAGCCCCCAAGCCCACACTTGTTACACACATGAACACCCCCTCTAGTAAGCCAGAGAGCAAACCGAGCGCTATGTAAAACTAATTGTTGTAATCAAAAACAACAAAGAAGAAAGATAAATCAGGTTTAATGATAGAAATAAAGCAAAGCCTGGACAGAAGTTTCAGGGCAAATATGTGTTGTGCAAACAGCTCATTTGGGTCAGTTCTCCCATCCAACTTGTCAGGATGTGAGCCGAGTCTCCTAATCATGAAAAAGCGTACGTGGAAGATTCTAAACATTACACACAGGTGCAAACACACAGAGACACCCTCTGAGAGGCAAACCTTTCTCTAGAACCATGACACTCGGTGCGAGCACCACATGAGGACAGAACTTGGCGGTAAGGGTTTACAACTTTCACAGCAAAGCAAACAGAGTCATTTAATATCTGTTGGCTCTAATAATTGAGAAAGTTGGCTTGTATTTTGAATGTCTATTTTATTTCACTAAAAATGTGATCACAGACTGAAAGAAACATGATCCTTAACTGCAGATCATTGGAGAAGCAAAGAAAATATATGAAATAATAGGCTGATCTATGGAAGCGATAGTTTGTGGAAAATCGGCCCGATCACGACTTCACTTCAAACACAACCATAGTTAGGTGGCTCTGCTTCAAACGGAGGAACGGAGATGGGGCCAAGCTCCCCGTGCTGGAATGAATGCTTTCTTCACGACGTTCTGTGGCTCCTCCATCCTGAAGGCTCTGTGGCCTGTATTGTGATGTAAGAACGAGAAGAAAATGAAAGCCTGTGGTCTGGTGAGGTGGGGCTCATCATCCCAAAGCCAGGGAGACTACTTCCGAGGAGCAGAAGCCCCAGGAACTAGTCAGGGAATATTGCCCTCCCGCTGCCCTGCGCTGACCTGCCCCCTGGGATTTCCACGTGGAGCCTGGTGGGACTTTGGAGGGGCTCCCTTGGGGAGGGTGGAGTCTATTTTGCACGTCAAAGGAAGAGAGGAGCCTGTGTGATCAGGAAGGGAGACTATGCTGCACTGCTGTATTTATTCCGAGTGTTCACTGCCCGTCCTTCCCGGCCTGTCCTTCCCGGCCTGTCCTGCGGGAGAACTGCCCCCGCCCTGTGGCATCAGGCCGGGGCTGGGCCAGCGGGTGCCCAAGAACTGTCAAGAGCTGTCACGTGGTTTCTCCATGGAGCTTTCCCCTCTAACCAGAGGGAAAACCCTAAGAATGGGTCCTGGGTGAGGAGGGGCCCTGACAGGAAGCCTGGCCTGGAGCTGACATGACATAGAAGCCACTGGATGGGGTCGGGGGCGGTGGGGTCGTCAGCATGGCACAAGCACACCCAGCTGACACCCTCCACCCGGGGAAGAAAGGTCTAATTCTCTTTGCTGCTGTTCGCAGATGTATTCACACTGAACCCACTAAAACCAAGAAGGCAAACATTGTGCCACATTTTGGCCTGTATTGTGATGTAAGAACGAGAAGAAAATGAAAGCCTGTGGTCTGGTGAGGTCCGAGAGGTGGGGCTCATCATTCCAGCCAGACGGCGCTGGGGAATCGGTCTGCATGCCGGTAAAGCACAGCCTGGGAAATCACACCACAGAAACCACGCAGTGTCAGGAGCCCACAGGGAAGGGCCCTGCACTGAGGATGAGCAGGTAAAACCAGGTAGAAGGAACTGAAGGCTGAGCCGGGCGAGAGTCAGGCGCTTCAGTCGCCAGGTAGGCCAAGGTGGGCACGAGCAGCAGGGGGGCGTCCGGAGGTGAGGGAGCTGTGCGCAGGGCACCCAGGTCTCCCTGGAACAGAGCACCTGGATGCCACTCTGCCTCCACCCCTGCAGAGAGAAGTGGGGGGGGGGTAGGCAGATGCGGCTGGAGGGCCAGGTGGCTGGACGCGGCTCCCATCGTGTCCCGGCTCAATGTCAGAGGTACAGACACGGGTTGTCCCATGTTCAAAGAATTCACACGCACACAGAAGCCATAAGCCTAGCACATGCCGTCATGAGCATCGCTGGAAGATCCCTGGAGGCATGGAGGTAGCAGGTCCTGGCCGCAGTCGCTCAGAGACCGGATGTCAACAACGAGGAGAAGGAGGAAGAGAGCAGGGAGGGAGGGGGACCGGGATTCGGGACTGCGCCCTCAAAGCTTCGGCTCATTGAGAGGAACCCCAGAGGCCCACGACACGTGTCACGTGTCGATTTCTGGATCTGCCACCGAGGACCGTGGGCTCCGAGTCTGGAGTGAGAGACTGAGGCTCTCAGCTGGCCGGTGAATCTAGCTGCCTGGGACCAGACTCCCCGCGCGGTCCTGCAGTTCTCTCCATGAGCAGGAAGGAAAAGAGGCTGTAGGGGGTTCCCTGATGGCTGGATGTCCGTGTGACTCCCCGAAGGCTCAATACAGCTGCGGTTTGATGAGAATGAGGGGGACCAGAAGGCTCCTGAAACCCTCTGACTAAGGAACAGCTTCTTCTGCAGGTAGGAGGAGCTTTGTGACGAAGGTGAGATAGTCCTAGTCTGTGTGCCAAAGGTGCCCCTGCATGGATGCATGGTTCTCGGACTGTGCCTAGGCCCCCTGGGGAGCTCGTGGGACACATTCCTAACCCCACACCAAGGATTTGCCATCAACTCTGGCTGCACGTGAGGAACACCAGGGAGTGTTATTAAAAACACCTAAGTCAGAGGCCCCACTCCTGGACCGTCTGATTTACTTGGTCAGGGCAGGAACGCCCTCAGGGTTTTCAGAGCTCACACGCGAGGCTGAGACCCACCTGTGTAGGGTGGGACGGGCACAGGCAGGCCCGGGAGCCGTCCGAAGCACGAGGGTGAGACCCTGGGAGGGAGGAAGGATGAATTTGGTAGCTAAGTGAGCAGAGGAGCGCCAGGGCTTTCTCACCCACAGGAAAGCAGCGTGAAGAAGTGGTCCGGGACCAGCGCTGGGCTCCCGGTTTAGACACTGATAGGCCGGCAACACAACGTTGCTCGTGACAAAGGTGGGGTGGGTTTGTGGGCAGAAGTGTGAGAGGTGTTTATGCCTTCGTAGGCCCCTGGTCCTGGCGTGCCCTCGCACAACCTCACAGCCTGGCCAAGGAACTCCCATCCTCCCCGAGAGCCTTGGAACGCATTTCTTCTCCAAGAACAGAACTAGCTGTGGGAACGGCTGTCATGGCACATGGGGCCTAGTTACCCCCCGGAACCTCACTTCCAGGGTCCAAAGCCGGCCTCTCTCCCCCGTTCAAGGGTGAATTCCAGCAGGCCCAGGACGAGTCTGACTCCTCCTCCATCACTGGGTCCCAGCTCAGCATCTGGCGTACGGAGGCCTCTGTGTTTGTCTGTCACACGGTGGGAAGACATTGCTTCCTGTTTCAAGGGTCTTGGGTTGTAAGAGTGGGGGAAGCCCCAAGGACGGTTCGAAGCTAGGTTTAACCCGTGTGGTAGTGCACAGAAGAGGAACTGATAGACATGCTTCCTGGTAAGCCCCCAGCAGGTGCTCAGAGGGGGCAGATGGACGGAGGAGGGGAGACTAAGCCAGCCCTGGAGGACCCGGTCGGTGGAGCAGAAGGAGGAGAGCTGCTCCGGCCGGGAATATCGTGAGCAGAGGCAGGACAGAAGGAGAGGACGCCAAGTGCTCGCTGGGACCGGGAGGGCTGAGGGTCACTGGCAGGCGGGACGGGCCAGGGGCTCCAGGGAACAGACGGAAGGTCAGCTCGGGCATGGCCTGGGGTAGCAAAAGGGCCCCTGTGCTGTTGGAGCTCGTCAAGCGAGGCCCCAGGAGCTTCCCCCCCCCGGCACGCGCAGTGGCCTCCAGCTCTCCCGGCCTGTGGTCACCAGCAGCAAAGTGCTCGGGAGGACCAGCCCTGCGGGGCCACCTATGGCCCATACACTCGGGACTGCACCACTCTGCTCCCTGGGCCTGGAAATGCCACTTGGTCTTGCCTCTGTCTCCATCAGAGAAGGGTCTTCTCCCCACGGCCTCCCCGACTGGGTCTAGAGTGGCAGGAACACAGGCTGGGGGCCAGCCGACCTCTTCCCTGCCATCCTCACCAGAGAAACTGTGCTCTCTCTTGACTCCAGGTGCAGCCTGAGGTCCCCTGCCCTTGCACAGGGCCGACCCCTGCTCGGGGCCTCTGAGGGGGCTCAGTGACTTCCCTGGCCCCATCTTGTGGTGCCTTCCGGGCCGTGGTAGTCGATTCTATCCTGACTGCAGCCTCCCTGCCCATCTCTGGTTTCTGGCTGCCCACCTCGCGCGCACACACACACACACACACACACACACGGCTCCCCGAAGGCTCTGTCCCCAGCCCACAGCGGTCAGGAAATGTTCGCATCCCCTACTCCAGCTCTGCAGTACCTGCTCTTCAGTCCACCTGGGGCCCAAGAGCCACTGAGCCTCACCCTTGGGTTTTCAGGCAGGAGCCAGCCTGGGCAGGGCACCTACCCAGAGGAGCTCGGGAGGCCCCCTCCCCAAACTTATGATCAGACCCAGCTCCATCGTGGAGCTCCAACAACAGGACACCAACAACCATCCCCAAACGAACCTCCCAGCCACCACCTCACTGAGCCTGAGAACTTCGTCTTGGGTGGGAGATCAAGAACCATGAAATGGTGTTCAGCCATCTTCTTGGAAAGTTCCCTTTCCAGAATAGGATACCTACGGTCTCTGGGGGCCTTGGTTGGAACTTTATAACTGCCGGTTCACAGGTCAAGCTGCAGGCTCCCTGGGCGCTCCGCGCTATGTGACCGGCGGCCCCAGAGATCCTGAGCGCCTGCACATACTCACACACAGACATTTCAGGTCAGAGGAAGGGGCCATTTGGCTTGGGGTTGGTGGTTCCAGGCCCCCATCCTCAGGAGCACCCACAATCTCCCAGAGAAGGCCGGGGGCCCAGCATCACTGCTGGGGAAAGGCGGTAAGAGGGATAGAGCTGAAAGGGCCTCGGGGTCCTCTAGTCTTCCACACATGACAAAACTGACCCAGGCTCACAGTTAGGGACACTCAGGTCACCGGGACCACGTCTGACAAGGGCCAGCTCTAGAATATGCCGAAGACAGTGGACACTGCTCTAGGGTGTTCTTTTCTCCCCCAACTTTTACCCGCCCCCCCCCCGCACCCTTCTTTCTCACCTAACACCTGCCAACCTCCGGACGCTTCTCGCCGGCTTGGGAGGGTTGTCGCCAAAGCTCCACGGGAGCGCTGGGTTTCTCAGTTTGAGTAGGACGTTCAGAGGTGCCGCATGATTACATTCGGGGTTTTACAAACCCACAAGTTGTAACAGTTGTAATTGTATTAAATAAACACGAACATTTTGTCTCGTTCAGTGCAACAGCTTGGGAAGCAGAAACCATCAGGGGCATCACCAAGCTTTAGGTCTCTGGACCAGTACCACATCCCGGCCACGGCCAGCCCTGCGCGGCCCGAGCGCTCACTGACTCCTGATCCCCCTGGACTCCACTACACCTGCTTCCCAGCCCATGTCTGACCTGATGAGAGACCGGTCATGAAGACAGTCCTGAATAAATGAAGAGGGAAAGCAAGGTGGGAACTCAGTTCCTCTGTTGCCAGGAAGCCGCCATCTGACCTGTTGGTGAGAGCGGCCTGGTGCACAGCAACTCAGGAGAGAAGGCCACGTGCTCTTTCCATGTGGCCTGGAAGAGGCTCGTCACCTGTTGTGGAGACAGAGGGCCAAATCAGGACGGGTGTCTGCGGAGGACAACTTCCGCCAAGTGTGAGAGAGCAGAGCTGCAGGGCAGTGGTTCCAGCGGAAGCCACCTGTCCCACCTTCCTCGCTACAGTCCACGCTGGGACCACGGCAGACGGGAGGGCGGCCCACACACTCACGCGTTCCTCTGCAGACATGGTTCGTCCTGGGCAGTCTCCCGGGAGGGGGGGCAGGGGCCCCAGAAAGTCCGATGTGCAATTTTACTTGATTGCTGCCTCTTCCTGGAAAACATTTACGAATAGCGCGTCTGCCTTTGATGATGAAAGAGCTGGAGTGGTCCTCGAGGGAAGCCCTGGATAGCGGGAGGGCCCCGCAGGGTCTTCTCAGGGGATCCTCCAGCAGTGGCGGGGGGACCCGTGGTCACATGGCCCGGCCTGTGGCCTTGGAGCCCAATGGGACCAACTGTCCAGACCTGGGGCTCCACCTCCAGCATGGTCTCCTGGCAAGAGAGAGGAGCATGGGAAGGCAGGAGGCCCCATGGCCGTGTCTACACGGTCCCCACCACGGTGTCACTTGGCCCTGTACCTTCAGGCTGGTGGCCGAAAAGTAGAGGAGCCAGATGCCTCCCCTGCATGTCTGACTCGGACGTTTGTCCACACCCTGGCGCTCTCCAGGGAACGCTGCCTGCCCAGCTCTGGATTCCAGTGACCTCACGTGTGCATGGAATCAGGAAGCCATTGCCTTGGGACCCCTGGCTACATACTCTTAAGGGCTCATCCCATCCGTACCCCGAACCACCCGGAGACAGCTTGGCTCTGTCCGGTTCCGTAAATTGCAGGGTGTTGTCCCCCAGCATCTTGGAGAAGGTTCACGTTCAGGAAAGCCACGAGGCCGCTCCCACCGTTAGTCACGCCAGGAATGAACATTTCTCCAGAACTCCTTCCAGGCCTCCATCACAGGGAAGATGTGATGCTCTCTTTGGACCTATATTTGCAAGGTTTCTCTCCTAAACGACAAGGAGGAAAGAAACAGAATTCACAAGGATTTTAAGTTGTTGTGCTTGTGGTATATTTAAATAACCGGTCCGTGCAGCTGGCGTGCAGGAAGTAAGTTTTTAGTCACAGGTTCCTGACTCTGACCACAGAGCTGTGTTTTGGCTTCATTTTGTTATTAACTATCCAGGGGCAGCCAGGGTCCAACACAGAAGAGCTCTTCACTCAGCTGAGAAGGAAAAAAAAAAAAAAAAACATTTAATGGTGCTGCCATTTAAAAGCCATTTTAATGACAAAAAACCCCTCTACATTATCCGCAAAAGTATATAAGAATGTAATAAATTTCCTTTCTTCCTGAGGCTTTGTCATGAAAATTGGAGGGGTATCACAATCCACTCTCATTGCTAGCGTTATTCTTGCAAGATAAATAGAAAACATCCAAAAGCCAGCAAACAATGTAATGTTTGTTTTTCCCCAGTGGTATTTTACATAAAGTGGCTTTACAGGCCTGCCAGGCAATTTGAGGCGATTTTAATCTCCTCTAATTCCCTAGAGAAACAATCAGGCCAGCGTCCAGCCTGGGCCAACCCCGGAGCCCAGGTGGCCTCACAGTGAGGCTGGCCCTCCCACCATCTCTGCTCCACTGCCCCGGTGGTCTTTGTCTCTACTCGCTGCACCAACCCAACCTTGACTCCCCTTGCCATGAGCCCCGTGCTCTGGCACAGCTCCTGCTGGCCGGGTCCATGGTCTGGGCATGTCAGGCCTGGGACTCACTGTGGCCCTGCATCTCCAGCCGTTGTCACAACAGAAGCCAGCCACCCTGGTGACTGACACATGCTCCGTGCCCTGTGCCTCCCCAGCCATTCTCTTTCACTGTTGTTGAGACACTGTTCACTGTCTCCTTCACCAGGTGGCTGTTGTTCTACTCAACAACCACCTGGTGTGGGTGGGGGTGGGGGTCAGGTTTGCTGGTGGTCCTTGCCACGTAATTTTTTCTTGCTCTGTTTTAGGTTGGATTCCTTCCTCCCAGAAAGCTCTGAGGCTTTGGATCCTCGATCTATCTTGGAAATTCCTAGGCACTCAGGAGTACCCTACGTGGGTGCTGCATGCAAGGGGATACATAGAGTTACACTAAATATATAGGGTGATAAACACCTAATTAGACTAACTAACTATGGAAACAGGAGTCATCCTCTATGTTTATTATTCAGTCAAGTTACATCATTTCCAACTTCCGGTGCTTTCACAGGTCCAAATCCTGGACTGGGAGGGTGCAAGGGGTGGCCTGGGCGTCCTGGAGATGGGGAAGCTGTGAGCGAGCCCAATCTATGTGCGGGGCCATGTCCCAGTGATAAGGAAATGCAACTGGAGTTCCTTCCTTTTGCCTATAAAGTGTCTACTCCACCTAGAGGGTGACCGAAACCCAAGGTCAGCTGCCCATCTATTGAAAGGCCAATATTCAACAGAGAACAACTGCTCAACCACCCCTGGGTACCAAGGAACCAGAACTTCTGGCACAACCTGGGAGCACTGAGATAACTCTGTAGCTGACCTCATCAGTCTACACGTGGTCAAGAAATGTCACAACCCACTGCACTCCCTTATCCAGTTTAACCCCTTTACACATCCCTGCACCAGGCAGAAGACCAGGAGTTGGCCTTTGGACAAAAGTCTTCCTTCTCCCCAGGTGACCAGCCTCCGGAATAAAGCTCATATTCCTTTCCAATCAAAACTCGACTCTTCTTTCTGCAAAGGACAGTGAGGTCTACAGATGCGCAAAGTGAGGTCAGTAAAGTCATGTGTGTAACCTTAAAAAAGGAAAACTTTTTGCCAACAAATTGCTGGGCTGATCAGAAAGCCCAGGCAGCTTCAAACAGACTTCTGGCCTCTGTGGCCTGGGGACGTTCTGGTCCTTCATCTCCCCAAGGTCAGTGGCCTGCAAATCTCAAAGAAAGGAAATTAGTTTGGTGGCAGATCAAGGGCCTTAGGTCAGCAAGCAAGGAGTGTGTTACCTTGAACAAGTTAACCTGTAAGACCAGCTGGGCTGCTACAAATCCCCACTGTCGATTTCCTCATTCCGTAACCATGGATTAGGGGCTGTCTTCTGTAGGTCTGTCTTCTATAGCTACTTCCTGCTGATCAAGGATGACAAAGGGATTTTGGAGTGGAAGACTTTTATGGAGTGGGAGAATCTTGTTTCTGGCATTTGCACTGAGGGGGAAAGTAAGGGCAACTCCAAGCCATTACCAATAGCATGAGCTCTGGCTTGACAGATGTAAAAAGTCAAACAACAACCAAAGAGAAGGAGAACAAGAAATACGGCAATGTTTAATAGGGTATATTTCCATTTGGAAGGTATTGAATTTACCCAACTGCTAAAAAAACTTACAACAAGGGCATCTATAGCTGTGATATGTTTGCCTAAATTTTTCATGACTTCAGTTACTTTTTTCATGACTTCAGTTGCATTTTTCAGGTAATTTGGAACATACACAGCCCTCTGTTTTAATGAAAGCCCAGATTCCTCTGTGACCTGCAGTCAAGACACCAAGGGCCATTCAGTTTCAAATTTGTGGGTGACTGAGTGTCAGATTTGGTTAAAGGTAGCCACTGTATGCTTGGCATAAAGCCTCTACTCACAGTTTTACATCAACAGAGGTGGATCCTAGGACAAATATGGCAAAGGGATAAAACCACCAAGAATCCCTCTTTGCCTGATGTGTAACCTTAACAATTTCCTAATTCTGAGGAATCTCTGGCAAGTGGGAGAAGACCTGTCTGGGGATATGTGCACCCCCAAGTACATCCTCTATGCAGTGATAAGGGAAGTGGGACCATCTACTATTTCTACAAGTCCGTCCTAAACCCATGGAGTGGGGAACACTCACTCCAGCTTTTAAGGAGTGATTTTGTCATCCTGGCCACATTGAATTGGTCAAGGTGAGAGTTGAGTTCAAATAATCATATGCCATGGAATCCTGTAATTATCCCCACAGAATAAAAAGCATGAGGATTGTCTATACGTGTGCTATTGTGACAATTCCTCTGAAGTTTACCTCAAGTTGTCTAGCTTAGGCAAACAACAAACACTCAAAGATAATCAGAACTATAATTTAACATCCACAAAGATGTGTTATTGAAACATTATTTTTCCCTCTAAAATCACCCTCATTTTCAAAAAGGGCCAAATCAAGACTAATTCATTTGAAAAACAAGTCCAATTCTAACAAAGTTTGCCTAATTATTTAAATAAGCTCAGTAAGAATAGTGATAGATCATATAGATTTTTTCAAATTTGCTTTGCTGGAACTTTTCATGAGGAATCTCTAGATTGAACTTTTAATAGGCTCTCAAGGCCAGAGGCGAAGCCAAATACTTGCAATCAGACACACCTGAAATACCTGTAGATTCCTCTTCTTGAGGTCCCCAAAGTATCCTGAGGTTTCCTGTGCCAGCCAGGAAGTGACATTCTTTACTCACCTGGTAGGGCTGCTGGGAACTCTGTAAGCAAGGTATCAGGCCAACATTTCCAAGGGGCTCTTTTGGCTTCATGCTTTATATAGTCAACTTAGTTCCTTAAAGCTCTCTGGTCATATCCAGCAGTATTCTGTCACAAAATCAGAATCTATAGAACTTAGGAAATGACCATAATTGCCGTGAAAGAAAGAATATTAATTGAAAGCTTCTGAATTTTGAAGGGTTCTGGTAGGGAGAAAAGTTGAATGTTTCAGTTTGTTCACAAAAGAATATTTTATCATATTTCTGTAAAGTCATAGATATCTTAAGAGAAAGTTTTCTTAAATCTGGAAGAGCAAATATTAGAGAACCAGCAATGTTTCAAACAAGAGTCAAAACAACTATCATCATCTTCCTCAATTCACTTGGTCCCATGTTAGTAATTCTTGTTCTGTTTGAATGCAATTTTTCATTAACTCTGGAAATGTTTACTCAGCATAGTTTTATCATCTTAAAGATATCAGAAACCTGTATTTGTCAGAAGTTCTTTTCATGAATCTCCTTGAAGACAAAACACATTTTGCAAGACCATCAGAACACTGACTATAAGTGACAAAAGACTCAGAAATGGCCATGGTTAAAGAGAAAGCTCATTCTAATGCAGGTGACAAGGAAATCTGGTTGTTTCTGTGACACACAACATTTCAATAATTCAAGTAATGACCTTACACCAGGACATACTAACACTTTAGGAATTTCATGTAATTTCTGAAACAGTCATAGCATTTACCCATACAATACCACCCAACGATTATCATCATTGGTTTGACAATGCTTCCCGTGGAATTTAACATCCCAAATAAACAAGTTCAGTTAGGCAAAAAGATTTCATTTAGCATTTGAATCTTGGGAATTTTGTTTAAAAAGACCCCAGAAAGGAGGTGAGGATGCTCCGACTGCCTTTCTTTAAATCAATCAATCAATCCTCAGAAAGTTATAAAGCACAAGCCTAAATGGGATTACAGGTCATTACAAAACTTAAAACTTAATTATTTATTAACCAAGGTGGCAGTAAGAGATTCCAAAGGCAAATACATAGTGTTATATGGTTGTCGGTAAAACTTATCTCCTGTAAGGGGCACCCTGGGTGGCTCAGTCCTTAAGCGTCTGCCTTCAGCTCAGCTCATGATCCTGAGGTCCTGGGTCCTGGGATCGAGCCCCGCATTGAGCCCCGCATCAAGCCCTGCATCGGGCTCCCTGCTCAGTGCGAAGCCTGCTTCTCCCTCTCCCCCTGCTTGTGTTCCCTCTCTTGCTGTGTTTCTCTCTGTCAAATAAATAAATAAAATCTTTAAAAAAAAAAAAACTTATCTCCTGTAATATTGAGATGTCTTAGCTCTCTTTAGTAATCAAAAACCCAATAAAGACAAAACATAGAAACTTTGGTTTTCTGGGCAAAGAAAAGAAAAAACCTTGTGTAAATTTCTTATCAAGTGCAAACCAACAGTCCAAGAAAATGTTGTCTTTTTAACAGAGAGAAAAGCAGAATTTCAATCTTAGACCAGTGTACTTTTCAAATCCATTCACTTCAGGGGCGCCTGGGAGGCTCAGTCGGTGAAGTGTCCCACTCTTGGTCTCAGCTCAGGTCACGATCTCAGGGTCGTGATCTCTATTTCAGTTAAACTAACAACCTTGAATTAGCTTTCATACCCAATATGTTGCACTTGTGTCCATTAAAAAGTCAATCCGTTTGTTCCCCACTGTCGATTTTATTTGGGGTACCCGTGGAGAAATCTGGTGGTTTAAGTCCACGGGAACCCTGGGACCCTTCATGCTGATTTGGGAGCTGCCTCAGTTTGAACCCAATAAGGAAGTGTCCAAACAGCCTAAGTGCTTCTTGCTCCTCAATAGTGAGGGTAAGAGGACCAGGAGCCAATGGTGCCAGGGGCACCGAGGATGGCATATGAGCCCATTACCCAAGCCACATCCACAGTGGTGTATCAAGAGGAGGGGGAGGGGGGAAGCAGAGGGGGCAGGGGTGCCACAGGCAAAGCTGCAGGTGGATCTAAAGTCTGGACTAGGGGGTGCCTGGGTGGCTCAGTTGGTTAAGCGCCTGCCTTCAGCCTCAAGTCATGATCCTGGAGTCCAGGGATTGAGTCCCGTGTCAGGCTCCCGGCTCAGCGGGGAAACTGCTTCTCCCTCTGACCCTCTCCCCTCTCAGGCTGTTTCTCTCTCTCTCTCTCTCTCTCTCTCAAATAAATAAATAAATAAATAAATAAAAATCTTTAAAATAAATAAATAAATAAAGTCTGGACTAGGGGTGCCTGGGTGGCACAGTCAGTTAAGCGTCTGACTCTTGATTTCGGCTCCGGTCATGATCTCGGGGTCCTGGGATTAAGCCCCAAATCAGGCTCCACACTCAGCGGAGAGTCTGCTTGAGGATTCTTTCTCTCTCTCTCCCTCTGCCCCTCCCCCCTTTAAATAAATAAATAAATCTTAAAAAATAATAAAGTCTGGAGTAATATTCCATTATCTCTGTCTCCTATCTCCCCTTCCTGCAGAACAGGCTTTTCCTCTGATTTTCATCTCTTTGCACTATTTATTTAAGATGTGTCCTAAAATCAATCAATCAATCAATAAAATCTGTCCTAATGGACCTTCTTTGGGAACATAAGGAGTATTCCCCATTTTCCTGGGTGAAAGTTCAGAATGAACACTGAGGAAACAAAATTATAACTAGATGCAGCCATTAGCATGTTCTTCCCCCGAAGTTGGGGTGGGGGGGGCTTCCCAGTATATAGAGGCCAGTGGTGTTACAATTAAAAAAAAAAAAATCATCCTTTTCTTAGTCCCTAGCTTTTGGTTATATTCTTTCCATTTATTCAAAATATGGCCCAACGGGCTGTTTGGAAGGACAGAAATAGAACTTCCCATTATACACAAACTTAACACAACACACCCCACACATACACCAAAACAGATCTGCTCCAAATTCCAAACACAAAGACCATGACTCAAGGCCTTAGTTTCTCCGCAAAGACATGCCTGAGCCCCCAGAGCTTCACAAATGGGAAACGTGTGTCGGTGTGGACACACCAGGTCCAGGAGCTCATCAGCTTCCCCAAAGGCTCCTTTCATTTCCACTCAAACCAAAAAGTGAAACTGGCAGTTGGTGTTGGTCAGGAATCAGCAGGGCGTTTCCCCGAGACAAAAGCAGTCTCCTTGGCTGCAGGGTCGGGCCCCCCCGGGCTCCCTTCCAAGTCCAACCAACCTGGGGCAGCTGGTCCCCCATGACCTAGGATGACTAGCCTGGAAGTGAAGAGAAAGCCCCGGCATGCTGTGGGGCCGACTGGCTCGTCTGCCTGGCTCACAGAATTTGTTACAGAAACCCATGTTCTGTTGCCCGGCCCTCTCGAAAGGCCAATACTCAAGAGCCCAGTTTTGACTGGAAAGGAATATGAGCTTCGTTCAGGAGGCTGGGCACATGGGGAGAAGGCAGACTCTTGTCCAAAGGCCAACTCCTGGTCTTCTGCCTGGTGCAGGGATGTGTGAAGGGGTTTAATCGGATAAGGGAGTGCAGTGGGCTGTGACATTTCTTGACAACGTGCAGACAAATGAGGTCGGCTACGGAGTTATCTCAGGGCTCTCAGGTTGTGCAAGAAGTTCTGGTTCCTTGGTGCCCTGGGGTGGTTGTGTTCTTTTGTAAAGGAGGGCAAGGTCCAGAGATGTGCAAAGGGAGGTCAGTAAAGTCATGTGTGTGACCTTAAAAAGAAAAACATTTTCAGGGGCACCTGGGTGGCTCAGTCGGTGAAGTGTCTGACCCTTGATGTCAGCTCAAGTCTTGATCTCAGGAGCATGAGTTCAAGCCCTGCGTTGGGCTTCACGCTGGGTGGGGAGCCTACTTAAAAATAAGACAAAACAAACAAACAACCAAACAAAACAAAGAAAAACATTTCACGAGCAGATGGCTGGGCTGATCGGAAAGGCAGCTTCAAACGGTCTTCTGGCCTCTGTGGCCTGGGGTCGTTCTGGTTCTTCATTTCCCCAAGGCCAGTGGCCTGCCAATCTCAAAGAAAGGAAATTAGTTTGGTGGCAGATCAAGGGCCTTAGGTCAGCAAGCAAGGAGTGTGTTACCTTGAACAAGTTAACCCTTCAGACCAGCTGTCCCAACGGGTCAGCAGTTACACTCCCAGGAGGCAGAGGTCCTGACTTATTCCACCACAGGCCTCGTCTGCCCAGCTCTCAGGGGTCCTAGCGAGCGTGGAGGGCTCTCCTGATGGAATAAAACTAAAGCAACTTGGAAGGGTATTTCTTTACTGAGGATGCAGCAAGTTTCCTCCATCCATCCCTGAAGCCCCTGGCACAGCCGCGTGGCGGTGGTCAGGAGCTGGCCTGGGGAGCTGTGACTCTCGGCTGTCACACCTGTCGCTGGGGGCACATCAGGAAGGCCCTCCCTCAGAACGATGTCAAGATAATGAAATGGGTTCATATATGTACAGTCTCTGGTGTCAAAGAAAAATCATTCTGCAGCTTGTGAAGCCGGTAAGGAAGAGTGCGTTCAGGACCATGTGTTAGAGGCCAAGACTGTTGTTGCAAGAGCAAGAGAGATCAAGCTCCGCTCCAAAGAGAACGAAGGAGGCTGGGATTCACAGCTGAGGAGCAGAATGGGGGTCAGTGCACAGAGAATCACCCACGGAGACACCCCAGGTGAAGGCAGGCCACAGTGGCCAGGCGTGGAGCATGGGCACCCTCTCCAAACAGACTGAGCAGGATTCTTGCTACAACAGGGCCATGGACGGGGCCCAAGGACGAGGTTCAGAGGGGCCAATGTCAAGTCTGGTTAAGAGGAATGTCCGCCATTGGAAAGAAAGTCTAGCAGACACTAAACACTTCATGACGTTAGTAATTATTGTCACATTTCACATGCAGAACAGAATACTTTTAAAAAACAAACAATAGTGTCAAAGAAGAAATATAGTTAACCACACAAAAATAAATAAAAAATTTGACTTTACCATTAATCAAAGAGATCCACCAAGATGTCTTTTTTTTTTTTTTTGCCTATCAAATTAACATTTTAAAAAATGATCATGCTGTGTATTTGCAGGTGAATGGAAGGGACATTCTCAGACACACTGTGGTGTGAACATTGGTACAAACTTTCTGGAGGAAAAGTCATCAAAGACAATTCAGTATGTTCATACTCCCAGCTCCCTTTTCCTGAACCTCATCCCAAGAAAACACAGAGATGCACATAAAGATGCATGAACATCACTGTCAACAAAGTGTTCGTCATAATTCACAAATATACAAATTCGGTGGGCACAGCCACTCACCACGGTGCTATTACAATGCCCCAGAGGGGGGACCAGTCAAGTATTTGTTTAGGGAATTTGCTTTAAAAATTATGGTAAAAAAATAAAATAACAAATAAATAAAAATTATGGTAATAGTGAAAAACTACAGAGCAATACAGTCATGTGGTAGGAAAATATTTAACACTGTGAGAACATCCTCATGTGAATCTGCAAAAGCTCTCCTTGTATATGCACATGTGTTAATGGGAGACACACAGAGATGAGAGAAGAGGTGATGCCTAATAAAAGAATCGTGACTCCATATCCCCTAAGTAGATCGTGTAGATACCCAATAGTAGATCGTAAGACCATATCTCCTAGGTCTTTTACAAGTAAGAAAAACCTAGTTATTAAAAAAGAATAAGAGTTCATCATTCAACTTTGATATGTAGAAGAAACTATCATTTGATGTCAATGGTTTATTCCTACGCACCAAATATTTGGGAAACCGTCCCAGAATCATCCTGTTCCCTTTCATCTGTGTTGTACCATATTCAAATACTTCATCTCCTAAGAAATAGGCTTTTTTTTTTTTTTGCCCTTGATCAGGTGTTTTTGTTGGTGAGTGAGACAAAGCCAGATGAAAATGTCCAATACAATAGTATTGCCCGGAAGCCAAATATGGACCCTCAGGATACAAATAACCATCCTCATTCCACTTAGAAAGCTGGTGAAGCATTCATGAGGGGTCAGAGTCTCAGTTTGGGGGACAGTGGCCCATGGACAGAGCTAAGGGGACAGTCCCCGTGGTGCGGCAACGCTGGCCGAACGCTGGTCCTTCCTGGGGACCGTGGAAGGCAGAT
Source organism: Zalophus californianus (assembly GCF_009762305.2). NCBI lineage: Eukaryota > Metazoa > Chordata > Mammalia > Carnivora > Otariidae > Zalophus > Zalophus californianus. The sequence continues at coordinate 3,138,207 of NC_045601.1, read as the reverse complement.
AATTCTTTAGCGTTAGCTTCCAGCTCTACCACACAATAGCTATGTAGACTTGGACGGGCGACTTCTTAAACCTGCGTGTCTCATACCGTCCTCATGGGGGTCCCTGCAAGACCCTATGTGATCTGCCCTACTCCCACAACTCTCCTCTGGGCTCGTGGCTCATGCACCTGAGTTCCTTGTGGCTCAGTCCCCCAACTTACCTGACTCCCTGCCTGACCACTAGCCCCCCAGACTTGACGGCCAGCCCCTCCCCTTCTTAATGTCTCTACTCAGACTCCCCTTCCCACTGGTGTCTACCCAGTTACCTGACCCAGTGTTGCAGCCTGCCACCCCCACCGCACCTGATCGTCTCATCCGACCTGCTTTGTCTTTTTCTGCCTGCACGAACCCCCTACAAACACACATCCCAGGTGTCAAACCAGCGCCAGCCCCTGGTGGGCACCTGGTAAGTGAATGACTGTGGCTGCCGGGTGGCACAAGGCACGTAGGGTGCCCAGCACAGCGTGGGTGCTCCACGTCCCTGAGCTGCAGTGGTGGCAGCATCACCCTGCCCGTCTCTGGTCAAATAACCCCATCTCCCCCGTCCCCCCCCACCAACATGTGAGGTCAAACCACCATCGCCCTCTCCCCGAGACCCTGACAGACCCCCTTTCGGTGCCTGCAGCCCACCCACCCTTCCCTCAGCCTGCTTGCTCAGCCTCCCCTCCCATCCTCCTTGGACCCATGCCCTCTCAGAACTTTCCTTTTTTGCTCAAGTGGGAGCAGAGTTGGTTTCTATTTCCAGAAACCAAAGAACCCTAAAAATAGATTTTGCTTTCTCTGTTCTCTACTTAAATGCTTTTATGGCTGGTGAAAATCAAGGTTAGGAAGTCATTTGCTTTGACTTAATAAGTAGACCGAGCTCCCTGGATGTGCTAGTGTGTAGCTCCTGCCCAGATGATTCTTGACTAGTCACTTCCGAGAACTGAAAACACACAGAGCGCTATCATGTTCTGCAGCCTGTAGAAGCTGGCAAGTCGCAAACACAGCTGCAGGTCAGGTCTCGCAGAAGCCACGGCACAGGAATCCCTGCATTAGTGACTAGCAGGATCTAAAACCGAAGAAGCAATGTCAAAAACCGCCCATACCTTCCCAGCGTCCAGGGCCCCTCACTTGCATTCTTGTTAGCGAAAGGACATCAAACTGTTTGCCCATTTCTGGTTGCTACGGGCACTCCTCATGAATGGATTTTGAGTCACCAACTTTCTTGCTGTTATGTTGGGAAATCAGCAGATGACGATCTTATTTGGCCACCTAACACTTTAGGTAAAGATGAATAGAAAAGGTAATCAAAGAGTAAACAGGGAAAATGTTCCATTATGAACTGATTGCTAAAGTCTCAAGGTGATGGATGATCCCCCCTCCCTGACTTAGAACATCCCACAGATAAGACGGAACCGTCCGAACCAGTGGGTAGAAAATTGGGTGACCCCCAGAACACGGTTTCATCTGATTCACCTGAAATCTCTGCTTGGGTCATCCCACCTGCCTATAGATTTCTCCACACGCTTCGAAATCAGAATGCAAGTCCCCCTTTTATGGGCAAAAAATAGCTGCAGCTCAGGTGGACTATCGCCCAAGTCAGGCGGGAACGGGAAAGGGAGCTGTGGGTGGAGGGTTGGTTCCAGGAAGGAGGTGGTACCTGAGCTTTCAGGCGTGACAGCGACTTCGGCACAGACGCCTACAGGAACACCTGTTGGTGGCTGCACGTTTGGAGTTTGTGCGGGAAGTAGCGGGAGACGACAATGAGCTGAAGGGAGGGATAAGGACCGGCCTCAGGTGTGGGCCAGACACCTGTGCAGGACAGGACCCCCACCCCCACCCCACCCGAGCTCCTCAATTATTACCTTTCCTTTAACACCACCAGAGAACACCAACATTCCAAGGTATGCGTTAACTATGCGTAACTATGCGTAACAGTATGAATAAATGGTTTACAGGAGTGAGAAAGGCCAAACAGGGGCTTCAAATCGTAATTACGGGGGGTCAGTAACGGTTCATTCAGTCCTTCCGTGAATGGAAGGTCGGGAGGAACGGATCCACACTGTTTCATTCTGAGAATTAAGTATCAACTTAAAGACGAACCACATCCATGTTCAAATCCTAGCTGATATTTAATTCCACATGCAAAGGCATGAAGTACTTCTGTTTAAATCTTATTTCTTTGCCTGCTTAAAGAAACCCAGAAAAGGGGAGACAAGAGCAAATTAATCTTTTTAACCAAGATAACAGTGATCACAGGGAGCCTTCTCTTTTCCTTTGCTTCTAGGTGACTTTTCACCTTTTAAATTTTAATTTTAATTTAAATTTTTTATAATTCTAAATAATAATTTAAATTTTACTATTATATAGCCATGAGGTTGTTAAAATGTCATTAGAGATGTAGTGCTTCTATTTATTATGATTTATAAAATTTGTACTTGATTGTAAGCTTCTAGAAGACACCAAGTTGTTTTGTTTTTTTTTAAGATTGTTTATCTGAGAGAGAGTGTAGGCACAGGGGAACGGGCAGAGGGAAAAGCAGACTCCTTGCTGAGCAGGGCTCGATCCCAGGACCCCAGGATCATGACCCGAGCCGAAGGCAGGTGCTTAACGACTGACCCACTCAGGTGCCCCTTAAGTTTTTGAGAATGGAAAAATAAATGAGTAATGACCTGTAGTCAAATTAGTTGATATATGAATAGAAGAGACTTCTTGAGAATCCCGAGGGAGCTCTGGAAGCCATGTGAGGGTTTTTTAAATTTATTTACCAGTCTCTCATGTGTTGGTTTTGATGGTGGCCTTAAGCTGGAGAGCACAGGAGTATACCTTGCCCTGGGCTTGTTTTTTGGTGTGGTTTCTTATTATTTTAAGCAATTATTATTTGACCAAGAGACAGAGGAAATTCTGACTAAAGGTGATCACTTTTTCACTTTGGGTTTACTGTGCACTGAGGTGCTCCTTATTTATTCTAACATGGCTGGAAGAGGCTCCTATGGAAGAACCCGTAAAGGGGCTTTGAACCCTTACAGCCGGCAGAGGGAAGATGCCCACCCCGGCCGCACACGGCCATGTCCGTGTGATGAAATGTCTATTTCTCCCCACGTGACATTGTAAGTGACATGGGGAAAGAATCCTCGTGCACTAGAATGTCCCTGGAAAATCCAGAATTGGTGGTTATGATGAAGGGGTAGGCCTGCAATTCCCTCTATCCAGGAATGACAGCAGTCATCAAGAGATCATGTGAAGGTGCTGGCAGCCCGGGGGATGCTGGCTCTTACTGAGGGGCACAGGTGTGTGTGTGGGGGGGTCCCTCGCTGAGAGGCGGGGCCCCGGAGCAGCTTCATGCCCACACTAACACTCCAATTATTTTGGAGCCTGACAACCACCAGCCTGTTTGCCTCGTCCTTGGAGACCACGGGGGTGGGGCCCGGGACCCCTTTGAGTCACACTGAGAAAATCAACTTCTTTTGCTGGACAAGGGTGTGAGGCTTTTTTCTAACATCAGTTGAGTATTTTCTTAAGTACCCTTTAAAAAAATAATTTCATTTATCTTCTTCTTTTTTTTAATTGCAAAATGCATAGCCTAGCATCACAACAAGCAAGGATAATGGTAACCCTAATGTTGACTGGAGAAGGTTGGAGGAACCCACTCTAGATTCATCGTGGCTACTTAGCGAGGAGGGCCTTGCGGCGCCAGGAACAAGGACTCCTTTTTCTTTGTACGTTTGGTATCTTTGGTCACACTGAGCACGTGGGATTTTATAATGAAAAAAAGTCTGATAAAGAAAACTTTAACTGGGGGGCGCCTGGGTGGCTCAGTCAGTTGGGCATCTGCCTTCGGCTCAGGTCATGGTCCCAGGGTCCTGGGATCGAGCCCCGCATCGGGCTCCCTGCTTCGCAGGGAGTCTGCTTCTCCCTCTCCCGCTCCCCCTGCTTGTGTTCCCCCCCCCCTCTCTCAAATAAATAGATAAAATCTTAAAAAAAGAAAGAAAGAAGAAAGAAAGAAAGAAAGAAAGAAAGAAAGAAAGAAAGAAAGAAAGAAAGAAAGAAAAAGAAAGAAAAGAAGAAAGAAAGAAAAAAGAAAGAAAGAAAGAAAGAAAGAAGAAAGAAAGAAAGAAAAGCAAGCTTTAACTGAAAAGTATTTTACTATGTGAGGCCTGATCAGGCATGTGTTCCATATGGCAGAATTTCCTGTTTCCATCTGTCAAGTATCTGGGATTGCAGAATCATGTGAGACAGCTTCTGGGCGCTTCCAGAATGACTGGTAAACAAACTTGTATAATGTCAACACAATCCACTAAAAACCTCTCACTGGTCGTTCAGGGATATCGAAGAGCAGATCTGCGGAATGTAGCCCGTTTACGGTTCCTGAAAGACATCTGGATGTGCCCTCCTGGCGGCAGGCGCCCACAGATGGTCCTGGGACGTGCCTGGGAGAGTGTTCCCAAGACCAGGCATGGGAATTCATGGTCTCTTGACTTGCAGAACAAGCCAACAATATCAGCACGCCACACCAGGGTCGGTTAGTCACGTTCTGGCAACGAGAGGGGGCTGAGGAACAACTTCCATTCTCTGTGGTTCCATGTGGAGGGGTTAATGGCTCCATCAGAGCTAAAGGAATTGGTGTATCTCACAGCGGTCAGGGTTCCGAGACACACTGACGGAGCGACTCCGGACCTTTCCAGAAAGTCCGTCCGTGCCAGCACAGAGCGCTGGATGCTTCTGTCCACATGTCTCCCAGGAACAGGGTCCAAAACATGTCAAGCATATGTTCGAATAATGATGTAATAATATCAGTTTGGGTTGGATTCCTTAAAAACAGGCGCTGAAGGCGTTTCCCACAGAGAAGTATACGTGTTTTAAGCTCTGGAGGGTTGGTCGGGCCTACAGGACGGGGTGGGGTTGGAGCCCTGGCTGGCCTGTGCCCGGCCCAGGAAAGGGGCCTGGGAGGGTGGGCCAAGGGGGCAACCCGGGGCACTTCACAAAGTGCACACCAGGGGCCCCCCCCGCCCCTGCTCCCCAGGCTTCTCCTCCCCTCCCCTAGGGCAACAGACCCAACAGTGTGACAGCCCATGCCCAGCCAACAGTGTCCCTTGCACTCACAAGTCCCCCATCTGCTGTGCCCCCCACCCTCCACCTCTCCAAATGTTCCATGCCTTCCCCTGTTCCTTGAGAAAAAAGAACCCCAACAACTTACTCCGGAGCAAATGGGGCCCCTCCGTCGCCTTGCATGCCCAGGCCTATCAATATTTGTGCTTCAGGGCAAAGTTAGAGTCTTCAGGCCACTGACAAGTATGTTCCGCATTTGGTGGTGGGCAGGGGGCTACAGGAATCAGGGAACCAGGCCACGTCCAGCCTCGTCCCTGGTCCCCATTCAAGCCGGGAGCAGCTGCGTTCCTGGCCAGAAAGCACAGGGCTCTTTCTCGGCCAGCAGATCTCCTCCCGTCTGTGCCCCCGCTCCTCACTGAGTCCCCAACGAGCCGTGTTGGCAATTCCAGAACACAGGAAAGTGGGATGAAAATACTACACCGGGGGAAACATTACCCATGTGGTCAGTTCAGCCTCGCCGGAACATGGCTCACCTTTCCCCATTCTTTAGGCGGGGGTCCCTTCATTCTGGGCCACGTTCACAACATTTTGACCACATCTTTCTAAAATTCTGGCAAATGTTCCACTGTTTGTGGGAGAGTAGGTTCTTCTAGCAGTTGCTAGGCTCTTAGCACAGACAGGTGTCCCCAGAAAAGGTGCGGGGGGCTTGGAGACACTCAGGTGGGGATAGAAAGCAGAGCCTGTGGGTGAGATCATGTCAGTGCCGAGTCGCTGTGGCCACCCGAGCAGCCCCCCACCGTCGCGGCCCCTGGCCGGAGAGGTCCCCCCAAGAACCTGCTGGACCCAGGCCCCAGCCAGCGGCAGGCACCACTATGAGCCTGGACCCCGCGCCCCTCTCTCCGTCGGCATCTGCCAGGTGGTGGGCTTCACCCCAGTGTCTTCTCAGCGACGCCCTGGGATGAGTTTTCCGTGCTTTGGTCACAGCAACCACATGACCCCATTTCCACCCTCCGCTGTGCGATAAACTAGTAAAACACACATGACTTTGTAATTCCTGTACAATCATCTGAAGCTGAAGGGTGCTGGCCTTCTGCTCACAAAGTGGCAAAGTCCACGCAAGGCCTGAGGCTGTCCCGCCTCAATTTGCAGAGCTGTTGCCCTATGCACCAACGAGCACAAGGAGCAGGGAAGTGGGGAGACCACGTCTCCCCTGCAATCCCAGTACCCCCGGCGGTAACTACCAGGCATTGGCTCTGAGTCCTGTTGTCACTGTACCACACGTCACATAGAATCTCCCCCCTTTGTTTACACGACTGGCCAAGGAGTGTTGTCCAAACCAGTGGTGAATGTTAAGACCAGAAATGAAGACTAGTCCCCTTACTGCTGCACTGAAAAGGCAAAACAGGTTTGGTCCGTGGCCCCGCATACTGGAGCTGCTCAGACACAGGCCACAGCCGGGCAAGAAGAGCGAACCTGTGGGCCACGGAGGACATGATGGGCCACAGGGGACAGTGCGCGATCCTGTGGACAGCACTGGGCACCGTGAGACCCCATAGACACTATGGAACATCACGGCACACTGTGGGACACCGTGGGACGCCCTGGACACCATGGGACAGTGGACACTGGGGGACACTGGGGACACCGTGGGATGCTGTGGTTGGGGAGGTGGAGAATGCCCACTGAGGCAGAACAGACTCCTCTCCCCGACTGGTGTGGCCGTGCAAATCAAGCTCCCCTTGCAAGAAGAAAATATCTTTCCCCACGTATTAGTGACTGCGTGTGCTGAGGAATTGTACCTGTTCTTTTGCTTAAGGAAATAGAGGCAAAGTCCTCCCCGCATCCAATCTGATGAAGCACATCACAAAGTCAAAAACATGCACGCCTCAGTTATGAATATCAGCTATTTTTACTGTTTGGTAAACTAGACAGGGATCTCAGAAAAATGATATTTTCTGAAATAATGCAGAGAAAACATTGCTCAGCGCCTGCTCTGAGCAACGCTGTTGGCAGGAGGCTGGAGGCTGGAGGCTGGGCCCTTGCTTTCAGTCCGGGCTCTTGTCTGATTACCATTTCAAAATCTGTAGGATCTGTAGTTACAGCCATATCTGTTGCTCCTGATCTAAGCAATTTGTGATATTTTTTAAATTTCTTTTTCTCTTGAGTCTTACTACGGGTTGCTCAATTTAATCTTTAAAAAGAACCAACTTAAGTTTATGTTCATTTTCTCTATTGTTGGTACCCTGGTTTGTTGACTTCTGTTGTGATCTTTACTCATGAAGAGTTTTAAATCAATGTTCCACAGAAACATCAAGTTTCCTAAAAGCCCACCTTGAAGCAGCTTCCTCGAAGTCACACTGTGCACAGTCCTTGCTGTTTGCTCATCGTGTCTGCCGCAGTGCTCAGCTGCATGCCCCCCTGTGGACCCACAGCACTAAGCTGTCTCCTTTGCATGAAGGTCAGGAACCGGACCTCAGGTAGACCTGGGTATGACGCCCAGCTCAACAGCTGGATCATTTTGAGGTGTCGGTGTGAGCTCTTTACCCTTTAAAACTCTTTCTACACCTGTAAATAGAAGGAAGGTTGCTATGAGGACCAACGTGCCCATGCGGTTAGCACAGCATCTCAGCCCTCCTGGGTGTTGAAGGTACCAGGTGGGGACATGTGGAGGAAGCCACCTCCAGGAGTCACAGTGTGCACTGGCTCTATGAGCCCCGGTGCATCACCACCAGGTAGAAACCACTGTAGAACTTCAGGCAGGGGAATCTAACAGAGTGCATTGGCTTCTAAGTGTTGGAAGGTCTGGGGAAGCAAAAGGGAACACAGTGTCCTCCATCCCTTGCGCCTCCGGTGGTCTGCGGTCCTCCCAGTGCAGACTGCAACCAGGAGGCGGCTGGCGGGAGTCCGGGAGATGCTGACGATGCACGGAGGGGATGGAGCTGAGAGCCAACAGACAAGGAGCAGCACATCCTGAGAGGTGATGGGGCAGGTGCTCAGCCCTGTCTGCCTGTCTGTCTGTCTATATCATCTGTCTATCCACCTGTATACATATTGATATTTCTGTCTTAGTTTCAGCTGCCCTAAAGGAACACTGCTGGCTGGGGGCTTCCACACAGACACGTACTCCTCACGGGGCACAAACCTCTTTTATGAAGACTCCATCCCATGACCTAATCACTTCCCTCTAGGTGCTAATACCATCGCATCGGGGGTTAGGTTTCAACACGGAAATTTTGGGGAGACATAGACATTCAGTACTCTGTCTCCACTGTCTGTCTATCACCTACCCACAGAGTTGAGCTATTGATGTGTCCTCATTCCTGTTCTAGTCACTGATGCTTGTAGGTGTAATGAGAGTCTTCTTGAATTTCATAATATCACACAGACAAATGAATTCATGAGTAGCAGTCTTCACTCATTCATTCCACAAACTCTTACCCCGCATCGCTCATCACATGTGAATTATAATTCTTTCATGGCTCAAGTGTTTTGAACCCTGACACTTGTCAACTATGACATAAACGCTAAGAAATGAAAAATAGTGCTTCACCAACAGAACCGGGGCGAGGGTGTGGGAAGTGGACAGTTTCCTTTTCAACATTCAGTATTCAGGGGCGCCTGGGTGGCTCAGTCGTTGGGTGTCTGCCTTCGGTTCAGGTCACAGTCCCAGGGTCCTGGGATCGAGCCCCGCTTCGGGCTCCCTGCTCTGCAGGAGGCCTGCTTCTCCCTCTCCCACTCCCCCTGCTTGTGTTCCCTCTCTCGCTGTGTCTCTCTCTGTCAAATAAAATAAAAAAAAAAATTCAGTATTCAGCACCATCAAAGGGAGACCATGCAGAATTTTTCAAGGTGACTACTCATAGGCGCTCAGCATTTTTAGAGACCCTGTTGGATGTGACTTAGAATCAAGTCCCATCACTTCAAGTGCAACGGCTCCCATAACTGTTTCTGTAGGGGCATGTGTGTGTGTGTGTGTGTGCACGAGTGTTTGGGCACATGTCCGTGTGCATGTGAATCCACACGTGTGTGTCTGTGCAAGTATGCCTGTGTGTGCAAAGATGCAGACACAGAAAGGAAAGGGAAGGGCGCTAGGGCTCCCCACAGGCCCTGCAAGAGGCCCACTGCCTCTCTCATCACGTCTTCATTGCTGGTCTCCACCCCCACAGAGACAGGAACATAACTGGGCATCAGCCAGAAACAACAGCAGTAACAGTGTCCCAGCAACAGCAGCAGCCCTGGAAGACGACTTTCAGGAAGCAGAAAAGCAGCCAGGAGGTGCTCAGAAGAAGGGCAGAGAGGAGAGCTGGGAAAAGAAGAGAAACAGGATGAAGAAGGCCGCTTGTATAAGTGCGCATGGCGGGAGAGCACAGGGGGCCAGGCAGCGAAGCCCCACAGCGCGCACGGCCCCACAGGCCCCACAGCGCGTGCGACCCCAACGAGTGCAGAGCACGCTCACGGGGCCAAACCCCCGCCACACCCAAGCCTCCCCCTGCACATCCCCTCCCACCACCAGGCACCCACCACCGAAGACCCCATCAGGAACTCCAGCACAAGAGTTAACACTGAAACAAACACAGAAAAGGAAAAAAAGAGAGATGGAGGGCAAAACAAATCTTTAAAATGTTAGGTTACAATCCAGCTGGAGCCCTTCTGACCAGCAGGGCAAATTTCTTCACCTCCATGTCCTTGTGTATAGAAATAGAGAAGAGGGACTTTTTTTTTTTCAGATTTCAGTAAAAATTTCTTTTCTCACCTCTTTATGCTTCCCAAAAGTGTGTGTGTGTGTGTGTGTGTGTGTGTGTGTGTGTGTGTATGTATGTGTGCGCGTGCATGCGCAAGCGAACCTTAATGGTAGGAGGAAATTGATGATCCTATCTTACTGTCATACATAAATGACCTTAAAAAACACCCAAAATCATGGACCATGTTATGGACTGAATGATGTCACCCCAAAATTCACATGTTGAAGCCCTAAGCCCCAGCGTGACTGTATTTGGAGCTGAAGCCCTTGGGGAGGTGATAGGGGCGGGCCCTGATCCAGTAGGACTGGCGTCCTTGTAGGAAGGGGAGGAGACCCTGGAGGCCTCTCTCCGCTGTACGCTGTCCATGGAGGACAGGGCATGTGAGCACACAGTGAGGAGGCAGCCGTCTGCAAGCCCGGGAAGGGAGCTCTCACCAGATGCTGAATTTGTTAGTACATTGATTTTGGACTTCGAGCCTCCAGAACCGTGAGAACATACATGTCTGCTGTCGAAGCCCATGGTCTGTCTATGGCGGCCTGAGCTATGGGCACAGACCCATTGGTGTCCTGAAGAACAGCTCAGTGGTAAGTGTGGTCCAACCACCGTCATTGCTCCTGGCGGACGGTCTCCTAAATTATGCTGTTTAACAGGTGGGTTCATTCAGTTAGAGAGCAGCGTCTAACTAGTTTTGCATCTCAGGTACCCCTCATCCAGTAGAAACAGGGTAGAGATTTGCTGAATAGGTGAATGAATTATTCCGGGCCCACTGGAATACTACCCTGCTCAAAGTAAGGTATTCTATCTGTATCTATTAGAGTTGGCATGGAAAATCAGGAAATTGTGAGCAATGTGCACCACTTGGAGATGGTTTTCAATACGTCAGTCAGGATGTCCACAGTCCTCCCCGGACACCGCTCCCCCCCCCCCCGGTAACGTTGTGGCGTAGAGTTGTGCAATGCGGTTCAGGGGATGGCAGGGACTCTGGAATAGGAAGGTCAGAGGCAAGGCCTCCAGAAGCGGGATGTCCAGTGTTGCCAGCGCCATGGCTCCCACGGGCACTCTGCGCCAAGAGCCAACACCGACCTGTGATAACTTTCTCCATTTGGGTCACCATGTTTCGCTCTCCATGCCATGACTAACATGTGGCTGGGAGAGGGGTTTGGCCCCTAGAAAAGGAGATTCTGATATTGACATTTGGGGTCTTTTATGACAAACATAATTGGCAAGATCCCTGAGGACTTCCCGGTACTTCTCCTTTTAGAGAAGTGGTTCCCAAACCCAGGCGCGTCCCAGCTCCTGTGGGGCCCCCTCTCAGATCTCCTGAATTAGGGTCTCTAGGTTTGGGGTCCAGATCATCTGTATCTTGAAATGTTTTCCCAGTACGTCAGATGTAGTGGTTCTCACAGTGTGGCCCTAAGATTTTGAGGGTCCCCAGGCCCTTTTAGGGTCTTGGTTTTTATTTCTAATGCAGGAAGTGTTGGAGGATAGAATCCACATAAACAAAAGTTATTTGGCCTCCCTCAAGAACTTAGTCTTTGAGACCTAAAAGTTCAGGAATTCATATACAATTTTCTAGAGTTTTTAGCCAGTACTTAATGATCTAAAACTACTTCCTAAAGAATCTCTACCATTTTTTTTGCAGGTTTCCATATAACCCACGTCTGCAAGACGGGATGGGCCAATGTGGGAGAGGATGCAACTGGATATTCTCCCACTGGCTTTTATCAAGAACAAGTATTGATATGAAGAACATCTATGCATCTTCCAGAAACTGCATTTAAGGATACTGTCCATTGTGTTGTATACAAATATAAACATAACACAAAAATCGTTTTCTCCAAGAAAAAGTTTGTCTCTGTAATGGGTCGGTGTTCTCATTATTGGATATTGAAATTATATAACTTACTATTTTTAATTTTGTCTTTGCTACCAGCTCAGAGGTAAATTTTGTATTCAGAACATAAATTATAAATAATTTTGAAATAAGAAGGTAAAGCACAATAGACACTTTTATTTTTAAACTCCTCAGGAAAATAAACGTGTAGATCCCCCACCACAGGTATGCATTAGACAGAAAAACCTCAGAATATTATAACCAAGTTGGGTATTGATTTTGCACATATAATTGCCAGAGACTAATGTCTTATAATGAGTAGTGAGGTTTTTTTGAGGTAGTAATAATTCCAGCTGACCTTGAGCTGGTGACATGCAGAGGTTGTCCCCAATGCTTTACACACATCTCATCATAATCCTTACCAGGATCTGCTTCGTCATCTTATCCCCATTTTAGAGAAGAGGACACAAAGACATTTAATGGGATACGGCTGACACCGGACAGCATCAGTATGGAAAATCTGTCTTTGACCTTTAAACACGGGAAGGGATGTTTTCCCGGACCACACCAGAGACGTGCTCAGTCTCTAACCTGGGCCTGAGGCTCCCATCCCAGGCCGTGGGAGAAGCCGCCTCCAACTGGACAAGGTGATGCTGGTCCGAACTGGGCCACTCCAAGCACCCCGCAGGTGACAACGGCGTCTGTGTGTATTACGGGCAACACACAGGTGTTCTTACTGCTCATTCTGCATAGACATAGTTCAGGACTTGCTTTGGCTGAAATTTCCATGCTAAAAAACAGGTGCAAAAGTGCAGGGTCAGAGTAAGTTTAATATGAGCAGATCCCGTAGATCATCCACCTGGCGGAACTGGGCACTTTCCAGGGAAACCACAAACCTAAAGGTTCTGACTTTTGCCATCTCCTTTTTCCAGAAATAAAGGAGATCAACATAAAAGTCTGTCTTGAAGTGCTAGGGTATTCCCTAAACATATGGAATTAGGTCATATATGCCCAGTCTCTAGAATGTTACATGCATTTCGCTTGCACCGTGGTGTTAGATGATCTCTCACCCCCACCCTGAAGGCTCAGCCTCTGCGGTGGGGGCTCCTGCCCCCTGCTGCAGGACAGCGCGGCCACGGGAAAATCTGACATAATACCAGCACTTCCACAGAGAGAGCACGTTCCCAACCGTCTTACTTCCATGGACACCTTGTATTATTTTTTTTCCTCTGTGAACCCAAATATTCTAAAGAATTCTAAAGAATTCTAAACCACACTTACTAGGGGATACCACCCTTTCTAGAAATCAAATAGTCCTCACTACTATTCAAACTAACCCTTCAACTTCTAACTGGTGTGACCTACCAGTTTGAAATTACTTTCAGCAAGTAAGAAGTGGCCCAGTAAGCATGCATGGGGTGAGCTTCCTGACACGGACGCAGAGTTTTGTTGTCATGTGGTACATCTGGGGAGCGGATTTGGAAAAGAGCTTGCATGGGGTTTGCGATTTGAAGCAAGGTTAAGTATCACTGCCAAACAGCTTTTTATTTTTTTAGGCTATTTATTTATTTATTTGAGAGAGAGAGAGCACAAGGCAGAGGGAGAAGCAGGCTCCCTGCTGAGCAAGGAGCCCGACATGGGGCTTGATCCCAGGACCCCGAGACCACGACCTGAGCCGAAGGCAGACACTTCACCGAGTCACCCAGATGCCCCCAACAGCTTTACTACAATAATATTGGACCATCATTAGAATTCTTAAAATCCTGGTCATTGCTGGTAGTAATCAGAGCCAATGGACCCTCATCGATCCCTGGATCCCAGGCCCTCGGGTGGGGCAACAACACAGAAGGACCGCCCCACTCCAACTCCAAACACCTTAGGAATCTCTTCCCGACCAGTTTTTTAAAAATCTTCCTCAAAAAGAAAACATGAGGCATTGAATTTCTCTTTTATTTGAACATTAAGAAAGTGCAGCACAGGGACTCAAAAAACCTTCTCAGTATGTCAGCAACAACATGAAGAGACATCGTGTCGTGTGTAGAACCTTTTGTTTTTATTGAGGGTCATCAAACAGAGAATTATAAATGTTCCACTCATCTGCCTTTACAGTGAAGAACAAGGCACAAAAAACTGTTCGACAAAAGCCATGGGAAGAAAGAGCTCAGTGTCTCACTGCAGCCAGTTGAGAGATGGGGACAGGGACCCAGAGAAGGGGGGGGAGGGAAGAGAGACACAAAGAAGTGAAAGGGACACACAGAGCCACATGCTGTGGCAGCGTCAGGACCCGGGACACACACACACACAGGCAGACACGGAAAGATGCTTGCAGAAGTGATTACTTTAGGACAGTCTTTAAAGCGTTACTGTAAGGAGCAGAAAGCTTGGTCTCTCAATGACTGGTCTCTGCGCTGAGCGCACACAGAGCAAGTTAGCGCGCTGCACCCTGAGCTCACTCTGAGCCCGCCGGGCACCGTCGAGGGCCAGCACTCTGCCTCCGCCGCAGCATCCATGGGACACGTCTCCATGTCACCCCCGGCCAGATTGCCACCTGCGCCCCCCTGGTATTAGTACATTTATTTTAAATAAAAGACAACCGAGCTCTTTGCATTCAGACAACACAGGCTGTTCAGTGGGAGGGGTTTTGTTTGGGCAACTCATCTGGCGGCTGACCTAGCCCCCGCTGAATTAAATGCTTCACGCTTGACTAGATTTGTGCGGGGGGGAGAGAGAGAGAGAGAGAGAGAGAGAGAGAGAAACTAGAGCAAAGATCACAAGAAAAATATAAAATCGGTTTTTAAAAATGTAAGGCTTCAATGTAAGATGTAATTAAGACTTACCACATTAAAGTCCAACATGATAAACATTCAGCTACTTATTGACTTTTACAAAATAAGTCAGAGTTGAGGTAATGGATTACTCTTCTATGCCCAGCCTTATCTGATGATGACATTTGTTTTTGCTTCTCAACCTTAGAGTTAAATATAATCAGATGCGTGGAGGAAATATCGAGAAATCAGCTTGGAGTTAGCGGGGAAGGCGATGGCTGGCTCCTAAAAGGCTGAGGAGTTTTACCCTTTACTCAAATAATAAGAATTTTTTTTAAATCACTATACACAACTGTACATCCATGTTACTGATTTTTACACAGTGATTAAAAATACTGGAAACACACACATCTAGCCCACACCCCAGGAAGCGACTCCCACTTGCTTCCTTCAGTAAATTGCTCCTCTGGCCTGGAACATTCTGTTCTACATCTACATACAGCTCTTCGATTTCCCCCTCTCCCCGTGGTTAGCGTTTTTCTTTTCTTTTTTCTTTCTTTTTCTTTCTTTCTTTCTTTCTTTCTTTCTTTCTTTCTGTGAGCAGCACTTCAAATAAAAACAATGAGTTTTAGCAGAAGCTGAGACTCACTCCTGTTCACATCTCCACCCAGCCTTTTAAAACCACCCCCACAGCTGTGTGCTGTTGTGAGAGACAGGTGTGTGTGCGTGTGTGTGAGCACTGAGTGTGAGAGCACCGAGTGTGAGGCCATGTGAGTGTGACAGTGTGTGGTATGTCAGTGTGTGGAGCAGTGAGTGTTGTGAGCGACAGTGTAAGTGTTCACGAAGTGAGCGCTATGGGTGTGAGTGAGTGAGCGTGCGTGGTGAACGCGTGGGGCAAGAGTGTGCAGGCTTGCACCGCGGGCAGGACCGGGGCCTGGACGCGGCCTCGGGTGTGGACAGAGCCCCTCCCAATCCAGCCTCACTCACCCGGTGGAGTCACTGCTGGGGTTCCTACCCTTCCCCTCACGAGTTGGAAAAGTTAGGCTAACTTGAGTTTCCAAGCTTTCCCATCCCCGACATGTTTTCTATTTTGGAGAAACAAAATCATAAATGCAGCCCCACGCCCAGTTCTGCGACAGACAGCCACCCTCGTGAATGCGCTCCTGCCAGCCGACACCTCTCCTTGGACCCGGGCACCCGAGAAAGTGACAGACCACTGGCCCAGCCAGAGGGTCTCTGGGACATACAAGAATCTTAGGGGGTGGGCGACCCGAGGCATTTTCACCGTGGCTTACTCCCCGACCAGCTGAGCCCCAAGGGCATGTGCGGGAGCGAGGAGGCCAGAATGCTGCGGGAGGCAAGCTCGTGGGGTAGAGTCCACGGGTGTGGGAGAGGGAAAGGGGGGCTGTCCGGGCCGAGAGTGGGGAGAGCCCGGACAGGAGGCGGGCCGGGGTGGCGGCGGCCGGCGAGCCTGTGCCTCACGCCGGCCCTTCAGGCTCCCAGGAGCCCAGGAGGGGTGCGGTGCAAGGCAGATGAGGCCGCCAGGTGGAGCGGCGGGTCCACGAAGCCAGCGCGGGGCAGCGGGGGGGCCGGTCCTGCTCGCGGGCGCCAGGAAGGTGGCGGCGGGTGCCGGGGAGCCCCCAGGGCGTGCGGGGGGGCCCCGGCGGTGGCCGCGGGCGTGGGTGCGGGGGGCCAGCGGGCAGGCCGGCTCACAGCGTGCTCAGGTGCGGCAGAGTGTCCAGGGGCCCCGCGTGGTCGCGCGCGGCGGCCGCCTTCTCCACGCCGCGCAGCCACTCCGTGCACTTGCGGACCAGGCCCTCGTCCGCCACCGGGGGCTCCTCCTCGTATTCCACGTCGTCATACTTGTGCCTCTCGTTGAGCAGCGACACCGGCAGCGCGGGGCGCGGGGCGGGGGCCTGCAGGGGGCCGGGGGGGCGGCGGGCGGCGGCCGGGGCCCGCGGGCCGGGCGCAGGGGCAGGGCCCGAGCAGGCGCCTGGCGTCGGCCGAGGGCGAGGGTGGCGGCCGGCAGGGCCGCACCAGAAGCTGCTTCTCCAGGTGGCGCCTCTGGAGGAGCAGGACGGCCTCGGGGGTCAGGCTCAGCGAGAAGCGCACGGCGGCGTCGGGCCCGGCGGCCCCCGCGTAGCTGGGGGCCGGAGCGGGCGGGCCGGGCCGGGGGCGCGCGGAGGGGCTGGGCCGGGGGGCGCGCCGGGCCGGCGGCCTCTTCAGGGTGGTCGAGGGGCCAGGAGCCGGACAGCAGCCCCTCGGGCCGCTCTGAGGGCCTCCTCTTCCTCCGCGGCGGCGGCGGGCGGTGAGGGCGCAGGCGGGGCGCAGGTGGGCGCCGCGGCCCTCCGGGGGGCGCCGGACCTCCGGGGCGGGGCTCGCGCGGCGGGGACTCCTGGGCTCCGGGCGGCCGCCCGCGGCGGCGTGGGCGGGAAAGGCATGGTACCCGTCGAGCCGGCGGGTCATCCGCGCCCTGGAAGGAGACGGGCGGCTCTCAGTCGGCGGTGCGCGGGGGCCCGGAGCACCCCCGCGGGTGGCCGAGCTCGGCGCCGCGTGCTCCCGCCGCACCCACCTGCGTCCGGCCGCCGCATCCCCGGCTCAGTCACGTCCCGGCGCCCCCACCCAGGGTCCGTAAGCCGAAGCACCCTTCCTTCCTTGCTTCCGGGCCGGGGCTCGCCCCCTGCCCCGCCCCCCCCGCCCCCGCCGAGCTCGGGGACTCCTCGGCCCGATCCGCGGGCGGGGACAGGCGTCAGCCGCCCGAAACCCGGCGAGCGCGGGCACAGCCTGGCCCAGGCGGAGCGGGACGCGGAGGCAGAAGGAGGAGTCGAGCGCCCGGCGGGTGTCACGACCGACTGTTGCGTGCGACCAGACACGGAGCCGGGGCAGCGCGGGCGGGAGCGGCCGGAGACACTGCCCGCCGCCTCCCTCCGGGGCCGGTTTTCATCTTCGGGAGGCGGGGAGAGGTCCTGGGAGGGCCGGGTGCGTCCTCAGCCCTAGGCGGAGTCCTCGCCCGTTGGAGGGAAAGTCCTTGACCACCGCCCAGTGCCTTTAAGATGGTGGGAGGCCCCCGCCGCGGGGAGACTGGCCAGGCTAGCCGCGCGCCCTGCGCTCCAGTGTCGGCGGAAAAGCGCGGGGGAGAAGGCGCTTCGGGGCATCATTGTAGTTCCCTTTTTGTCATGTTAATACCACTGCTGAAAGACAGTCATCTGAAATTAAAGACCTAGTTTTATGAATAGGCAAACAGTCCGGTTTCAATTATATCATAATAACATAGGAAATAGGACACATTGAGTTCTTTTAATGAGTGATCACTGGGTGAGCAAAAGCAGTGATTTATTGCTACGACAGAGGTTCAAAATGAATGAGACATCTTCACTGTCAACTTCTATTCCAGTTGTAGAGACATGAACACACTCCTACAATGTTCAGATGAACAAGTGAACAGTTACTCAGGAGTGCATCAGAAGTTAGTGTCACATAAGCAGCCCCTGCATTCTTAAGGAGGATTATCCATTCATTAGATCTCCAAGAGATTTTTTTCCATGGGACATGCTTTTCAGGCCTAACACGGGAACATGACCAAGTGCGGGTAAACTCCAAAGTGCCCCAGCAGCAGCACCTCCAGGGTGTGAGGGTCCAGACCCCATGCCCCTCCTGCTCCCATGTTTTCAGTTGAGGTGGCCGCCAGATCAGGGCACCAGGCAAGAATGGAACTCCACAGGTGGCCAGAAGCACTTCTCACCAGGGCTGGGGGTGCAGAGGGAGGTTTAGGCCCCATAATCTCCACCACAACCGAAACCCACCTGAAATCTACATATATATTCTCCATAAAATGTGCAAACACAACTTCAGGACAAGTGGCCCAGCGGTCATTCTCTCACACAGACATCTTCCCCTTCCTGCCAGGGCCTCAAGGGTGGCCAGTCGCTGCCCACTGCTGGGGTGCGAGTGAGTGTGTTTGAGACAATTTAGGTCATAAAATCTCTGCGGTGGGTACTGAAAGCACCTGTGTATTTTATTCCAAGTTCCTGTGTTTCTAGGTGGGGGTGGGGCCGGGTACGTAAGCGGTGGCAGCAGGTGGACAGTTTCCCGCCGGGAGAGGCACAGGACTGGAGAGCAGATGGAGACAGAAGAGGAGGGAGGCAGAGGAGGACCCAGGAGGGGAAGGTGGGCACAGCCCCAGAAGTAAACTACGGAGGGAAACCAACAACAGAGGCGTTGCCTATAGATGCGAGTATGGACCCCAGCTGTTCAAAAGCTGCGGTGGTGTCAGTGATGGGGTTATCTCTCCCTCCCAGCTCCTAGGTGCTGCAGAAGTAAGGGCAGTTGGAGGCGGCGGCTGGGTGGGCGATCCCATAAGCATAAGGACTAGCAAACACTGATTGGGGCATGACAGGCACCCTCCTGGCTCCTACCTGTTTCCGCTCGGCTAGGAAATGGGAGTCGAGTGGGGGAAGCAGCCCCAGGCATCACACAGCTCCAGTGGATGTTGAGGACAATCCCAGCAACAGAATTCCAGCCCACACCTGAGCCACCCCACTTAGGGAGAGGACAGTCCTGGGTTGCCAGGGGTGGGTGGGGTGGGTGGGGGATGGGCCCACGCCCACCACCATACCCGCAGAGAAAGTGATGCACACATCTGACCAGACAGTCTCTGGGATTCTCCAGGTCCCCACACATCCCGTCACAGCCCAGAAGCTTGGAAACTGGGGAAGCTGGAAGTGTGCCTGACCTCCGAGGAGAAAAGTGAATGCCGAGCACTTGCCATCCCATCACCTGCCAGGTCAGAAGGGCCAGTAAGCACCATGGCTAGGGGTGAGGACTTCCCATAGCTCTTTGATGGAGGAGCCAGCGCTCCTGAGGGTCCTCGGCTGTTTCCGATTCTGCTCGAGCATCACCATGAGTGCACTGATGTTCCCTGCCACTGCCTCTTCTACTGGAGCCCTTCAGCCCTTGGAAACTGGAGGCTAGACCTAGTGGCAGAGCCTGGCTGGGAACGTGGGCAAGCAGCACCTGTCGCCCGCGCTGTCACGGCCCGAGTCCCTTACACATTCTATCTGGTTGACTGGAGAGCTGGTGACAGTTACCAGTAAGGAAAACCACAGTAGGACAGGCAGCCAAATAGAAGCCTGGGATAGGGGATGCGACGGAAAAGCAACCACAGTCAAGAAATCAGGTCAAATCTAACCTGTGATTTGCATGGATTTTGCGCAATGTGCCAGAACAGAACAATGGGGCCACAACTATATATTAAAATAGTGCAACTTGAGTATCGGAATTCTGGGATCGGCTTATCAGTTCCCCAACCGTATTTCTGGGATCATCAGACTACAAGAGTCCACGTCTAAAACACATGAGTATGTTTCATCTTGAGGTTATAAAAGTTACTCTTTCAAGTCAGCTGGTTGATTTGAAAGGTCAGTTACCCCAAATCAAATATGTGTATTCAGAACTGTCCATATTTTTTAACCTATGACATTTAATTTTCCAACTGCATTTATTTGATTGTCCTCGTTGACACAATGTTACATTAGTTTCAGGGTACAACACTGAGATTCACCAGTCTGGGTGTCCTACTCTGCCCCCAAGCGTAGCTACCATCTGTCACCATAAGGTGCTGTAACATTTATTTGATTTTCAAATTTCAAATAAACATAGTAATTGTCCACCACGTGGGAATTAGTAGTAATTTTTTTTCTCCTACTGTTGTATCAGAGTTAAGAAAATGTTTCATTTTTCTCTTTAACTTACCAATTTCTTGGTTTTACTAAGGCGTGTAATACTTCATGCATGTTCAGAAAAATTTCAAAAGGAAAACAGATCAATGCTCTGTTTTTCTAAATTACACCTCCTTCCCACAGGCAATACTTCATTTCTATATTTGGATTCAAATGATTTTCCTTGATGGAGCAATAAGAGTCAAACACCTAGAACTAAAACGAAATTTGAATTTTGAAACACAGAGAGCTACTTCTGGTTTTTAAAATCCTAGTGTTTTCCTGGGAAATAGAAAAATTGGTTGATAACTAAAAATAACTAAATTTCTTCTTCTCACCATTCGGTTCCTGGGAGAGGCTCTGGGGGTAGAAAACGCTGAGGAAAGTGTTCAGATGCTACTTACTTAGGAGTCTTGTTCCCCAACAGTAGATAATAATCCACTTCATCCGGATTGCTTCACTCGAACCTCAGCAGAGCCTGAGGGCAGAAGCTGCAGCATACCTACATTTTACAGAGGAGAACCGAGATTTGCCCAGGAACATCCTTTGCCCAGGAGCACCCAAGCAAGCAGAGGTGGGGGCCCAGGGCACTCTCCCCTCACTGCTGCCCTGGGACTCAAGGCTCCTGACACTTAGGACTCAAAGGGCTTCTGTTTCTATGGCCTCTATCTATTGATGTTAACCTTATTAGAAATTTAAAGGAAGACTTAAAAAAAATGTTTATTACTACATTTAAAAATGATGAGCCCGTTACATTAACAATACACCCATTACGTGTCCATGGTACCCAGGGCGCCTGGCTGGCTCAGCCAGAAGAGCACATAACTTGATCTCGGGATCCTGAGTGTGAGCCCTACGTTGGGTGTAGAGGTTACTAAAAAAAAATAAATAAACTTAAAAAAAATAGACCCAGGGACACCTGCGTGGCTCAGTCTGTTAAGTGTCTGCCTTCGGCTCGGGTCATGATCCCAGGGTCCTGAGATCGAGCCCCGCATCGGGCTCCCTGCTCCGCGGGAAGCCTGCTTCTCCCTCTCCCACTCCCCCTGCTTGTGTTCCCTCTCTCGTGTCTCGCTCTCTGTCAAATAAATAAAATCTTTAAAAAAAAAACGGTATGCCTCCAGTTTATACCATACCTCTTCCTTGCAGAGCTCAGACTTTTGGGTACGCTAAGCGTACTCCGCACCCCCGTGGGGGCGACACGTCTCCTAGCGTGCGTGCTCACACGGCAGGCCGGCAAGCGTGGGCGTGAAGGTGCCAAGCCAGGCCCCTGAGCTGCCGCCCAGCTCCGAGCACCGCAGGACGACAGCCAGCGGCGTGGCCAGCAGCCCCACGCGGCCCGGGGTGCCCGGGGTGCCCGGGGGCGGCGGCGCGGGAGTTCAGCCGGCTGGGGACGCCTCCCGGGGGCCTCGCCGCCCCGATACCTGCCGCCCCGTCCCGCGAGAGGCCGCAGTGGACTTGCTCCCTCACGCTACAGAAGCAGCGCGTCCAGAGCTTCCCCGGGAAGGCGAGGGCAGACCCCGAAGTAAGCCACCCTGGCCGGGGCGCCTGGACAGCGAGGTGGGCCGCGGGGACGGGGCGGCTTGCTCAGGCCCCCGCGGGCTCGGCGGGCCGACGCGCCGGCAGTCCGGCAACGCGGCCGCACCCACAGCTCTGCCCAGCTGTGTGCGGCCGCGGGGGTTGCAGTGACCTGCGGACACGTCAAGAGGTGATTTGACATTCAGAGACGAGCAGAAGGAACGGTCCCCCCCTTTTGCCTCGCCCTCTGGGGACAGCCCTTTTCCAAGAGACCCCCAAAGGATGACAGCGGGACCTCTGGGGGCACTCAGGTAGGACGTCATCACGTCCAAGGTCTTGCAGAGGTGTGTGTTAAAAGCGGCCTTCCACACAGACACCCATGGCCTCTTCTCAGTCCGGAGCCTGTGCCCCGGGCCAGGCACTGCTCCCCACTCCCCCCGGGGAAGTCCTCTCGGGCAAAGCAGACCCTCAGCTTTACTCTTTCTTAGGCCAGGAGGTGGAAGCTTGCAGAGCTAAGGACCTAGCCCACGAGTGCACAGCGACACGGGTGTGGAGCCCACTCTTTCCCCCAAGCTCTATTCGGTGATGGAGCTGCTGACAATCCCAGCCAGGGTGACCCACACTAGCCTGTTCCCCTCCTCCGACACCTGCCCTTGGCCTTCAACAGGAAGGCCCTCCACTGTTACTCAATAGATTTTCATGTTTTGAGGATCCCTGTGAGGAGCAGGCAAAAGCAATGGGAACAGAGAAACGCTACATTTTGCATACAACGTGGGGAGCCAGGGTGTCGTGAAGCCTCCAGGGCTCATCTGTGGGCCCGGCCGTGAACCTTGGCCCAAACTGCTCTCAGGGACGCTGAGTGGGCCGGCCCAGACACACGCCCGCCGGGTGTGATGTGCTGGTGCCGCCGACCAGCTGCGGACCTGCCAGGGGCGGGCGGAGGCTCGCCCTGTGACAGGAGGGGAAGCAGGGTGGGGCAGGCCAACGGGACAGGGCCCCTCCCACACACCCCCTCCTGAAGATGCGAGTGTGCAGGGAACAGTCCGGCCTGAACTCTCTCATGTGATTAGTGAGACTCCCCCATAAGCACACCCCAGCCAGGGCCTGGCCCGCACTGCGGCAGACCGGTTCCCCTCACCCCACAGGCTCTGAAACCCACCGCCACGTCTGTCCGTCCTCCCCTTGCTGGTGGGGGGGGGGGTGGTGCCAGGACCAGGCTGGTCCCCTCAAGAGGGAACTTGCTCCTCGTCAACGGGCATCGCGGGGTTGGCAAGCAGGAGACGTAACTAGGCGCACAAACACCACGCCGGGCAGGGAACCCGAGCTCGTCAGTCATGAGTCCCCCCACACCCCCACTAGCTCCCGAGCACACGGGCCTCTGCCGCCGCCTGGGCTGGGACGGAGGGCCAGCGGAGGGCTGCGGGCTTTCTCCTCTGTCCCAGGGCCGCCCCCTCCCCCCCCGACAGACCTCTTGACCAGAGCTCTGCGCTCGGCTCTGGGACCCCCTGCGCTGGTGGGGAGGCAACGGGCTTCCAGGGAGCTCTGCGTACTCACGGTTCCACTCTGGCACTCCAGCAGCGGCCTCCGCCCGCAGGACTAGGGCACCTTCCAGCCTGGCTACGTCCGCCCCCGCTAAGCATCGTGTCGGGTCCCTGGCCCGGCTCTTCGTGCTCAGGACTCGCACGGTGGTGCTGCCCCAGCGGGCCACCTGGACGGACCCCACCTCTCTGACTCTGGGAGGACCCCTCACTTTGGTCTGGCTGAACCCTACACCTACCAGCGACGTAGGATGAAAGGTCACACGACTCTGGTTCCGAAAACAAAGTCCCCACTGGTAGCAGTGAAACGGAAGAGACATTTCACCCTCCTTGATCTTGAGGCTTCTGAGGCGTGCTGACAAACACGGAACAGAAAGCCAGGGCTGTCGGGGGCCTGGCCTCTGGATGAAGACAAGCCTGTCCGCCCGGGCCTCGGCCATGCTGCCCCGCCACTCTGGGCAGGCGCCTCGGCCTGCCTGACCCTAAACGACCGGGCAACCCAGGCCCGGGCTGTGGAGGCGCGCCTGGAGCATGCTGCCCCCTACACCCTGAGTGACACCCTTATCACTACTTTCACCATGACACGGTGATCTTCTGCAAGCGTGTACTCAGGAGGGCAGACTGTAGCCTACTCATTCTTCTACAGAAAGAGTGCACAGTGCCGGGACTGAGTCAGTGTGTCCCCCACCCAGCACATTATACATTTGACCCAGAAAAGTATTTTTCCAAGTGTGGGTTTATTTCAAAATTGTAAAGATTTATATATTATTTTTATTACATATAGTAAGCAGTTTTTAGCTTAAAGTAAAAACCTTCACATTTAAAATTTAAAAAAAAGAAAAAAAAACGTAGGCATTTTTAAAGAGCCAAAAAAGCTTGCAGCATAGGTTTATCCTTCAATATTCACATCTTAAATGCTATTTAGAAAGGATTAAAAAACGAGCTAAAAATCATTTACAATTGGCAATGATTAAAAACGCCTTATTTGGGGAAGAACATGTTAATGAGACATAATGAATTTCACATTACAAGTGTTTAACAGTTGAATCGAGCATGTAGTTTCCACCAGTACACAAAATGGTCTTAATAACCTGTCGCAGCAGCTGTTTGGGGAGTGAACAGAATATCGACTTTCCAAGGCTCTTTTCAAAGAGTTTCTGATTTTCAGCTTAAGAGAGAAGAGCAGCATTTAATTACCGCATCCCTGGTGGGGGGGGGGGGGAGAGAAAAAAAACAATGTAATAATCTGCCTCATATATAATGATGTTGGAGAAAACATTCCTGCCAAGAGACAAACGCAGGATCACCTCTCTACATCAGAATTCAGGTGGAGCCTCCGAAGCATTCCCTAACAAAAACTTTGCTGAATATCACCTAAAATCAAGAACTGAAACTTGAAAATAACGTTTTAATGTCTGAAATGACATTTATTTTAGGCACTCTTTTCTAGCACGTATGCTAATCTTAATATAAAGAAATAAATGTAAACATCAAAAATAACCTAACAAAAGAATACTTTTTAAAGAGAAATAATGAACTGGATTTTAAAAAGGAAAATGTTTATAATGACATCCTCGGAATTCCAAAGAAATATTCACGTTCACTTCCTTCGCCTTTCACATTTTCTTTCGAAAACAACTTGTTTCAACTATTACTTAACATTTTCATTCATTTAAAGTTACTCTTTGTATATGGATGCACCAATGAACTGGAGATGTCTGAGCAGATTCTGTGCATGGCCCTCAAATGCAGGGGTTGGGCCTGGCTTGGAATTGCTGTGGCTTCGAGCTCAGACTCACAGGGCTGGACATCATTTCTAGGTGACCTTTCCCCGAGCTGAGAAACGGCACCAGATCTCCCAGCAGAGGTCCTGAGGACTGGAGAACCACCTGCAGTCTCCGGTCCCACAGCTTGCCCACCTGGAGTTGACCCTGGTCTGCCTGTCCTCCTTGTAAGCACTCATCAAAAAGAATCGGCCATTTGAAATGCAACAAAAATAGAATTTCTACAATCTCCTTCCTTGTTCATGTTAGGCATACAATTTTGCCGTGTTTCATAGGTAACCTATGTTTCCAGATTTTACAAAGAAACAAAGCTGTGCCTCAACAGAGTATTCTTCTGAACTGGTCAGGTTTAAGATTACAGTGAGTTTTCCTTTTCCTTCCACAACTAAATGAATACATTTCTCGGGAAAAATATAAGAAGACGGCAGTTACTCTTGACATGTAAATATGTTTCTGCCGGCTTAAAACAAACACATATCACACGTCATTTTTTCACTAACTTGCTTTATCTTTAATGTAGAATTTGTTTTGCTGGTGTCTCTATGTCCCATGTCCTGAGTATGTGCAGTCATGGAAGGATCAGGAATTTCCTACCTGCAAGTGTCCAGGTGGCAAAAGCAGCACATTCCCAACCTAACTGCTACATACGTTCAAAATGGTTTCACTTTATATGGCAGACTTCTACTCATCTTATTTAAAAAATAATTTCTTTGGGGGGAGAAAGTCAAAGTCCACCAAAAACAAAAGACAAAAAACAAAAAAAAAACAGCCTTTTATATCACATTTTAACGTACATATGCTAAAATTCACATTTTTGTGTTAAAGATCGTTAGAGGACCAGAAACAACAGCCTCACCTTGCATATGGGATGTATGACAGGCTGTACCTGCAGGAAAAGTTCACAGATGTTGAGACCATCTAAATACCGTTCTTCCTCACGCCAAGTGGCCTTACTCGAACACCCCAGAAAATATGGCAGCATATTGTACGGCAATCCTCAAAATATGGCCCCAGACCAGTAATGAACAGCATCAGCAAGGAACTGATTAAAAATACACATTTTTGTGCCCCACCCCCCACCTCCTGAACAAACTCTCTACGTGACCCTGACAACTGCTGCTGAAGTCTGAGCTGGAGATACTAGACCCTGTTTTTTAATAAAAACTATAAAATAACTGAGAATAAACTGCATTCTCCTTTAGGGAGTAAGCCCATCATTAAGTACAGATGACACAATAGAAAAAGCAACACATTATAGAAAAAGGCCAAGGAATTTGATTGAAACCTTGCCACAGTTCACTGAAACAGAGCTGAACAGCAGGTGGAGAAGCGCACGCAGCAACCGTGGGTGCTCCAGCCGTCAGGGCGGAGAGACCCGGGGCCAAAGCAAAGAGTGATCTCAGAGGGGCACCATCAGGGAGACGGGAAACAGCCACTCGGGGGGGGGGGACTGACTAACTGAGCTCTAAAGAGAAAGGGAAACACTCCAGAAACTCTTGTGTTGGGAAAAACATGGAAGTGTGTGGGGTGGAGCTCATCCAATTGAATCACATACGCACTGGGCCTTTTATGCAGTCAGATTGCATGCAGTCCAAACGTGACAAGACTTCCTGGAGGGGAACGTGTGATCAGGAAGAAGGGGCAGAAGAGAACATTCGGAAGGAGGGCCAGGGACGTGCGGGCAGCGCGAGGGCCAGGGGAGCAGTATCTACGACTACGTGCAGCTGACTCCTCGGGTCTACTTAAATGTGGATTTTTTTTTCAATCAATACTTTGGGAAATTTTTTTGTTGGAGATTTGCAACAATTTGAAAAAACTCGCAGATGAACCACATAGCCTAGGAATACCAAAAAGAATTAAGAAATAGGTATTACTGTAAGACTATAGCATCTAAGACATAAGAGAAAACATGTACTGATCCGTTTCAGTCACAGTAGACTCTTAGTGGGTGAGCTCTGGGCAGTCAAATGTTACACACAGGTGTTGAACCAGGTGGGGCTGGGTGCCCCTCACCCCACAGCTGCTCAACGGTCAACCATATTCACTGACGATTCCGATGGGACAGCGCCAGGTGTGGCAACGCCACACTCCCCAGAACGACATCGACTCTGTAATTACTCACCCCTACAGCGCAAAGGGAACGGTAAGCCGACATTATCTGGGGCTTCTCCCGTGACACGGCCTCACTTCTTTGGATTCACATGGTATCACCTACATTCCCTATCATTTCTCTTTCACGTACTCGGAAAGCAGTAAATGCGTCATGGTGTAAGCAAGCCGGCCCAGCAGCCCACGCTCCAGGCAGTGACCTCCACCTCTCTCTCCACGGCCCGCCCTCCGGTCACCACCGAGCGACGCCGAGTCTCACGGGACACTTGGCAGATCTCACTCATCTGACCTCTCGGGAGGTCCGGCCTCCGGGCACAGCCTTCATCACGTTCCCAGGCTCAAAGGCTCGCAACAAAACGCTCTCACTGCTCAGGGGATGTTAACTGTCTAACCCACGTGAGACTTACCAGGTCATGGACAAGAACTGCAATATGCAGAATAGTAAGGCCAGGCCCTTCTTGTGCCACTATAACAACAGCAAAAACAGAGAAATGATAAGTTAAGGATTTTTAAAAATATTTTTCACAAGCAAGTTCAATTCCTGCCCTTCAAAATGCAGAAGACGGCTTCGCTTACTCTTAGTACCACAGGTTTTTTTTAAAAAAAGATTTTTTTATTTGGGCACCTGGGCAGTTCAGTCGGTGAAGCGTCTGCCTTCGGCTCAGGTCATGATCCTGGAGTCCTGGGATGGAGTCCTGCATCGGGCTCCTGCTCAGCGGGGAGTCTGCTCCTCCCTCTGCCCCTCCCCTTGCTCATGCTCTCTCTCTCTCTTAGGTAAATAAATAAGAGAGAATGGCAGAGAGAGAGCATGAGAGGGTCAGAGCGAGAAGCAGACTCCCCGCAAAGCAGGGAGCCCGACGACGTGGGGCTCGATTCCAGGAGCCTGGGATCATGACCTGAGCCGAAGGCAGACGCTTCACCGACTGAACCACCCGGGCGCCCCTAGGATGACAGATTTAAGATTCAGTAGATGTGAAGTTTCAATCTGCACATTTCCTTTCTAAAATTCTGCACCTCAATTTAAATACTGCTAAATGTCTGGCACCGGCTCAGAGCCCCCAAGGTAACTGTGCAGAGGCTCATTAAAGCCACGTGTCCAGGTCAGAGGCACCTCCACCACCATGAACACTCAAACCACACTGAGCTGTCAGGTCTCTGTCCTCCGGGGCTTACATAACTTCACTCCTCTCTTGCTCCTGGTTGTTAGTTTTTGAAGGAAAACTGCATTTTATTATAATCTCCTAGAATAACATAAAATGAACAGTTTCTGTGTTAAAATGGCCTATTTTTTGGATTCCTTGTCCATTTTTATTTATATTTGTTCACTTACCATTTTTAGTTTATACTGCCTACAAATAAATAGGTGGTTAGGCCATCCAAGAGCCGGGAATCAATGCCCCACACAGACATACAAGTACGGCTTAAGAATATTCTTTTGAGTTATCATTGAGAAATGAGGTGTGAGCATTGTCACATAATTCAAGCTCAGTCCTTACATCATCAAAATTAAAAAGAAAATCAGAACATTTTTGATAGAATATTCCTAAAATATATTATAGACTACTCTTTCTTTTTTTAAATGTGCAGTTTTCTTGATAGCTCGAGAACCACCTCAAATCCCTTTGGGAAGTAGACGGGGGTGCAATAAACACATATAATGAAGACTCAGGAACACTGAGAAGTCAGCTGAATTGGAATAGTGTCATTTCCCCCCAGAGGCTAACGCGGAGCTGTTCACCATACCTTAAGAGCTACAGGATTAATTTAAGTTGTTTTGCCTTTTTTTTTTTAAGTGATTTTACATCTTTTTAAAAATTAAGTAATCTCTACGCCCAACATGGGGCTCCAACTCATGACCCCGAGATCATCCAACTGAGCGAGCCGAGCCCCCCCTTTTGTCTCTTTTGGTTCATTTGTTTTGGTTTGTTTTCTTGCCCTTTCTCCTTATTAGTTTCAACATCCTGTGATTCAAAATGTACTCCGGCATCTGCAGCATCCCCCTGCCTGAGGGGACAGCGTGGCCAGCCAGCGAGCACAGCAGACAGAGAAAACACCCCCAGCAAGAGCCTCTCGGAGCCCAGGAGTTGTTAGAGGAGCTGGTGCTTCTGCCCTAAAAGCGAGTCTGAACTCCCCTGTCTGTTCTGGAGGGCAGAGTCTGTCACAAGTCTAACCACTAACCTCATGTTACTATACACCATCTTAGGGACACCCAACCTTGGGGGGTTTTAGACGCCAGACTCTGAGCTCCTTTGGGGTGGTGTGACGACACGGGTGAGGGGCCACGGTTAGTAGGAGGCAGGCACATAACTTACCCAAAGAGCAGCACACAAGGTAAGTACGAAACACAACTATGGGAAAGGAAAGAAAAAAATCGCAAATGTGAGTCCTTCTAAAAGCTTAAAAGGATTCATAAGCCAACCTGCACTCCCTGGCGCATAATCGAGCTCTAGGACCAAATCAAGGACACAGCCACACTGATTGTACTTTCTTACCCTGTGCCAAGTGGGCTCCACCTCAAAGTCTAGGACCGCATTGTTCCTTGGCAAACTACAAGCACCTAGTAAATAATCCGCTAAATAAATCAACAGAAAGGATGTCTGAGGAAGGATATCAGCTGTCTTGTTTTTAATTTTTTTCTTAGGTCTTGTATAACTACTGTCCCGTGTTACATCAGTTTCGGGTGTACGGGACAGGGGTTCAACACCCGCATCCACAACTCAGTGCTCACCGCGATAGCTGTGCTCTTCATCCCGACGGCCACCGTGCTGAGAAGTGCTTACGTGAATGTTCAGTAACAGAACACTGCAACAGATGCTCAGCGCCGCCGGGAACACCCGGGAAACTCTACTTTACTTAACTTGACATAAGGAATCTACTGCAATGATTTGCACACCGAAGATGACATCATCACTCATGTCCCTGTGTCCCAAGGAGGCAGGGGAGTGAAGGTGAGGGGCGGGCGACAGCAACAGTGACAAGCAGGAGGCTGGCAGGCAGAGCCCTGTGTGAGATCCCAGCTCTGACACCGAGAGTGTTCAATCAGTCGTCTGCTCTCGCCTTCAGTTTTCTCCTCTTTAAAGTGAGGACGGTGTCTACAGAGCTGCTCTAGAGGACAATGGTGGTAGTGGATCAGAACCTGTCACGGCCTGGGCTAGGGGCCGGCACTGACAGGATGCTGCGTAAGTGGCAATCACCGCTTCACTGTCATGATTAAGCACAAATTATGTCAGCAGCAAATCTGAGCACACAGAACACTCAACTGGAAACGCCACGACTCAGGTCATCACCAAAGTTACGTCCTCTAAATACTTAATGGTCTCTCTTGGGAAACAGTATGTATTTCTAAATGTTTGAACAGCCTTCTTGACTTTATGCTTATTTGTGTAGAGTACATTACTAAGATGGGTTCCAGGATATCCTAAAGAAAGCCAATCTACATAAAATCTTAGTAAAACATAAACTTCTCACAGTGTGAGAAGCTTATGCTGTTGCATAAGCTTAGGTAACCCACACAAAGTTGAACATTAATATACTGCTATACATGTTAATATAGGAAATTCCAAAATAACTGGAAAAATTAGAAAAATGGTAATAAAATATGATGAAGTTGAATAAGGACATAAATAAAAAGTTAGGCTAAAGAGGGTTTTTTCCTCTGGTAAAGAGGTGGGAGGAGATTCACACACATTATGGTTGAGAACATTTCCTGACTACACATCTAACCAATTCAGCTGTGTTTAAAAGCTTCCTAGTGTTACAAGGACATACTAGCTGATGCTGATCCTTAAGTTCAACAACGTGCTTAAAGAGAAATCTGCAAGAGACACAGACAAGCCAATTGGGAAGAAGGGGCTCAGTGGAGAGAGGGACACTTCAGTTCCTTGGCCCATGGCACCCAAAACATCAGCCAAGAACCCAAAATGCATGATGTGCAAACTTTCTAACCACAAGCCCACTCCTGCCCCGATTCAAAGACCCTACATTTAAGAGTGATGACCTGACAGCCATGCACAAAACCCATCAAGTGATGAATGGCATCCTGAAAGGCACGGCTCAGAAGCCATGCTGCTGGGAGTACAAACAAATAGTCACACAGGGAAGGGACAGAAGCCTGACGACAGGCTACGTGAATGAAGCCAAGCGTCCCTGAGAAAAGAGGTGAATGGCCTCAGAAGAGACCTGTGTTCCAGCCCCATCCTCCAAAGAGCACACACAGCCACCTGTTCTGAGGTGCTCTATGGGGCTGGGAAATGACATACATCCACCTCTGATCTCCACGTTAATACTCAGAGCTCCAGTGGTAGGTATGTGCAACAGAAAGCAGGATTGAGCAAGTCAGTCAATTTAAGTAATGCCATATCATCTAAATTCTCTGAACACAAAGCCTTAAGGATAGGACTATTACATGCAGCAAGAGAAATATAATAGTATATATATAAAAGCGGGCAATTATCTGTAAGATAATCATGCAAAAAACACTTCTCTAAGTTTTAATTTTCATTATTTACTTACAAGCATAATAATTGTTGCAAGCAGTCTTGTTGTTTCAAACATTTTCTTCAGTTGCTTCACGGGTCCCATTAGAAAGCATGTACTTAAAAAAAGAAAAAAAAAGTATGAACTTATATGAAACAAACAGGAGAACGAAGAGATGGGCCTGCTACTTTGTCTGGCTATATAAACATAAATGCTTTAAAGAAAAGATATCTTATGTTGGTTTACTAATAAAAATCTCTCACTAAATCAGTTATATTTTTCCTTAACGTTAAAAGCAAACTTTTTCTAAAACTTTAATACTTTATTTTCTTTAACTAAGCTCTAGGCCCAACGTGGGCTTGAACTCACAACCCCAAGATCAAGAACTGCATGCTCTACCAACTGAGCCAGCCAGGCGCTCCAAAAGGAACCGTGAATCTGGTGTTCTAGGACACACCAATGCCTTCTCACAAGGTATTCGCGGTATTGTTTCATAGCTCCCGGTGAACGTGATGGCCGGAGCAGTCCTGAACTCTCAGGTCACGTGTTCCCAATCTGAGCCAATTCACACACTGCTACCCCTCACCCCTGCACGCTACAGACCAGAACAACGCTCGGTCACTGCAAAGCCCCCCACAGTGACATGACCTAAACCTGCTGAGCTGGGCTCTGTTCCAGCCTGAAGGAACAGCTCTGTGGGCACGAGCCCAGGAAAGCCCATTGATCTTGGCCTCGGCCACACAGGTTCACTTGACTACCTCTGATCCAGAATATTCCTGAGGAGACAGAAGGTGACCTCTGAAAGCTCAATGTACACAAATGCAAAACGCATACACCTGACAACTACTCCAACAGACATCAACATACCCAAATGGGCACCAAGATCCTCTGAAAGGGATTCCTGCGCCCCAATCCAAAATGCTCCTGGGCTGGCGGTCCTCACCCTCTATCTGCTCAGCACTACCGGAGGATCTCCTGGCTGGTTGGGAGGCAGTCCGGTCCTTGCCCTCACTGAGACAGGGCTTCCCAAGCAGGGAGCCAAGCACGGCACCATGAGCCAGGGCTCTGGAGGACGGTCTGCTAGAAAGCCTGTCGGTCACCCTATTGGGCACATCACGGGATACTGACTCACCCTCTCTGTGCTACAACCCCCGGCCATAAGGTGGGGGCGATAACAGTGCCCACCTCAGACACTGCGGTAACAGACAGAAACACTTAGCAAGTGCCCCAAAGGCTGGCCATTCCTACCGTTCCCACACCGTGATGCCCCGGGCACATAGCAGGGGGTCAATAAACACTTATTGGACGAACATAAATCTTGTGGCTCCAAAAGCCATACTATTTGGGAAGTGCCTCCAGGAAAGGAAGGCTGGTGATGGTGCCAGCAAACCAAACGTGGAGGAGCCCGACTTCCATACGCACCTGGCTAGCGCAGCGAGATTTCCAAAGGTATAAAACACTGCAAACAGCTTTATGCCACCAGGAAGCCACAGCAATCCGGTCCCCTGAGTTCAGATATATTTTGAAATCATTTTACCGTTGTAATAGCGTAAAATATAAACGTGCTACAAGAGGAATGATTATATAATAATGTACAGTTTAAGTATAAATGTGCTCATATAGTCTCTACGTCGTTTTAAAAAGACAGTTAATTTTCATTGTTATTTGCTAACTGGACTCTTCTGCCTATTTTGCATATAAGTATGTAAAACTTAACTGTAATACACCTTCCCTACACATGTGCGTAAATCTCACTCTACTTAAATTAATATTCTTTATAAGCGGCAAGTTAAATAGTTTACACATCTCGATTCCTGACTCTACAGCTTTCTACACACATGGATTTTTCTTAAAAAGAATTATTTTCACAACCTATAAACCACCCCCCAAATACTAATTTCTGCATCTCTGTATTGATCTCTAGCCCTTTATTTCAGGTGACTGACTATGTCCCCTGGAAACAGACCGCGGGCTGCTTGCTGGAACTAAATGGGGTTAGTCTGGCCTAAAATATAAGTCACGAGGGCAACAGAAGGCTGTAACTCACAAGGACAGAGAAGAAAATGCCGCACACGAAGCAGATGACGAACCACTTCAGCCTGGTGTTGTAGCTGAGGGACGAGGCCTCCAGGACCTTAGGAAGGAAGGGGAGTCAGAACACGTCCCCCAGCTGCCTTGAGCAATCTGACTCCCCATGGCAGGAGGGCAAAGCTTCCCCTGAATCTGGTCACGTGAGAAGGGTAAGACCCCCCCCCCACCCCACCCCAGGTTGGGAAGGGAAATGTGGGCACGACGTGGGGCTCGGGCGGTCTTGGGGCCCCGCTGTTCCCTCTGCCGGCGGGAGCACAGGTATGCCCGCGGCACTGTGCCCCTGGTTTTAACAGCCCTTGCCTGCAGGACAGCAGATGCACCCCGACACGCATGAAATGACAGAATGTATGATACGTATTATAAAATACTCAATGACTAAAAAAATAGGGGAAAATGAAATGAGACCAGAAAATGTGGAGCACTGCTGAGGCTGGGTCCCGGGCACACAGGGCTCACCATGCCTCCCTCAGTCCCTGCCTGAGGCAGCAGAGGCCCCCCAAGTGCAGAGCCTGAGACAGGGGTCCCACTGCATGAACTGCTCTCAGCAGAAACCCCGAGGGAAGTGAGACGAGCTGACAGGGAAGGGGAGATCATGTGGTTTCAGCTGGAGTTCAGCTTGGGCCTGGGCCGTCAACTGCACCTCAGTGTGGGTCCCGCCCTGACGCAGGGGCCAGCTGGCCATGGGCTGTCAGCAGAGGGGGACACCTGCGGGACCCCCAGGGTGTGCAGGAGGGCACAGCTGTGAGCCCCTGGGGGATGCATACACCTGTCTCACAAGGGGGACCTGGCAGCCGTCCATTGTGTCTGCCACTATAACTTCCACTTATTATAAAAAGTCCATTCAAAACCAACTCAGGAGAGCCCTAGGTACCTCCTCAACCATTACTAAAAACCCATTTTTTAAATGATCATTTATGCTAGAGCAACAGCATTCCTACATGCAAACTGCAACCAAGTCACGTGGGTAGAGTGGAAATCACCAGGCGATCCTTCTACAGTAATCCAGACGCAGCTGCAGACACGTTCCGATTTCTAAGTACACTCAGAACTTACTTTCCAATGACGCTGAAAAAGTATCAGCAATGGCTATTTCAGGAAACTAGAAGTACGTATTAAGAATTTTATATCAAAACTTGATTTCTAACTTATATTACCATAGATACTTAAAAATAAGATCATAGGCTTATAATGTATTTTCAAGAATGAAGCAAAAACAGAAAATACCTTTCGCTACATTCCTTACCTCAACCCATTAACCTGGGAATCCTTATGCAGCATGAAAAGTAGATAAAAATAACTAAATAAAGATTGTAAGTGCAACATATATCACTTAACACATTTTAAATGGTTTGTAAAATTTGCTTTAACTCACATTCTTGTTTCCAGCAATGTCACCTGTTCAGAGCAAAACTATTGTTCCACATTAAACAAAGAATGGACCTGCCTATGAAAACGTCCAAATGTCATGCTTCCTGACTAGGAAGAGGCCCCTGCAGTGTTTCCACTCCGCAGAGCATCACGAATCTGAAGACCACTCACCGCAAAGCAGCCTGTGGCCAGTGCACGCAGAGCAGTGTCCCACGGGAGCCGGACTGGGAACCGGGCAGGGAGAGTGCAGTAACGTGGGGATGGGTTTACAAATTTACATCACCCCGCCCCCCCCCATCCCTAAGTTCAGCCGCTGGCTTTCAAGAGCCAGTTCATTCTTCTCTCAACCTGGTCATTTATATAATTGTAGGTATTTCCCCCTTATTACCATCTTCCAAGTGATGAACTTGAAAAGGAAACAAGTTATTTCCATTTGTAAATATGGAATATTCAACCCACAAGCAAATGACTTGCCTTGGGCTTCGCCTACTGTCCAGGACACCGAAACAAATCACAGATTCCCTGACGCCTAAGTGGGAAAACATGCAAGAACACCTGGCACTACATTCTCCACAAAGGAGCCAGAAGGAGCCCGGACCCTCCAGCCCCAGTGCAGCAGAAACATTCAGGTGCGACTTTCTGGTCCAAACATGATCAGGAATAAGCCCAGGAAAGCCAGCAACTGTGCTGATTTCTTAAAGGTTGTCTCAGAAAACAAATACGCATGGACACTGGCACAGTTACTTTACTTATTTGTTATCAAAGGCAGAGGAAGTGGGGCGCCTGGCTGGCTCCATCAATTAAGCGTCCAGCTCTTGGTTTTGGCTCAGGTCATGATCTCAGGGTTGTGGGATCGAGCCCCAAGTTGGGCTCCTTGCTCAGTGGGGAGCCTGCTTCTCCCTCTGCCTGTCACTCTCCCTGCTTGTGCTCTCTCTCTCACGCTCTCTAAATAAATAAATAAAATCTTAAAAAATAAATAAATAAAAATAATTAGAAAAACAAAAGAAGAGGAAGCAAAGAGAAAGCCTCTCGTCAGCAGGAGAGACTCCCCTTTTCTCTGGTCCACTCCCGCTGCAGTAAAACAGCACCACCAGGAACTAGAACGCAACTGATTGAAAAAAAATAGTTGGAAAACATGTTCCCAGCAGCAGCAACATTAGAGATGAGAGAATGAACCCGCGGCCCAGCGGACACTTGCTTCTCTCCTAGCGATGGAGAAGCCAGGAGAGAGCCCCCTGATCACAAAAGGGCAGCTGTCTCGAGCTGAGCCTTGCTCCGGGGCTACCAGCACCTGAACAGTGGGAATGCGGTGGGCTTTCAGCGAATGCACACCACAAATGCAGTACTCCTACGAGTCCTGGTTCAAAACGACAGTGGCGCATAGAGAGGTAAAGGTGAGCCGACAGTGAGCTCAAGGAACAGGTGTGCACAGGCGCTCTCAAGTGGGATGGTGGCCACACTGTCTCAGGTGCCCTGCTCCTTACTCAGCCTCCTCCGTGACTAGCAGGCCCTCCTCCCTCCGTCACCTACTGCTCTCCCTGTCATGCTCTCTCACTCGGGACCCCCGATCACAGGTTCTACCCTGGATCGTGGCAGAATCTTGGATGATCCCAACATCCACATGGGCAGCCCACCCTCTCTGCTCCTCGCCCCCTCATCTCCATGGCCTTTGCCCTCCACTCCACTCAGTGACCCAGAACACTCTTAACCACCCAAAATCACTCCACATTTAAACTTCAAGCCGCTGCTCTTAGGCCCCGATGTTGTCCTGGTGGCACGCAGATCCAACTGCTTGTGCCCGGACTGCCCTGCAGCCTCTGGGTCCCCCAGCCAGCCCACTGGTCCTTCTCTCTCTGTAGAAAGGACATGCTCCATCAGCTCAGGAAGACATTTAAAATTCCCCTTCTGCTGCATCCATCCGGCAAAATGCCACCATGACTCAAGCCTGCTTCCTCTTCCTCTGGTGGCCAGTCATGTAGCAGAACCGGGGGCGGGGAGGGGGGGTCACAACCAGGGCATCACCACCTTCCCACGGGCCCTGACGCCGCCTGCCTGACAACCTGACGTGGAGGACTGACGGGCGCCGTGGAGACAGCCCACCTTCTCACTCCCCTGCCCACAGGCTACTTCAAACCTCCGGGTGTGGCCCTGACACTCCTCCTGTGCAGACAGCTTCCCCGCCTTCACACAGAAAACACAAACCGCCAATGTGCCCGGCCTCCACTGCTTGCTTCCACCAAACCACTGAGCCCCCTCAATAACACCTTCTCCTCCTTTCCGCGGATGACCGCAGAGTGGCTGAGGTCAATCCACCTGCTTTAGAGCCCAAGCCCTCGACCTTCTCAGGGAACGTGCAGTATCGGCTCCTCCCCGCTCTCGAGGGTGACTCCTGTGCTCTCCCTGAGACCCTTCCTACCAACCTGTACGCATGATTAGGCCTCTTCCAGCTTAAAGAAAAAACTCACTTGATTTCACTCTCCAGCGTCTGCTCATTCATTCCCTCAGCAAATACTACTGAGCGCCCCCAGGTGCTTGTCCTCCTTGCTGAGGGCTGGCCCTCCACACACCCTCCTCCCTGACGTCAGCTCCTCGTGTTTGGGGCTCCCTTGACGGGGAGCATACCGCTGCCCGGTGCCCAGACCATGGGGGAAATGGCACAGAGGGAAGCCAGCCCCCCCTTGCTTCCAGCCTCTTGCTACTACTGTCACAGAACACGATCTGAGGCACAATTCGCTCTGCCATTTTAGCCTACTGCTTTCTTTTAAGATTGATTTATTTTTTATTTTTTATTTATTTATTTTTATTTATTATTTTTATTTATTTATTTTATATTTATTTTATATTTTTGTATTTTTATATTTGTTTATATTTATTTATATTTTTATATTTTTTAATTTTTTTATTTTATTTATCTATCTATCTATCTATTTATTTATTTGAGAGAAAGAGAACACAAGTGAGCACACAAGCAGGGGGAGCGGCAGGCAGAGGGAAAATCCCAAGCAGAATCCTGCTGAGCAGGGGGCCCAATGTGGGGCTCGAACTCAGGATCCCAGGATCATGACCTGAGCCGAAGTCAGACGCTTAACAGACTGAGCCACCCAGGCGCCCCGGCCCACGTCTTTAATCAGCTACTCTGACCCCGACTGCCCAGCAGCTGAGCCCGACGCTGGTGACAAAGCTGTGAACGTGGTAAGTGGCTGTCTTCATACCAGCAAACGCCCACACACTAGAACGTCAGGTGCCGTGTGTGCTGTAGGGAGGAATTAAGCAGGTCCAAGAGTGGGGGGCAGGGCGGGCTGCGCTACTTCAGCTGCGTCAGGAGTCTTGCTACAGGCCTCTGGGGAGGTGCATCGAACAAGAGCTGACCGAAGTGGGGACAACATCAGAGGGAAGAGTCCTCTCCCCCCTGTGACACCAACCTCCCCCCAGATCCGGGTCCTCATCTCACACTCCAGAAACTGCCTTGTCACCCTTGTCGGATCCCCGCGAGAAAAAGCCCACACAGGTTAAGGCCCAGTAGGCCAGCCCCAGGAGCCGGGCTGGGGCATCCCAGCAGCCATCAGGCAGCTGAGCAAGCACAGTCGTCCTGGGGGGCTGCGGGGGGAGGTGGGGAGGTTTTGCAGCGGGCTGAGGTGCCTCGAGCAGAGTTTAGACCTTATACTGAGTGCTACAGGAAACCGTATGGTTGGTCTGGACCCTCTCACACCTGGCTCCATCTCTCCCTCCCTCCATCTTCCCAGACATGTCACAAGGAGGGACCCTACAACTCTGGCTACTCTGCCTCTTGCCTGGCCTCTAAATCCCCTCAGCAGGATGGTGGGGCAGTCCAAGATCTCAGGGGCACCCACCCCCATCTCGCCACCTCCCCAGTCTACCCTGAGCCAATCCCATCCAGTCCTCCAACCCGCACCCCCCGTGCGTCCTGCCACACTCCCAGGACATCCCCCTAGACGCCATCAGCAAGCTCCCCACATCCTCACCCTCTGCCCCGCCAGGTCCCTGCCTCCTGCTCTCTGCACTCCGGTCTCCCCTGCACTCTCCAAGCGGGGCCTATCTCCTCAGGCCCACGCATCCTGACCACTGGGGACGGGAAGTGGGCTAGGTGAAAGTCCTCCTCACTGCTGTCACAACCATCCCGGGGTCACCCCCACACCACACCTCTTGCTCTTCTAAGGATTTTGCATGGGGCTCACTATCATCCCTCCACTCCTGTCTTAACTGTTGGTGATGCCATCACTGGAGTAAGCAAGCCTTCCAAAACTCTCTTAGGACTCCTGGTTCCTCGCCCTCTCTCCTCCAATAATCTCTGCACCTTACGTCAACCACCAAGCCCCTTATCTACAGTAATAGATGCGCCATCATCTCCAATCTCTCCATGGTCTCAATTTCAAGTATCCCCCTTTCCAACCACCACCTCCTACCCTCCAGCGTCCCTAGTTACCCAGCCCACCGACGTCAGCACTCACTCCCCCTTCACACCCCCCACCCCTGCTCCTATAATCACTCCTACACACATCCTCAACTTCTTTGCCCTCTGTGCCTCTGATGCGTTCATTGGGCAGCATCCAAACCCTGGTTAAATCCAACTCTGCCGGCCCTGCCCTACACTCGCGCTGCTGAATCTGACCCCCCCTCAGCGTCAGGACCGTTACCCACAAGGGGGGCCTTTGTGCCGCAGACAGTCCCACCTTTGCTCCCTGGCCATTCGCTTGCCTGTTCGTACCTTCTTCCTGAACCTCAGCACTCACCGCCCCCCAAACTTCCAGCTGGCTACCCTACTTCCTATGTCAGTGAGGACAGAATCCTCTAGTGCTCCAAACTCAGCATGTGGGGAGCTGTGCTGCGTGCTCTCTCCCCCTCCTCCCAGCAGCCCGCAGGAGCTGGCCACCCACATGCCCAAGCAAATACTCCCAACATCTTTCTCCCCTCTAGACTGCAGGCTCAAGAAAAGCGACACTATCACCGTCACGTTCCCAAGGTTCAGAGCAGCTCCGTACAACAGAACTTTCTGTAATGAAATGCCCCACTCACGTACCATCCCGTGCAGCAACCACTAACACACGTGTCTGCCGAACACCCGAAATGTGGCTGGCGTGGCTGAGAAAAGAATGTTAAATCTTCTTTAAGTTTTACTAGTTTAAACGTAAGTAGCCACATGCAGCTATGGATACTGCATCGTCCAGCACACAGCGCTGGGGCACAAAGTGCAGCGCAACACAGAGATTCGGTGAGTCAGTCGGGGGGGCCATTACTGCCCACTGACACCTCTCACAGTCCTATTAGTGGGTTCCCGTGTGACCATCATCATCTGCCTAACTGGTTACGGGTCCAATGAAGGCAGACGCTGTCTTGTAGGCTCTGGACCCTCACAGACTAGCCTAGCGTCTTGGCCGCAAGAAGGGCTGAATAAATAGAACGGCGGAGGGAGTTAGGCAAGGAGAGGGACAAACAAAAGACCCTTCTGCAGCACATTCGGTTCCAAGCGTGCCACTTCTGTGGCAGGCAGAAAAGAACTTGTCAGCATGCACACGCCGGAGACAGAGAACAGTTCCTGGTCCTCGGCTATTTTTAATTCTTCCACCAGAGGAAGTAACCTTCATCGAGCCTCTGGGGTAGAAGCACAGAGGCAAAAGATGGTTTCGTTTGGTTCGGAATCTTTTACCAGGGGCTCAATTCAATGCTTTACCAAACAACGTTTAATTCAGTTTATTTCACTTTTCAATGACCTTCCCCCCCCTCCGGTGGCCCTATTTCCAAAAGACACACACCCACTCGCGGCACCTCATTCTCCTCCAGGGGCAAACCCATGCAACGAAGCTCAGACCTCGGCTTCCCGCAGCTCGCAGGACAAAGCAGCTGCCCACCTGCCGGCGCTGCCCAGCCCGGCTGCAGAGCCCAGCGCAGCGCACAACACCCGGGGGAGCCCCGGGGAGGGCGGCGCGGCGCGGCACAGGGGTCCCCGAGAGTCAGAGGCCAAAGCGGGGCGTGGGGTGGGACTTAAGGCTTCTGCAGACCCCACGAAACCCCGCAAGGCTCCCCAGATTCTTCCCGGGAGGCGGGCCGACCGGCCCCCGCCCCGCCCCGCCCGTCCCCGCCACGGCCCGCTACCTGCGCGGTCAGGCCCTGCTCCTCGTCGTCCTGGCCGCTCAGAACCCGCCGCAGCTTCTCCATGGCCCTACTCCCCGCCGCACTGGCGGGCCCGCTCGCCGCACCCCCACGCCCTCCGGGAACCCGGAACCCGGAGCCCCCACGTGACCGGACATCCGGGCCGCCGTTTCCGGCGCTTCCCAGCAGCGCGCGCCTGCGCGCCGGGGTCCCGCGGGCCGGGCCGGGCCGGGAGTCTGCGCCGGACGGCGCTGCGCTTGCGGGCCCTGGGGCTAGAGCTCCGCCTGCTGCAGTCGCCGCCTCCCATCACCTGCAGTTGAGACGCGCAGCTACGGCCGTAGGATGAACGCAGGCCCTCACGCGTGTACTGCACGCTCGGTGCCGCAGATCCAGGGCCAGTGCTCCAGACCTGAGCCCCACACTGCAGCCCCGGCGTCCAGGGCTGCGGGCCCGACGCCCAGTACCGCAGCCCCGGCCTCTAGTCCGGCAGCCCCGACATGCGGGGCAGCAAATGCGTTGTGCAGGCCTGACACCGGAAGAATACTGGGGCCAGTTTGGGAATACTGTCAGGTAGGGTTTCGGTTCTAAATTGGACATCTCCTTACTACAAGTGAAGTTTTCAAAATATCTTCATTTGCAAGGAGTCAGCGGGGGAAGGGCAGACTTTGGGGCAGATGGTTCTGTGTTCTGATTTCAGTCCTGCCGCTCACCATGTGGCACTGGGAACCAGCTCTTCCCAGCCTAATCTCCTCAAGACGTAACACCTACTTCAGTGGTTAAATGAGAATAGATGTACTGCACCTGATCTCAGGCGAAATAGCAGGAGGCTGCCTTATTCTGTTTTACTTGTGAGTGTACTCACTGAATTTGAAAGAGTGAAAGCCTACTTACTAGAGGAATAACTAATCCAACCCATCTTTCCAGTTTTGCATAAACACTGCAAACCTTCAAACAACTGTTTACTGTTCTCTGGTTGCTCCGGGGTGAATGAAGCCCATGGGGAAGAAGCATCTTTTTTCTTATTACCCACCATGGATATTTTAAAGAGAGATTAAAAATACAATATGAATTTCAGAGTATCTTGGAGCTTTCCATAAATATACTACTCTAAGGTCATCAAGTGATAGGTTTTGCTTTTGAGTTTGGTAAGATCATAATGAAAATGTCTATTATTTTGTTTTGTTACATCACCCAGATTCCTAAAATCTGACAATTAAAAGGTGATCCCCAAGGACTTTTATTATCCATCATAATGCCTTCAGTAGAGATTTTATCTCATTTCAGATAAATAGATATTATAAAGACTCTAAAAAAGCAGATCATACACTTGCTCAAATAAAGCAGTCCAATGTTCAGCATCTTTTGGGCAGAAAATACTTATATTTGGCCTATTTATACTAAAGAGTGAGATCTTTTTGTCCTTAATTTTAAAAGATCAAATAGATGATAAACATCTGCTATAAAATAAATCTCTATGCTTCTAATAAAAGAGTAAGTACATCTATACCTTCTGTAAAGGCTTCCTTTTGAAGTTTGGTAACTTTAGCCTCCCATATGCAAAAAGGGGAAACAAACGGATGTCTCTGGTAATGGACAGAAAGCT
Source organism: Zalophus californianus (assembly GCF_009762305.2). Taxonomy (NCBI): domain Eukaryota; kingdom Metazoa; phylum Chordata; class Mammalia; order Carnivora; family Otariidae; genus Zalophus; species Zalophus californianus. The sequence goes on along the minus strand of NC_045601.1, from coordinate 3,095,490 downwards.
TTCCAAGGATATATGAGATTGAACCATGTAAAACTGACAATGTCTAACTACTTTTAACCTAAAAAGAACAATTTCCTATGTTTCAACCTGTACTTGGGTATAAGACATTTTACTTGGAAAATAATACTGAACCTTTAAGAATGTGGTTTGGGTTTTTTCACTTCTTGTACCTCCAGAGCCAGGCTTAGTTTCCTAAAAAATACTGCACAAAGTGTATTGAGGGTGTGACCCCCCCAATGCAAACACTAAAATGGTGGAATCTAGGCTCTGAAGCCAGACTGCCTGAGTTAGAGTCCTGGCTCGCCCACTTTGTAACTCTGGGATTTTGAGCAGGCAACTCACACTATTTCACTTTCTCATGTGTGAAAATCAAGGTGATAACAATTCCTACCTTGCAGGGTTGTTATAAGGATTGAATTTTAAAAAATGCTGCAATGGATCCTCATTTTTCATGGGTTCTATATTTGCAAATTCACCTAATTGCCAAAGTTTATTTGTAACCTCTAAATCAGTACTTGCAAGTGTGTTCATGGTCACTGAAGGACAGGTGCAGAACAGCATAAAATTTGAATCATCTGGGGCACATGGTCCCTGCTAAGAGGGAGCAAGGTGATGTTCTGCCTTCTCATTTTAGTTCATACCATAAACAAGTCCCATTTTTGTGGTCTATTTAGTGCCATGTTTTTCACATCTTTGTGCTTTTTGTTGATTTCTTTTTTTAAGACTTTTTTTTAAAGATTTTATTTATTTATTTATTTATTTGAGAGAGAGAGAGAGAGAGAGAGAGAGCATGAGTGGGGGAGGGACAGAGGGAGAGAGAATCTCAAGCAGACTCCCCAAAGAGTTGGACATTCAACCAACTGAGCCACCCAGGCGCACCTTTTGTTGATGATTTCACTGTTTTAAATGGTCCCCAAACCTAGTGCTAAGGGCTATCTAGTGTTCCTGCTTAGGAGGAGGCCTTGGCTCCCAGGCTGCTTCCCCTGGGACCGTGGTCTCCACACCTGAAATCAGCCCCTGCCCCCTACCCCTGCCTCCGTCACTTCCCCTGATCGCAGGAAAGCAAGAGTAAACGAAGCAAAGACCAGGCCAGAGAGGAGAGCCTGGGTCAGGGAGACAGAGGTTTCCCCGCTGGGGGAGAGGGCCATGGGAGCTGAAGACTGGTCCTTTCTGCAGGCCCAGCCCACACTCCAGATGGGAGCCTCCATCCTGTGTCAGGAACTCTGCACAAACCACCACCCCTTATTCCCACTTTGGATGAATGAGGCTTGGTTCCCAGAGGGCTGCTTAGGAGAGGAACATCATACAGGGATGTGGGAGCCCTTCCCTTGTCACAGCATTTCCAGCATTTTTTTTCTTTAAATTTTTTTATTATGTTAATCACCATACATTACATCATTAGTTTTTGATGAAGTGTTCCATGATTCATTGTTTGTGCATAGCACCCAGTGCTCCATGCAGAATGTGCCCTCTTTAATACCCATCACCAGGCTAACCCATCCCCCCACCCCCCTCCCCTCTAGAACCCTCAGTTTGTTTTTCAGAGTCCATCGTCTCTCATGGTTCGTCTCCCCCTCTGACTTACTCCCCTTCATTCTTCCCCTCCTGCTAACTTCTTTTTTTTTCTTAACATATATTTCATTATTTATTTCAGAGGTACAGATCTGTGATTCAACAGTCTTGCACACTTCACAGCGCTCACCGTAGCACACACCCTCCCCAATGTCTATCACCCAGCAACCCCATCCCTCCCACCCCCCATCACTCCAGCAACCCTCAGTTTGTTCCCTGAGATTAAGAATTCCTCTTATCAGTGAGGTCATCTGATACATGTGTTTCTCTGATTGACTTATTTCACTCAGCATAACACCCTCCAGTTCCATCCACGTCGTTGCAAATAGCAAGATTGCATTCCTTTTGACGGCTGCATAATATTCCATTGTGTATATATACCACATCTTCTTTATCCATTCATCTGTCGATGGACATCTTGGCTCTTTCCACAGTTTGGCTATTGTGGACATTGCTGCTATAAACATTGGGGTGCACGTACCCCTTCAGATCCCTACATTTGTATCTTTGGGGTAAATACCCAGTAGTGCAATTGCTGGATCGTATGGTAGCTCTATTTTCAACTGTTTGAGGAACCTCCATACTGTTTTCCAGAGTGGTTGCACCAGCTTGCATTCCCACCAACAGTGTAGGAGGGTTCCCCTTTCTCCACAGCCCCGCCAACATCTGTCATTTCCTGATTTGTTAATTTTAGCCATTCTGATTGGTGAGAGGTGGTATCTCATTGAGGTTTTGATTTGGATTTCCCTGATGCCGAGCGATGTTGAGCACTTTTTCATGTGCCTGTTGGCCATTTGGATGTCTTCTTTGGGAAAATGTCTGTTCGTGTCTTCTGCCTATTTCTTGATTGGATTATTTGTTCTTTGGGTGTTGAGTTTGATAAGTTCTTTATAGATTTTGGATATTGGCCCTTTATCTGCTATGTCATTTGCAAATATTTTCTCCCATTCTGTCGGTTGTCTTTTGGTTTTGTGGACTGTTTATTTTGCTGTGCAAACACTTTTTATCTTGATGAAATCCCAATAGTTCATTTTTGCCCTTGCTTCCCTTGCCTTTGGTGATGTTTCTAGGAAGAAGTTGCTGCGGCTGAGGTCAAAGAGGTTGCTGCCTGTGTTCTCCTTTAGGATTTGGATGGACTCCTGTCTCACATTGAGGTCTTTCAACCATTTGGAGTCTATTTTTGTGTGTGGTGTAAGGAAATGGTCCAGTTTCATTCTTCTGCATGTGGCTGTCCAATTTTCCCAACACCATTTGTTGAAGAGACTGTCTTTTTTCCATTGGACATTCTTTCCTGCTTTGTCAAAGATGAGTTGACCATAGAGTTGAGGGTCCATTTCTGGGCTCTCGATTCTGTTCCACTGATCTATGTGTCTGTTTTTGTGCCAGTACCATACTGTCGTGATGATGACAGCTTTGTAATAGAGCTGGAAGTCCGGAATTGTGATGCCGCCAGCTTTGCTTTTCTTTTTCAACATTCCTCTGGCTATTCGGGGTCTCTTCTGGTTCCATACAAATTTTAGGATTATTTGTTCCATTTCTTTAAAAAAAGTGGATGGTATTTTGAGGGGGATTGCATTGAATGTGTAGATTGCTCTAGGTAGCATTGACATCTTCACAATGTTTGTTCTTCCAATCCATGAGCATGGAACGTTTTTCTATTTCTTTGTGTCTTCCTCAATTTCTTTCATGAGTATTTTATAGTTTTCTGAGTACAGATCCTTTGCCTGTTTGGTTAGATTTATTCCTAGGTATCTTATGGTTTTGGGTGCAATTGTAAATGGGATCGACTCCTTAATTTGTCTCTCTTCTGTTTTGTTGTTGGTGTATAGGAATGCCACTGATTTTTGTGCATTGATTTTATATCCTGCCACTTTACTGAATTCCTGTATGAGTTCTAGAAGTTTTGGGGTGGAGTCTTTTGGGTTTTCCACATACAGTATCATATCATCTGCAAAGAGTGAGAGTTTGACTTCTTCCTTGCCGATTTGGATGCCTTTGATTTCTTTTTGTTGTCTGATTGCTGTGGCTAGGACTTCTAATACTATGTTGAATAGCAGTGGTGATAGTGGACATCCCTGCCGCATTCCTGACCTTAGGGGGAAAGCTCTCAGCTTTTCCCCATTGAGAATGATATTCGCTGTAGGTTTTTCATAGATGGCTTTTATGATATTGAGGTATGTACCCTCTATCCCTGTACTCTGAAGAGTTTTGATCAAGAAAGGATGCTGTACTTTGTCAAATGCTTTTTCTGCATCTATTGAGAGGATCATATGATTCTTGTTCTTTCTTTTGTTAATGTATTGTATCACGTTTATTGATTTGCGGATGTTGAACCAACCTTGCAGCCCAGGGATAAATCCCACTTGGTCATGGTGAATAATCCTTTTAATGTACTGTTGAATCCTATTGGCTAGTATTTTGGTGAGAATTTTTGCATCCATGTTCTTCAAGGATATTGGTCTGTAATTCTCCTTTTTGATGGGGTCTTTGTCTGGTTTTGGGATCAAGGTAATGGTGGCCTCATAAAATGAGTTTGGAAGTTTTCCTTCCATTTCTATTTTTTGGAACAGTTTCAGGAGAATAGGTATTAATTTTTCTTTAAATGTTTGGTAGAATTCCCCTGGGAAGCCATCTGGCCCTGGGCTTTTGTTTGTTGGGAGATTTTTGATGACTGCTTCAATTTCCTTTGTGGTAATAGGTCTGTTCAGGTTTTCTATTTCTTCCTGGTTCACTTTTGGTAGTTGATATGTCTCTAGGAATGCATCCGTTTCTTCCAGGTTATCTAATATGCTGGCTTATAGTTGCTCATAATATGTTCTTATAATTGTATGTCTTTGGTGTTGGTTGTGATCTCTCCTCTTTCATTCATGATTTTGTTGATTTGGGTCATTTCTCTTTTCTTTTTGATAAGTCTGGCCAGGGGTTTATCAATCTTGTTAATTCTTCCAAAGAACCAGCTCCTAGTTTCGTTGATCTGTTCTACTGTTCTTTTGGTTTCTCTTTCATTGATTTCTGCTCTGATCTTTATTATTTCTCTTTTCCTGCTGGGTTTAGGCTTTATTTGCTGTTCTTTCTCCAGCTCCTTTAGGTGTAGGGTTAGGTTGTGTATTTGAGACCTTGTTTCTTGAGAAAGGCTTGTATTGCTATATACTTTCCTCTTAGGACTGCCTTCGCTGTATCCCAAAGATTTTGAACAGTTGTATTTTCATTTTCATTGGTTTCCATGAATTTTTTTAATTCTTCTTTAAATTCCTGGTTGACCCATTCTTTAGTAGGATGCTCTTTAGCCTCCATGTATTTGAGTTCTTTCCGACTTTCGTCTTGTGATTGAGTTCTAGGTTCAAAGCATTGTGGTCTGAAAATATGCAGGGAATAATCCCAATCTTTTGGTACCGGTTGAGACCTGATTTGTGACCTAGGATGTGATCTATTCTGGAGAACGTTCCATGGGCACTAGAGAAGAATGTGTATTCCCTTGCTTTGGGATGGAATGTTCCGAATATGTCTCTGAAGTCCATTTGGTCCAGTGTGTCATTTAAAGTCTTTATTTGCTTGTTGATCTTTTGCTTAGATGATCTGTCCATTTCAGTCAGGGGGTGTTAAAGTCCCCCACTATTATTGTATTGTTGTCAATGTGTTTCTTTGCTTTTGTTATTAATTGCCTTATATAATTGGCTGCTCCCATGTTAGGTGTATAGATATTTACAATTGTTAGAAATTCTTGTTGGATAGACCCTTTAAGTAGGACATCGTGTCCCTCTTCATCTCTTATTACAGTCTTTGGTTTAAAATCTAATTGGTCTGATATAAGGATTGCCACCCCAGCTTTCTTTTGGTGTCCATTAGCATGGTAAATGGTTTTCCACCCCCTCACTTTCAGTGTGGGGGTGTCTTTGGTTCTAAAATGAGTCTCTTGCAGACAGCATATCGATGGGTCTTGTTTTTTAATCCAATCTGATAGCCTGTGTCTTTTGATTGGGGCATTGAGCCCATTTACATTCAGGGTAACTATTGAAAGGTATGAATTTAGTGCCATTGTATTGCCTGTAAGGTGACTGTGACTGTATATTGTCTGTGTTCCTTTCTGGCCTGTGCTGCTTTTAGGCTCTCTCTTTGCTTAGAGGACCCCTTTCAATATTTCTTGGAGGGCTGGTTTCATGTTTGCAAATTCTTTTAGTTTTTGTTTGTCCTGGAAGCTTTTTATCTCTCCTTCTATTTTCAATGATAGCCTAGCTGGATATAGTATTCTTGGCTGCATATTTTTCTCGTTTAGTGCTCTGAAGATATCTTGCCAGTCCTTTCTGGCCCGCCAGGTCTCTGTGGATAGGTCTGTTGCCAGTCTAATGTTTCTACCTTTATAGGTTACATATCTCTTCTCCCGAGCTGCTTTCAAGATTTTCTCTTTGTCTCTGAGACTTGTAAGTTTTACTATTAGATGTCCGGGTGTTGACCTATTTTTATTGATTTTGAGAGGGGTTCTCTGTGCCTCCTGGATTTTGATGCCTGTTTCCTTCCCCACATTAGGGAAGTTCTCTGCTATAATTTGCTCCAATATACCTACTGCCCCCCTCTCTCTCTCTTCTTCTTCTGGGATCCCAATTATTCTAATGTTGTTTCATCTTATCGTATCGTTTATCTCTCAAATTCTGCCCTCGTGATCCAGTAGTTGTTTATCTCTCTTTTTCTCAGCTTCTTTATTTTCCATCATTTGGTCTTCTATATCGTTGATTCTCTCTTCTGCCTCATTTATCCTAGCAGTTAGTGCCCCCATTTTTGATTGCACCTCATTAATAGCCTTTTGATTTCAACTTGGTTAGATTTTAGTTCTTTTATTTCTCCAGGAAAGTTTTCTCTAATAACTTCCATGCTTTTTTCAAGCCCAGCTAGTATCTTTAAAATCATGATTCTGAACTCTAGGTCCGACATCGTACTAATGTCCGTATTGAGCAGGTCCGTGGCAGATGGTACTACCTCTTGTTCTTTTTGCTGAGGTGATTTTTTTCGTCTTGTCATTTTGTCCAGAGGAGAACAGATGAATGAGAGAACAAAATGCTAACAGGTTAACAACGTCCCCAGCAAATATACTCTAAACAAATCAGAAAAGACCTGAAACCAGGAGAAAAGAAAGGGAAAGAAAGAAAAAAGAAAGAGAAAAAAAAAGAAAAAGAGAAACAAACAAAAACAGAACAAAACAAAAAAAAACAGAATATGATCAAATATGACCAGGCTAGTGCGTAGATCAGTGCCACACACTAGATTTTGGGTGTATTTTGGTCTGTTAGGAGAAAGTGCCTCCTAAAATTTTAAGGAAAGAAAGACTTATGTATGTACAAAATAAGGGTTGATATAATGAAGGGATGGAAGATGACTGTAAAGATGAAAATTATAAAAGATTTTATAAAAGGAATTGATAAGTTGTTTGAAAAAAGAAAGAAGATATTAAAAAAGGGGAGAGAATGTGATCAGGCAGGAGACTAGAACAAAGCCATACACTAGTGATTTAGGGTATATTTTGATCTCTTAGAAGAAACTGTATCTCAAAATTTTAGAGAGAGAACAACTTATCTATACATGCCAAAAATAAGAGTAACTACTATGAAGGGGTAGAATATGACTCTAAAAATGAAAAATAAAAATGTTTTTTTAAAAAAAGGATTGATAAGATGTTGGTTGAAAAAGGGAAAAAGAAAAATTCAAAAAAAAACAGTTAAAAAATTAACTTTGAAAGACTAATGAATCCTGGTAAAAAAGCCATGAATTCTATGTGCAGTATTCCCCTAGCGCTGGAGTTCTCCCGTTCTCCTTGATCCGTAAACTTGGTCTTGGCTTGCTGGCTGTTCGTGCTGATCTTCTGGGGGAGGGGCCTGTTGCCGTGGTTCCGAAATGTCTTTGCCGGAGGCGAAATTGCCCCGCCTTTGTGAGTCCAGGCTAAGCAAGCTGCTTGGGTTTGCTCTCGGGAGCTTTTGTTCCCTGCAAGCTCTCGGTACAGCTTTGGAGGACCAGGGCAGAAATGGTGGCCTCCCAATCTCCACCCGGAGGAGCTGAGAACTCGGGGCTCCGCTCCTCAGTGCGCCCCCAGAGAAAAGCCGTCACTCCCGCGTCCCCGGTCTCCGGCCGCACTCCGTGCTCACCCGGCCTGTGACCGAGCGTTTCTATCTCTGGCACCCGACCCCGTGTGGAGTCTCCAAACCCAGCAGATCCCTGCGGTGCGCTCCCGCGCCGCTCCTCCCGGGGGAGGAAGGGGAGTCTCCCCGGCTCTGCCGCTTGTTGGGTCCCTGCTGGAGGAGCAGTGGCCCGAGTGGGCCGCGGATCACAGTTTATGGCCACCCCGAGCTGAGCGTCCGCGCCTCAGCTCCGTCTCTGCAGCCGGCTTCCCCGCTCCAATACCTGGGAGCTCTGCCGCACTCAGGCACCCCTGGTCTTTCTGTGACCCCGAGGGTCCTGAGACCACACTGTCCCGCGAGGGTTCCACCCCCCGCTTAGCCACTGCAGCGACGTCCCTCCGCGGAGCCGACTTCTAAAAGTTCCGATTTTGTGCTCCGGGGCTCTAGCACTTGCCAGAAGCGGCCGACGGAGGCCCCCTCCCCCCCCCCCCCCCATCCTCCCGAATATCGCCTCGGATTCACTTCTCCACACGTCCTACCTTCCAGTAAGTGGTCGCTTCTCTGTTCAGAGAGTTGTTGCTACTCTTCTCTTTGATCTCCTGTTGAGTTCGTAGGTGTTCAGAATGAATTCCTGAGACCAGACGAAATCCGGGTCTCCTGCTCCTCCGCCTCCTTGCCAGTCACCCATTTCCAGCATTTTGAAAGAAGCTACTGTAGAACTTTTGAAATGTCCTGGTCCCTCCTCTAAGATCTCATGTAGCCCTTGGTAGGAAGTATCAAATGTGTCCAATACTCTTAAGCATTCAGGTAGGAAATGACACTTGAAATCGAATTAGAAGTATCTTGGAAAGAGTGCAGAACCCCCAAGTTTGGATAGATGGAGTAATGTTTAATCATTGGTCTTTTACTCTCTCTCATGAGCTTGTCTCAACCACTCCTCTGAACATGGTAGCAAATCCTGATACAAGTAGTAACATCGGATCCTCCTTCAGGACTAACCCCCCCCCCCCCCCCACTTTGTGAAGGAACAAATCAGTAACCAGTGAGCAGGTCTGTGGCCAGAGTTACCCAAGTGCTTCCCAGCAGAAGGGGTCTGGGTCAGAGGGGAACAAGTTGGGCCTGAGCAGAGGGAACAGGACTGCTTGCGAAGGTGTGGGTGGAAAGCGGACGTTCCTGTAGTTGCTTAGAAGTTATAGAACTGAGCTCAGAAGACACGAGACAGGCCTCGGGAAAAACAGCCTAAGTTTTAATCATGCTTCCTATTTTTCCAAAGAGACCTTAATTCTCCCTGTCGCATTTCCTTGTTCTGTTCCTGACATCCCCCCAGAAACAGAGTGAGCTGCTCTGGCCACCACTGCCAGGAAGGCGACAGGAGGGAGGTGGCCAATTACAACAGAGCGCCAGCCCCATCCCCACACTTCCGCTGAGGCAGCAGGGATCCTGAGCTGATCCAGAGGCACTCCCGCCCGAAGGGAAGGCACATGTGGAGGCCAGTAAGTCCCAGGGTTTGAGAAGGCCAGCGATCCCAGGAGATACAAGGTGTGCAGGTGGTCACCATCACCTCTGGCTGGTAGGTCCAGTCTGGCCCCACCTGCAGCCACTCTCCATGCGCTGGCTGGGGAGGCCCTTTAATTTTTTTATTTATTTCTTAATTTTTTGGTGTGGAGGAGGTCCTTTTTAATCTGTTCCACTCATTCTTCTGTTTAAAAACTTTCCACTCCCCCCATGTTTTTAGAATAAAGACCACAGCGATAGTCGTAAAGGACAGAGTAAGTTAGCATAATGTAGAGAACTGTTCAGTCTTCTTTCCAGCCTCATGCATTACCACATTCTTTGCACAACCCATGCATGTGCACACATGGGTACATGCATACACACACTGTATAAACACTCAGAAACTCACATGATTAGCCAGACCACCCTGCTCAAAGTCTGTGAAATCTGTGCCCCACCCAAAAGCCTTTCTCTACTCAGTTCTCGTTGCTTGAAATCTTACTTCCCCAAAATGCCTTGTACCCCACCCCTAATGCCTACAAACTTCTTTTCTTGGCCAGTTCTCACTTGACCTGTGGGTCTCCTTGGAGAGCCTTCCCGGACCTCCCAAGGTACGGCCAGGTGCCCCTCCCCGTGCCCTCCTAGCTGCTCTGTCCATCCCCCACAGACTCAGCAATCACTCTGCTGATGTCTGTCCCCAGTCAGCTGCCCCCTGAGACCACCTGGTTCGTGTCCTGGCCCCATCCCGGGGCCGAGAGCCCGGCGCTGGATGGAAGCTCAGCATGGGTTCCTCTAATGAATGAGTAACAATAACTAGAGCATGTTAAAGAATCTGAGGTATAAATTGCTTCTGTATGACATCTAGGGTTGACTATAGAGGAGAAAATAAATCCAGTTAATTAACGAACAGTTATTTCTTGAGTACGTCCTGTGTGGCAGTGCTGCCTGGGTTGGCAGCATATGTCCACGGACGAGTGACAGAAGCCCTGTCCCACCCGGTGATGGAGCTGGCTAGAAGAGAAGAGGCTGTAACAAGTCATTATAATGGGCAAACTGTGGTTCAGCCAAGCCATGGAATATTACTCATCCCTAAAAAGAAACAAGCTATCAAGTCATGAAAAGACATGGAGGAACCTTAAATGCACATTACTAAGTGAAAGAAGCCAATCTGAAAAGGCTACATCCTGTATGATTCCAACCACATGACATTCTGAAGAAGGCAAAACTACAGACGGTGGAAAGATCAGTGTTTGCCAGGGCCTGGGGAGAGGGGTGAACAGGTAGAGCACAAGGGGCCTTTAGGGCAGTGAAACTGTTCTGTATGACACTATCGTGGGGGATACATGTTGTCACACTTTTATCAAAACCCATAGAATGTACAACACAAGGAAAAAACCCTGGTGTAGAAGACGGACCTCAGTAACAATGTATCAGTTGGCTCATCAGTTTTAACAAACACTAACAAGCCCTAATGCAAAATGTTAATAGTGGGGGAAACAGGTACCGGGGAGGCAATATATGGGAACTCTCTACTTTCTGCCCTTTATCCAGGAAACCTAAAACTGCTCCAAAAATGTATTAATTTAAAAAATAATAATATACCACTGAGTTAGTTGTATTTGTGAGCGTAGCTCTGTAAGGACATGCAGGTTTCCACAAGAGCTGTGCCTGGGACCTCTGCTGGTCTCCGCGAGCAGGAGAGGCCACTGAGACCTCAGGAACGAGTGGGCACAGACCGCGGAGAGGGGCTCCAGGAGGAGGGCAGTGCTCATGCGAGGCCTCGAGCTGAGAGGGAACTTAGCGTATTTGAAACAGGAAGAAAGTTGTGAGTGTATGTTGTTTGGCTGGTATGAGCAGCACAGCAGGGAGAAGCGAGTTAGGGGAGGTGGGAAGGAGCTGACTGGGGAAGCGTTGCAGACCGTCGTCTTGGTCGGTTTGGGCCATCACAACAGATACCAGACTGCGCAGCTTAGGGAAATTTCTGTCCCACAGCTCTGCAGGTTGGAAGTCCAAGACCAAGGTGCTAGCTGATTCGGTGTCAGGTGAGGGCCCAGTTCTTGGCTTGTGGACGGTCAACTTCTCCCGGTGTCCTCACAGGCTGGACAGAAAGGAAGCTCTGATGTCTCCCTCTTTTTATAAAGGCGTTAATTCCATCATGGGAGCACCACTCTTGTGGCCTAATCTACCCTGATCTCCCCCGGAGGCTCCCTCCAAATACTATCGCCTTGGGGATTAGGGCTTCGACATAGGAAGTTTGGAGGGACATAAACATTCAGCCCATAGCAAGCTTGTTAAGGATCTGGAATTGTCACCTCTGAAAGATGGGAGGCCATTGAATTTGTCACATCAGATGCGAATGGGACACATCAGATTTGTGGTTTTTAGAAAGCTCGCTCACTCAGGACACCTGGGTGGCTCAGTCAGTTAAGCACCTGTCTTTGGCTCAGGTCATGATCCCAGGGTCCTGGGATCGAGCCCCAAGTTGGCCTCCCTGCTCAGTGGGAAGCCTGCTTCTCCTTCTCCCTCTGCTCCTCTCACCTGTGCGCTTTCTCTCTCTCTCTGACAGATAAATAAAATCTTTAAAAAAAAAAAAAGAAAGCTCATTCACTCATGCTTGGAAAGTGGGTCTCAGAGGGTGGGTGTGGATGTGCACCATCTCTTAGGGTGTGTATGGTAGGCCAGAGGAGGGAGGGGCACCGTGCCTTAGACAGGGACGGCGTGGAAATGGGCAGAGCGAACAGTCACCAGACTAAGGATGGGATCCGCAGGCCTTGATGGCTCGCAGAGAGGGTAGCAGTGGAGGGGGGCTCCCGGGGCGGGCACGGAGCATGGTGCACAGATGGACTGGAGATGGAAATTTGGGGGGCATCTGGGTGGAGCCCTAGTGGTGCAGAAAACCCCCCAGGAAGTGTGTGGGCGGAAGAGACGTGTGCACAAAGGAGAGGAGCAGTGAGCGGAGGGTGGGGAAGTGGTGCAGTGTCTAAAATAAGCAAGGTGGCTGGACTCAACATCGGCCACCACAGCGCCTGCGCACTTCTGTAGCTCTCCTTTCAGAGGACTAGTGAGTATTCGAATGACCCGACTAAAGCAAGCATTTTCTCTGCCATGGTTGCTCATGGAACATCACCCCATTACCGAAGAAAAGATCCAGAATCTTTGCTGCTTGCGCATTGAGTATGTCCAGCGAAGCCCGATTCGCCTTGACACTCAGGTTCACATTTGCTGAGCCATGTAAGTCACCAAATGGTGAGTGAGTGAAATATTTTCCCCAGGGACCTGCACTTTGTAGAAAATATTCTGTTTCTAAATTTTGCCCATATGTGTTATTATAAAAAAAAAAGACACAAAGGTGACTTTTCATGGCTATCGGGCATTGTATCTTTCCAAGAGAGAAGTTTTTATACCTCCATCCCCCAGGAGAGAAACTGCCTTCCCCAGATCCTATCTCCTGAAAGGCAGCAGGGGGAACCTGGTACCCTGAGAACAGAACTCTCCTCTTTGCTGGGTCTTTCCGACAACATCTGGTGATGTCGACCGCAGTACCCCTGCTGTGGTCACAGCTATGTTGAAGTGGAGCCCCAGTCACTGCGTTCATGTCCTTCCGAAACTCCTGAAAGTCAGGATTACTTTCCCGAAACTCCTTTGCTAGTCCATGAAGACAAGTCCTTCCATGACTGACGCTTGGAATTAATGAGCCAGCAGTAAACAACTTTTGGGTGTTGATTGCTTAAAAGCGAAAGTAAACTTAGCATTTTGATCATTTATGTCTCCTGATCTATTTGTTAACATCCCAGCACTCAGGTGGCTCATCCAAGGTTACCTGTGAGAGGGGTCAGCCTAGTGACCGAGGACAGGTGAGCACCATTGTGCAGCCCACCGCAAGGCCAGTATTGGGAGCTAAGGCAAGGTCAGCAACAGCCACAACTCGAGATGGGGCGGGGGGAGAGGCCCGTGTGTGTAGCCAGAAAGGCTTAGCAACCTGCACTTTCCTGAGACTGACTTGGCTGATGATCAGGACAGTTTGGCAATAGCTTTTCTCAACGTTGGGGGCTGTCTGTATTTGAATCCCGACTCTCAGCATGACCAGTTCGCTTCATGTTTTTCTGTTTTCTTCTCTATAAATTGGGAATCATAATAGAATTAAATAATAGGGCTGTTATAAGGATTAAATGAGATTATACAAGTGGGGGTCTTAGAACAGCACCTGCTACATATCATGAGCTCCATCAAAGAATGATGGATTTTGGCATTGTTTGTTTGGATAAACCATTACTTGTATTCCAGTTTGGCCACTTATTGGGTATGATCTTGTGCAGATGGTTTTGTTTGTTTGTGTTTTAACTTCATGTGTCTCCTTAGGGGGAAAATTTGTTACAGCAGTTTTTTGTTGATTGCCTCTCTGGCAATTCTATTCTCTGGATAAGAAAATGAACTGCAGTTTTGTGCTGGGCATGGCGCCTACTTAAGATTCTTTTTCTTCCCCTCCCTTTGCCCCTTCTTTCTCTCTGTCTCTAAAAAACAAAACAAAACAAAACAGCCCAACATATTTAAACATTCACTTAGGGGCGCCTGGGTGACTCAGTCGTTAAGCGTCTGCCTTTGGCTCAGGTCATGATCCCAGGGTCCTGGGATCGAGCCCCGCGTCAGGCTCCCTGCTCGGCGGGAAGCCTGCTTCTCCCTCTCCCACTCCCCCTGCTTGTGTTCCCTCTCTCGCTGTGTCTCTCTCTGTCAAATAAATAAAATCTAAAAAAAAAAAAAAAAGTCTCTTATGAAAAAGAAAAAAGTTCACTTAGGGGGGCGCCTGGGTGGCTCAGTTGGGCATCTGCCTTCAGCTCAGGTCGTGATCCCGGGGTCCTGGGATCGAGCCCCGCATCGGGCTCCCTGCTCGGCGGGGAGCCTGCTTCCCCCTCTCCCTCTATTCCTCGCTCATGCTTGCGCTCTCTCTCTCTCAAATAAATAAAATATTTAAAAAAATAAAAGTTCATTTAGAAATGCTGTCTTTCCTCTTCTGTTTTGTTTTTTTAAAGATTATACTTATTTGATGGGGTGGGGGAGGGGAGAGCCCAAGTTGGGGGGGGAGAGGGTGAAGCATGCCCCCCCGCTGAGCAGGGAGCCCGATGCGGGGCTCCATCCCAGGACTCCGGGATCATGACCTGAGCCGAAGGCAGACGCTTAACTGACTGAGCCACCCAGGCGCCCCTTCTGTTTTATTTTGTTTTGTTTCGTTTTTTTTTTTTTTTTTGGCCGTCCTTTAGCTGGTTAAGGGTGCAGCAAATGACACCCAAATTAAGAAACTCTTGGTGACCAGAACTCATCTCGGTGGGCTGGGTGGGAGATGGTGAGGATGGGCTCTCAGGCGCCCTCCCCGATGGGGAAAGCCGCCTGTGTTCACCAGCTGCCTCTCCCATGCGGATATATTTATGGAGGCGGAAGTCAGTCGGGTAGACTTTTGTGTTGGTATCAGGGTCACTTGCAGAGGGGCTGGTTACAAACAAAACGTGCAGGTGGCACGATCCAATCCCAGTCTGTGTGACTTCGCCCCTGCCCCACTTGGCCCAGACGCCCCACCCGCCCGTCTGCACGCTCTTTGTCCTGGGTTTGCACGTGTGCCTCAGCAGACGAAAGGGGTATTCCAATAAGGTGGTTGTATGTATTTGGAAAGGTGTTTTTATATTTCTTACAACAAATACCAGCTGAATGTGAATCCCGATGTATCACTCATGACCTCTGTGTTCAGACCTTGTGGGTCCACAAGGTGGCGTAATTTTGCCACAAAACAGTCTCAGATGGGGCGGCGGGGGTTGGTAATCTCTCCCTTTTGGGCCTTGCTGGCATTCTGGAGGCAAGCGTTTGCCTGTTTCCTGGTTCCCGTTCACGTGCTGCCTACTGCCCTGGAGTCCAAGGAAGTCCCTTCCCGCACGGCCCAGTGACCGTGTCCCCAAGAGACCTCAGCTGACCGAGGGGGAGGGAAAGTGAGCTCTGCCGATGGGTGGATGGCACAGGGGATTTCATTATCTCCCTCCCTCCCTCCCCCCCTTCCTTCCGAGGCGGTCGCCCAGCCCGACGGTCAGGACAGAATTCTTGAGACCTTTTGCAGTGCAGCTTAGTAAGTTCATTTGAGTAGCGTGAGGACAGGACCCGCGGGCAGAAAGAGTTGCACTTTTGCTGTATGAAGCTGGTGGTTATACGCTTAGCGCTCAAGCAGGAGGGGATGTGCAGGGCGTGGTAGATCATGAATGTCTTCAAATTTCTATTTGTAAAACAACTTTCACGAGATTTCTCTGGTGCCTGTTGTTCGGTTGGCTATTAACTGTTGGTGAGATTTACAGGCCGTCATGAGACCCATTAAGAATGTAGCAGCCAGCGGGTATTTGATCCTTACAGGAACTGCGCAGGTTACAGGTCAGCCTTCTGGGCTGAAGATGAACATTTTCTGCTTCTCTGCCTCATCCCTCCCCCCCTCTCCCTCACCCCCTCCCTCCCTCCCTCCCCCTCCCTCCTTCCCTCTCCTCCCCTCCCTCCCTCCTCCTTTCTCTCTCTTCCTCCTCTCTCCCTCTCCCCCCTTTGCTCTCTCCCCTCCCCCCTCCCTCCCTCTCTTTGTTCCTCTCTCCCTCTTTCTCTTCCTCCCTCCCTCCCTCTCTCTCTCCCCCCCTTTCCCTTTCCCCCCTTCACTCTCTCCCTTCCCCCCTCCCCCTTCCTCTCTTCCTCCCATTTTCAGGAGCCTCCATCGCCTTTCTTACTTTTGGCCTTGACCTTTGCATTTCTGCCTATGGAGCAGCCCGCAAGTGTCTCTGTAACAGGAAAAAGAGCAAAGGGTCGAGGGCCACCCCTGGGAAATGAGCTCTGTGTCCAGGGCTTTCTGGAAGGACTTCTCGGCCCCGGCGGTCCACAGGAGGACACGTGTGTGCCCAGACTGGCTGTGGGTCCTCTGAGTTCTGCTTAGGAGCACCAGCTGGACAGCCAGTGCTTGCATCTTTCTCACGGAATGAGACAAGCGTCTCAGCTAGCGTGGCTGTGGCAATGACCACATCCGAATTTGTGCTTCTAGGTGAACAGTCCAGGGTGACTGGGAATGAGACCCACGGCAGTGCCCAGGGGTTAGGTGGTGGGTTCTGGTCTTAAAGAGCTGGATTCAGGCTCTCAACCCGCACTGCATGATTGGTCTGACGTGCTAGTTCAGCTCTTTGCATCCAGGCTCTTGACGTGTGACGTGCTCGGTGCATCTTAAGGCCTCCGCCGTATACATTAGTACAATGTCATCGTGTTTGTAGCAGCTCGTCTTTGTCCTGCAAGATGTCTCCTTTCAAAGTAATTGTAGACTCACAAAATCGTTGCAGGTGTCAGTAGAGTTTGCTTCTACCCTTCCCCTAATTTGCTGATGTTAACATCTTACATAACCAGACCACCGGGATCGAAACCAGGAAGTTGGTGCTGGTGCAACAGTATTACGCACCAATGGACAGACCTCCTTCAGTTCCTCCACCTGTCCTGCCAACACGCTGCTTTCTGGGGCAGAATCCCTTCCGCCTCGCGTTCGGTTGCCGTGTCTCCAGCCTGCGGCAGCTCTACTGCCTTTATTTTTCATAACCTTAACACTTCTGAAGATTAGTGGTCATTTTGTACATGTCCCTGGCTCTGGGGTTAGTCTGATATTTCCTCATGATTAGATTGAGGTTGTGAGAATTCTTTTTTTTTCTTTTTAGCTTTTTATTTCTTTATCAGAGAGAGAGAGCGCGTGCATGTGCATGCAGGAGTAGGGAGGGGGACAGGCAGGGAGAAGCAGACTCCCCGCTGAGCAGGCCCCCCCATACAGCTCTTATCCCAGGACCCCAGGATCATGACCTGAGCCGAAGGCGAAGGCGGATGCTTCACCCACGGAGCCCCCCCAGGCGCCCTGAGGCTGTGAGAATTCTTAGAGCATCCTATCAGGAAGGGCATGGTGTGTCTGTATCTTATTGCCGATACTCCTAACTTTGATCCCTTGGGCAGGGTGCCGGTGGCCAGATTCCTTCACTGTAGAATTGCTTTTTTCCAGTGTCATTAATGTCATATCACCTGGGAGGAGATATGTTGACACTGCAACTGTCATTTCCCCTTATGCTTCCACCGAGTTCAGCATCAGCAGTGAATCTGGCCTGCACCCAGTATTCCCGTGGTGTTGGCCAAACGGGAACTTTCATCACCCATTCAATATTTATCTCGTCGCATTCTATCTTAAGGCGGAGCTCTCCCCATCTTCCGCATGAACGCATGTATGTACATGTGTGCATGCGTGTGTGTATTCATTTACTCATTCATCTAATTATTCAGTTGTAGGACTATGGACTTCTGGGTATTTATTTTACTTTGTGAGTTCGTAATTGCTATCATTATTTGTTTTGTTGCTTAAATTTGTCCCTGACGGGGAGCTCTGCAAGCTGGCTCTTGTGTTCTTTCAACATGCCCTCTTCATTTCTTGCGACTTCCTTAACTTCTGGCACGATGCAGTGTGTTTCCCCCACCCCACCATTTCCCAGGGAACCCCGGTTCCTTTCATGGGAAATGGATGTCTATAAATGGGGATCTGGCCTAGCCCCAGGTGTGTATGTTGCTCCTGTGTACCATCGCCTCCAGGTCACCTGAGCAGGTAGAGCTGGGGGGAGTTTTATACATAACACATCATGAGTTCAGTCTTAGACGCCCACTTTGCTGTCGTCTTTTTCTGAGAGCCAGAAATCTGGCTCTGGTCATCCACAGTGTATTCACGTATTTGCTGGGTCCTGGATGAAATGTAACATAGTTTCAGAACTTCTTGCCCACACTGTTGCGGAAAACACATTTCCTGATGAGAGTATAACATTTGTGTGTAGGTCTCTTCCTCTCAAGCTTTCCATGTGCAGTCGATACACTGTTCTCCAGACTGATACAGGTTAGTTCTTTTCTCCCCCACCCTGCTGTGGTTCTGTCTTCATTCATAACCCAGTAGGGGCATTTCCTGCTGCTGCATTCCATTTGGGATCCCCCAACAGCCCGGCTCATTCTAAGAATTTATTTTTGGCGGAATTGTTCTAAAAGAACCATACCCAAACACACGCAGAGACTTTTCCTCCATTCCCTCCCCCTCCTCCTGCCCCCCATTCCCGCCCACCCCTTGCAGGCAGGTAGCTCATTAATTCCTGGTTTGTGCTTCCTGTGCTGATTTTGCACAAAAGACCAGACACATGTACTTGCCTCACCCCTTCTTTCCTACATGAGGCTGGCATGTATGCTTTTTTCACTTAATATATTCTGAAATCAGTCCATATCAGTTCTTAGATCTCTCTCTCTCTCTCTGTTACAAGGGCATAATGCTACGTTGCGTTCCATAGTTTTCTCAATGACTACTTAATTTTTCATTAAAAAACAATGTTGCAATAAGTAACCTAATGCACACACATACATAATTTTTTAATTGTTGGAGTTATGAGTTGTGTACTGCCGTGTCACAAACTGCCCCCGAGCGTAATAGCTTCAAACGGCAAACATCTGTGGGGTCGGAGTCTGTGAGCAGCTTGGCTGGGTCATCGGCTCAGGGTCCCTGCAAGGGTGTGCTTAGGCTGCCATCAGGCCGGAGGGCAGGGCTGCCGTCTCAGCTGAAGGCTGGGCTGACGGAGGACCCCTCGCAAGCTCCCTTGCGGTGCTGGCCAGAGGCTATCCCTCACGGGTTGTTAGGCTACCAGGTTGGACGGAAGTTGCCCCCCCCATCCTATAATGGACTTTCCATAGGTATTTGATCTCCCTGAATTCCACATCTCTTGTAACAATCTCCCAGATTTGTTTCTTACCCCAGTTCTTCCTTCAAGAGCATTTCTGATGCATGGCAAACTTTTGGGGCTTTGTACGAGTGAGAACATTTATATTACACTCACACTTGAATGACAATTTGAATACAATTTTAACATCCAGAGTTCTTTTCTTTTACTACATTAAAAACATTACACCATTAATCTCTCATATCGTTTTGCTATTGAGAAGTCTTCCGTCTTTTATTCCTTGGTAGGTAGGTGAAGAAATAATTTATCGTTCAGCCAGGAGACTTTTGAGAGTGGAGGGGACACTGCTAATGATTAAGCCTGGACAGTAGGTGTAAACCAGCAAGGTCATAGCTGAACTAAGCCACATGGTTTATTTATTTATAGGTTGTTTGGTCAACCTATTTATAGGTGATTTATTCTTTTGCTCTGGAATCTTTTAGAATTTTCTTTCTGCAGTTGATATTCTTGGGCTCCGCTGTAGTGCTCCTGCACCTGGTTTTCCTTTGTCCCTGCTTGGCCCTCTGTGAATTCTTTATGCCTGAACCCCTGCTCTCCCTCCCACCTTCTCTCTCCGCCCCGCCGCCCACGTCTACGTTCCCTCCACTGATTTCTCATCAGGAACCGTGGACACGAGGACTTAGAAGTCGTGTTCTTGTGTGAGGGTCGGTTGGAGTCCTGAACTGCTAACAGAATGTGCTCTGACCAGTGTGAGCAGAAGAAGAATTTACTGCAGCCTACGAGGTCACGGCAGAACGGGAAGATCTCCAAGACGTGCTTCCAGGACCAGTACCCAACCCCCAGCGGGCCAGGGCGGAGGAGCAAGCTGCCGGCACCGCACCCCTGGCTCACCGCCTGGGCTCCCACTGCCACAGGCGCATGGTTCTCCGCGGTGGGAGCCGCCCTGGTCCCAAGCTGGCTGTTCTGCCAGAGCCTGCCTCCTGGGACACTTCCACAGGGAAGCCTGACTGGCCCGGGGGGGGGGGGGGGGGGGTGCACCAGGAGCCAGAGCTGATCAACAGGGAGCCTGATACCCCTGAAACCAAGACTACGCTATATGCTAACTCACTTGAATTTAAATTAAAAAAGAAAAACAAATGGAGTTCGGGAACTTCCTAAAATCCGTAAAGGCTGTTTAAATCATGTGGGCTGGGTTTAGGACACACCTTGCCTCCCTGCAGATGCCCTGGGGAGCCTGCAGTCTCCGCAGTTTTCGGAACTGCCTGTTGGCCGAGTGACCCAGATCTACCCACGATGTCACCTCTAACCTGAGACAGCTGACCCCAACACGGAAAACCGGACACTTCCTTTGAGGGCTTGTCTGACTCTCTTTCTAGAAGAAAAGGGAGACTTTTAAGTTTTAAATGAAATTTGCCGAGTTCTCCCTCATGTGTCCAGAATTTTTCAGGCTATTTTACAAACACTGTTAAGCTCGTCTATTCAACGGAGACATTAGCTCATTGATCCAGAGGGCTTTGGGAGCATCGGTCTAGAAAAAGTATACTTACTACTGAGATACCTTCCCCGCCCCTCAGTTGGCTCACCTACCCCAAGTGTCTTTAAAGACTTGAAGCAACTTCTGAACACTACATCAACAAATTATGAAGTTGGATTCTTCATGAGAAAGGCTTCTAGGGGCGCCTGACTGCCTTAGTCGGGGGAGCGTGTGACTCTTGACCTCGGGGTTCGAGCCCCCACGTTGGGTGTAGAGATTACTTTAAAAAAATAAGAACTTTTTTTGAAAAAAGGCTTTTAGAAGGAAGTGGAGTGGGTTGAATTTAAAGGTGGTAAAACTTAAAGATCTGCTGAGCACTCTGTTACTGTGTGTGAGGTACTCCACTTTCTAGGTTAAAATCAAAGCGCAGTAGACTCGTGGCCGGGAAGGGGCCCGGGCATGCCCAGGGCGTGCTCCCGGAGCCTGCTCTAACGTGTTCTGCCCTGTGTTCTTATTTCTCTCTTGGCCAGAAGCAGAGATATTGCGGTGAGGCTCACTGCTGCCCACACAAGCCTTCCAGCTGCCCACTGCTCACCCTTCCCTGACTTACAGCTCAGTCGGGCCCAAAGTACTGTTGCTGAGCCAAACAAAGCACGTTTGGTCTTGGGTTTCTTCGTTTTTCTTCTCTTTTATTAACATATACTGTATTATTTGTTTCAGGGGTACGAGTCTGTGATTCAACAGTCTTACACAATTCACAGCGCTCACCATAGCACATACCCTCCCCAATGCCCATCACCCAGCCACCCCGTCCCTCCCACCCCCCTCCACTTCGTTTGTATTTTTAAACAGTTATAGTCACTAAAAGGTGGCAAGTACATAACTATGGTCACTATACTCGAAGGTATTTAATTTTGCTAGAAAAGATATAAATAAAGCATTTTGACTTCCGAGTAAAGGGAAAATTTCAGACAAAACCCTAGAGCTTGCTTTTACCTAAGTCGCCTTTGTTTCCCTGTGGGATCTGAAGACACATCTCCCTAGAATCTCCCAGAGGAAAGTTAAACAGGGACTCACAGTCAGGAGCATGTTCACTGAGAGAATTGTTTGAATTTATGCAGGGTAAGCCTTGGTATGGAAATACACAGCGCGGTCTGTGGGAACTTCGGGGTGCCGTTTTTACTTACAGAGAAAAGTCAGAAAGGGCACAAGAGAACTTTCACATCAGGACAAGATTAAAAAGTCACACTGGGGAGGGAGGTGACGGTACGAGAAATAAAATAGTAAAAGGCAGAATTGACTTGTTTAGCCACAACTCATCAGTTCTGGCCTGAAGCACTCACAGAGACTGCTCAGATGGGCCAGTCACCTCGAAACACACGGGCTCACCCGCCCCCCGATTTCCTGCACTAGGAAAACTGGCCCAGAGTTTTCCTGCGTCCTCCCTGTCCTCCTGGGAACAATTGGCTGCCAGAAGGCACACATCTTCGCCTGAGAACAAACTTGCACAATCCTGGGGAACGCTGCACTGAGTATGTGCCTGGGCAACACATAGTGAGAGATTATTTTATGTGAATTTACAACTATTACCCAGAACTTACATACTGAGGACATGCACTCTGACGACAAACTATAAGGAAAATTTTGAACTTTTATTTCAGTTTCATCGTTTATGATAATAAAGGTGCGATTGTGAAATCATTTTTGTCTAGTTGGGTAATGAAGTGTCCGAGTTGTTAGAAATGGTGCTGTTCAGTACAAAAGATTCAATCGTGAAAATCAAAGAAATACTGTATTATATACAATAGTAGAAATATCAGTACGGACTCATGATGTTTTAGAAACCTCTCTTTTAGTGCTGGGCGCCTACACGGCCAGAAGGGGCTGTCCTGCCAGCAGCGAGAGCCTGCAGGAGCCCCGAGGGTGGGTGCACTCCATTCCCCGCGCACGGAGACGGAGACGGCGCGCCCCGGGAAGGAGGTGTCTCCTTGTTGAGGATAGGAGGTACCATGTGCCAGATCATTTCTGCTGTAAGAAATCAGTGGGATCATATCTGAAGATACCTTTAAAGGGGTCACTAGTGGCCAAAGAAATGATATTCGAGCCAAAAAGAATAACAGGTGAGGGGAATCAAAAAGTATGAGCTTCCAGTTATAAAATAAGCAAGCCATGGGATGTGATGGACAGCATGGTGACTAGTTAATAACAGTGTGTTGAGTATTTGAAAGTTGCTAAGACGGTTGCCTGGCTGGCTCAGTCGTTAAGCGTCTGCCTTCGGCTCAGGTCATGGTCCCAGGGTCCTGGGATCGAACCCCGCATCGGGCTCCCTGCTCCGCGGGAAGCCTGCTTCTCCCTCTCCCACTGCCCCTGCTCGTGTTCCTGCTCTCGCTGTGTCTCTCTCTCTCAAATAAATAAATAAAATCTTTTTTAAAAAAAAGTTGCTAAGAGAGTAGATCTTTTTGTTTTTTAAAGATTTTATTTATTTGACAGAGAGAGACACAGCGAGAGCAGGAACACGAGCAGGGGCAGTGGGAGAGGGAGAAGCAGGCTTCCCGCGGAGCAGGGAGCCCGATGCGGGGCTCGATCCCAGGACCCTGGGACCATGACCCGAGCCGAAGGCAGATGCTTAATGACTGAGCCACTCAGGCACCCCTAGATCTTTTTCTTTAAAGATTTTATTTATTTGCGAGAGAGAGCATGAGTGGAGGGGAGGGGCAGATGGAGAAGCAGGCTCCCCGCTGAGCAGGGAGCCCGATGCGGGGCTCAATCCCAGGACCCTGAGATCATGGCCTGAACCGAAGGCAGACGCTTAACCGACTGAGCCACTCAGGTGCCCCAAGAGACTAGATCTTAAAATCCTTATCACAAGAAAAAACGTTTTTTAACTGTGGCGATGGATGTTAACCGACTCTCGGTGATCACTTTGCACACATATGAACGTCAAATCCGTATGTCGTACACCTGAAACTCATGTCAATTACACAATAAAAAATAAGATTTACCACTTAACCTCAGACTTGACCCAAATTAAATCCGTCACAAATCCTACTACTTAGCCTTTTGACATCTGCATGTTCACATTGGGTCATAAGATCCAGGATCCTGAGAAAACCCCATTTTCTGCATGAACGCCTGCTCCCCAGACTCTGCTCACTTTTTCTCTTCTGTAAACTCTGATTAAATTTATAGTTATTAGTCACAAATTTATAATCGTTAAGTTAATTGCAACTTTATTGGGTAGACTTCACTCTCCGATAGTGAACTTCCCATTCTGCTTGAGGCGGGTAGCTGTTTCAGACATTTTTCTTTTATTAATACTCTCCCGATATCTAAAACAATGCAGAATGCATGACAAGATTGTTTTCCTTTATTTTTAAGAAATATTTAATTAATTTATTTGAGAGAGCACGGATGGGAAGGGCAAAGGCAGAGAGAGAGAGCATCCCAAGCAGACTCCTCGCTGAGTGCAGAGCCCAAACAGGGGCCTTAATCCCACAACCCCAAGATCATGACCTGAGCTGAAACCAAGAGTCAGACGCCCAACCAGCTGAGCCACCCAAGAGCCCCAGCTTGTTTTCCTTTCAAGATAAGTTCATTCCAGTTGTAAAAGTCACCTTAAACAGAGGACCCAAACCAATGTTATTTCAGTAAACACCTTTCTAGTCCTGTCTCCTTCACTATGTATGTTTATATTTTTATTTAAACAGGATGAAGTCTTTATCCAATAATGTTTATTGAATGAGTTACATTAATTATTCCAGTTTTGGCAAATGTGTTTTACTTCCACAGTTTTTCATGCCACCAGCCAATGCGGTTAAACATATTTTCTTTAAGGGGCACCTGGCTGGCTCAGTTGGTGGAGTGTGTGACTCTTGATCTCAGGGTCGTGAGTTCAAGCCCCACACTGGACATAAAGCTCACTTTAAAAACAACTTAAAAAATATAATTAAGGGGCACCTGGGTGGCTCAGTCGCTTAAGCATCTGCCTTCAGCTCAGGTCATGATCCCAGGTCCCTGCTCAGTGGGGGGGGGGGGGTCTGTTTCTCCTGCCACTCCCCCTGCTTGTGCTCGCTCTGTCAAATAAATAAATAAAATCTTAAAATACATATATATAATTAAAAAATTTTTCTCTAGCTAGGGCTGGGGAGAGGGAAGAATGAGCTATGAAAAAACAACTACAAAAACACAAAAAGCAGAATAACCCAAGTTGATAAAACCGCATTAAATCTTTGAAAATTCATGAGTCTATATTTATGCTCAACAAAGAAAAGGCCAGAAAAGAAAACACAACCCACAGTAATCTGTTACACGTGAAACAGCTTTTAAAGCAATCCCTTTCTTGTACAGTCGGGTGGAAGAGAACTGAGCAGGTGTGTCCCGCCTTCCCCGTGGGGCTGCGTCTGTGAGACGCGAGCAGCCCTGATGAGTGAGGGGGGACCACCTTCTAGCGGGGGGGGGGGGGGCTGGGAAACAGACAAGACCGCCCCCCCAACAGCTAGTTCAGGCGGAAAGGGCCCGTCAGGGCCGCAGAATGGTCCCATCTGCCGCAGACGGGCGAGCTTCCAGAGTTAGGAAAGCAGTTAGGGCCAGGTTCCCCGAGGGCGCCCTGGGCCTGTTGGCTGATGAACACGCTGCGCCTGGAGGTGAAGATTTGAGCTGCTGATGGGGGAATGAGGATGGCGCTTTCCGCACAGACCCCCGCCTTCTGCTCTCCTCACCGGGGCTTGGCTTTAGATCACGTGGTCTCGTGGTCTCGAGGCTTGCTACTCCTCCAGACCTGCAAAGGGAGCTCATCTTTGAGGCCATCAAGTGACTTCTAAGTAATGTGACCTCACATGGACGTGTGGGGACCTCAGATGTAAGGACTCGCGCTTCCTACCTCACTAGTCTGTAAAGGCCCCGTACAGAAGGATCCGGAAAACCCCTGTGGAGCCAAGCTGCCGGTGTAAAAGGTCCGGGAGTGACAGCGCAGCCTGCGGTGGGCAGGCGGGGCAAGGACCTCCCCACTGCCGGGCGCCTGGGACCCGGTGCAGCGCTGAGCCAGGCCGAGCGGGGGTTAGGAAACAAAAGGCAGTTGATTCTCTGGTTTCCTCACACCAGCCACAAGCGCCAAGTGCAGCCCGTGCCAGGACACATTGTGCAGGAAGCACTGGTCGATGGTCACCTCTACCCCACGAAGCTATCACAACAAGAAAGGAGACTCCTGTGTAGCCAAAACCACAGCACGTTAGCCACGCCAGCTCGTGCCAACCTCACCTTGGAAGCTCGACACAGCGCGTTTGTGTCCTCACCACCTTTATTTTATTATTGGAAAGGAAAAAGACTTTGAATCCTTGTGTATTATTTCTGGGGAGAACATTATCGGCAGTAATGAAACATCTGGAATATGTCCTACTGGGCTTCTTAAGGTAAATCCAGTTTTGCCTCAACCCAATCCTGTCTTTGCATTTCAGTGGTGGGGCCAGGGCTCCTGCGTCCTGGACCCCAGCAGGCTTGTCGCCCACTCACCGCGCACCTGCTGAGGATGTGGGAAGGGACCGGAGCTGATGACCACCACAGAGCACACTGCCCTGAGGGCAGAGCAAACACCACCTTTTGTGATCACACACCGCAAACGTCCCTGGGAGACCAAGCCCTGCCGGTCCCGGGATAAAGGCAGGAGAGCTGGAGCTGGCCCAGGCCTCCGGGTCCCTGGTGCGGGCACGGCGCCCGCCTCCCGAAGGCAGGGAGGGGCGCGCAGCTGGCCCGCAGGCTTCTCGGGACAAGGCTATTACCTGGCCTGAAACCCTGTTGTTAGAAGTGTCCTTTTTGCTAATGAGCGACATTGGCGATTGTAAAGCAACCAAGAGGAGTTAAAATAACACAAAGGAAGCCTGCTCCGGACACTCTCACAGGTGTTGATGCCGGGTGAGATCAGGCGGCCAGCCCCAGCAGCGGAGCGCTTCCCACCTTCGCAGGGCTTGTCTCCCTCCGTAAACCCTTCGCGCCCGTTCTCACCGTCTCTCCGCTCACCCATGCCCCCGCCTTGTCCCTGCAAGCACTTGGCTCTGGGCCGAGGAGGCGGACACTCAGGAACTTCGGGCGCTCTGAGGGAGCCAGGGACAAGACCGGAGTCCGGTGTGGGCCCCTCGCTCCTTTCCATGGGACGGTGTCTCTCGGCTCCCGCGGGGCACAGGGCTCTGGTTCCTCGTGCGACTTCTGCATCTGCACGTACTCTCCTCCAGAGCGCTCGTCTGGGTCCCTCTGCAGGTTTCCCGCTCGCGTCAGAAGCACCTGTTGGAGAGAAGTGACCTTGCTGGCCTCTCGGAGCGGTAGGGGCAAGGTCCACCGAAGCAGCCCGCAGACTCGGCACGGCGGCCTTTCCTGCTCTCTGCACCGCGGTCCCTGGGGCTCCTGGGGCTCCAGAGGGGTGGGGAGAGGCCCCTGCTCTCGCCAGCACACAAGCCGGGCAGACGGGAGTTCTTCCAAGGGACAGAAGAGGAAGACCCCAAACCGCAAAAGCAGCGCTGGCTGGCGTGGGAGAGGGGACGAGAGCAAGGGCCAGGAAGGCTTCGGCTGATTCTTTCGGCGCCCGTGCAGTTTGCGTTACTGGCATTCGAGCAGAAGGCGTTGTGCGAACTTCACGAAGCCGGTCCAGCGTCTCACGCACCCCACCCCGGGTCAACTGCGGGGCCCCGAGCCGGCGGAGCCCCGGTGCGGCCGGCGGCCCCTCACCCACAAAGGAGAAGCGGCGCCAGTGCCGTCTGCCCCCCGGCCCGTGTGCAGCTCGCGCGCCCGAACACAGAGGCAACGCTTCGCGAACGGCCTCCGGCCGCGAAGAAAAAGCGGCAGCAGAGAACGGACGCCGGGGGGGGGGGGGGGGGGGGGGGCGCCCAGGCTGCCCGCGGCCGCCTTCCGTCTGCCGCTGGCGCCCGCCTTTGCCACGGGGGACAGAAGGCCGGGCGAGCCTCCCCGGCGAAGCTGTTACAGCCCTGCCTTCACTGCGCAGCGGGAGCAGACAGGTGAGGGCCGTGGCCGCTGCGGGGGGCCCCCCTCCCGCCAGGCGCCCGCAGACCCAGCACCAGCCCGCCACCCTCCAGCCGCGGGGACACCTTCCCAGGAGCTCCACTCTTACCCACACCGGTCTTTTCAGGGATAGTCTAGCACAGCAAGATGCTTAATCATACTCGTTTGACAAATATTTAAATCATTTATTGCCATTAGGTTACAGCACTTGAATATACACGCCGCGCGGAAGCACAGACACGTTCTCTGTCGCTGGCGAGGACAGCGCATGTGGCCAACCCTCGGTGGTCTCGTGGTCAGTAAAGAGTTAAGGATTCTGAGTACTTTAGTGCTAAGAATTGCAAATTTTCTCTCTTCAGTTTTTCATTAGTAAATTCTACCAGGTAATATACATATTACTGCAGATAAAACCATCACTGGGAGTTATGAAATTGATTGCATATTTTGAGCTACTCTTTATGAAGAGAAGTAAAACATCTGGTATGTGTAAGGCAGCAGAGAGTTGGTTTAGGGACTCTCAGCTATTTCTAGAAAAATTGTGGTTAGTAAAAATAGCATTCAGCTTATTTTCCTTAGCAAGACTATTCTGAGGATGGGCTCCATGACTCAGCAGCGCTGATGGGCGACACTGTCCCTCCGCAGACCTGCTTTCTCAAGTTCCACTGTTATGCTGATGCCTTTTTACTCATCCTGGAGACAAACATGAAGAAAAATTCAATGAGAAACAAATTTCACTGCCCGCCCAAAGACCTTGAGTGGCGTTAAGAGACACCTTTACATTTATTTCAACTTATCATTTTATAAAAATGTTAATTTGCATTGCGTTCACTGACCAATCAAGGTTTTTAACTCAACAGCATATTTCTTCTTTCCCAACAGCACATTTTTGCTCCGAATCCAGTTTCCCCAACTGGTAACACCTGTTTCTGTACACACACATTCACACCCAGTCCCCCAAGGCCTTGAGATTTGAGTACACACACATTCACTCTCCCCAGTCCTCAAGACAGAAACGATTAAATCGGGATCTGCTTACTCGTGTTTGAGAAGGCGTCCTCCCTGAATGAGCTGGGCTACTTCGTTTGTGGCGTGGCAAGCAAACAGAAGCCAGTTTCGAGGCTGTACCTTGTAGGCAAATCTCATGAAGGTCAAGGAGTAACAACAGAGAGCTGCCAGAAACAGCAAAGCAAAGACTCACAATCTAGCAGACTTGGAGCCGGTGTGATCACAGATCGGTGGCTCAATCGCCTTCATCAGAAAAAGAATCGCTTCTGCTAAAACTTTCCACACGATAAAAGTTGTTGCTTAAACGCTCCCAAGAATGGGAAGCTCATCCTATATTTTCTCTACTGTGAGGTATTTTACTTAGTAAACGTTTTAGGCACGTGTCTGTTTGCTAGAGTGGGCCGTTTGCTCTAGCTGCTTTTTCTGTCCCCTTAGAATTGTTCACAACCCGCTGTCTCAAAGAATGGCCACTTAATCCCCACGAGGCTTTTATGGTCAAATACCAGGATTTCAAGGAAAGTGCCAGAGGACACATTCTTCAGTTGTGTGTACTAGAGCTGAAAGGCACACAGGACCTTAACACTTCCTGGATAAACATTTCAAAGCAACACTGTTTTCTTCCTCCGCATGCACGAGCAACACCCTTCCATGCCATCATATTCGGTACGGTATGTTCCAATAGTGACTGTAGTATCTGGAGCTACAAACCTGAAATGTAAACAGGAGCCTAAAGTCCTCCCAATTATTCAAATCTGTGTCCTTACCAAATGTCATCCGCCCACTGATAATCTCTGGAGACTTTTTCATGTCATTGATGGCAGCAATGGGAAGACCCCAGTTGGCTACAGGGCCCCAGAAATGCTACAAAATGAGAGGAGGGGAGAGGAGAGGAGAAGGGTAAGGTGGGGTGTGAACACTGCATTTTCTTCCTTTAAACTATAAAGGGGATGTTCGAAATGATTCTTCATGTTTACATCATGCAGGTTTACTGGTTAACAGATGGCCGCTTAACGTCTGGGCACGGACTGTTCAAGGGTTTGCCTGGCCACTGGCGGCTCTTCCAGGGTGAGCCCCGAGTCAGAAAGGACTTGGCGCTTCACCAAAGTCCCTACCAACTTCCAGCTTACCGCTAGGTAACCTCCGTCCCACTGAGCAAACTTTAAATCAGATTAACTCCTTACCCAATTCCCGCCGGCCGCAACTTAAACCTCCTTATGACTGTTCTCGATAATGTAATGTTTAAACTATCAAAATCTCTTTTTCAAATTTGCATTGAGATATTTGTCAATCTCTCTTACAACGCCGATCCTAGGTTGGAGATTGTTTCTGAAGAAGGCAACTTAAAAGGGGAGAACCGGTTTTTCAGCCACTATGAGCTATATTTAGATCAGAGAGCCTGGAAATCACTCAGAACCCCAGAGATACTAAGAAATTAAGACTGGAAGATACTTTTGAAGTCCTAGCAGCAACCTACGCCTGGAAAAGGCTCAACAGCTCTTCAGGCTGTGACGGCGGCCGTCCCAGGACAGCAAAACGACGTCCGTGTTTAACAGCAGCAACATCCAATCGACTGAAGTTCTGAGGCTGAACTAAGTTCAGTGGCTTCTCCCATTAAATTGAAAATTCTTTCATTAATGTACAATTTGCAATACTTTAAAGTATGAGAGAAACCACACATTGTTGGCTAAACACCCTTTTCAGTTAACAGACTATTATCAGCGATCCACTTCTCCCCTCAGAGCATTTAAGATAAATTCAGGCTGCTGAATGCATTTCTAATATTGACCAGGAGTCATTAAAATCCGGACTTCCATATGAAGTAGGAAACCAGGGAAATACAAGAAAAATAAACGAGAATTATGTCTGGCATGATAGAATATTCCAAAACGCTCACATAACACACTTCAACGTAAGCAGGAGGCCCAGGCCACCAGGAGCTGTAAAGCGCCAGAGCCCCCACAGGGCCAGCAAGCTAAGCAGGGAAGCGTCTACAGCAGAGTTACGACCCCGAAAATTAGACGCAGCTGGTGTAAAGGATCTCGAGGTTCTGGGGTGGCTAATGACTCCTCTTGTCTTCGGACTGGATATTGTCTGAGGAAGACCCACACTTTTGGAACTGTTATTTCTTACGCCTGGACGTGGGGTGGCCATTTCCCCTCCCCCCTCCCCACCGGAGCTCTGGAGAGGCCTGGAGAGGGAGCGTGCCTCTCCTTCCCTTACCAGCCGCCTTCTGTCCCCACCTGTCCTTTTCCAGGGAGGCCCTTGCTTTCTCAGCTCCCTGTTGTGCCAGTGTCTCCCTTTCCTCCCCTGCTGACCGGGCCTTTCTCCACTTTGGTCTAGTTTCATCTTTTTCTAGTTCATCTCTTTCCATAGATAGCTCTGCTCTGCGCGTTGGTCCCAATGTCTACCTTCTCACGCACAGAGCTGGGGCTGGAACAGAGCCTGGAGAGTTCTCCACCCACAGGCAGGGCCAAAGAGCAGGACCATGGCGTAGATCTGACACCTCAAGTAGCCCTGGGGGGCTTGCGCTCAAATGGTGGCGTCACAGGTTTTAGTGTGAGGACTGTTACACATGAACAGAGTTCTGCAAGTTAGGGGCGATATACACACTTGTGATGATGGACATTGAGCGACCCTTCAGACAGGTTTCTTAAAAAGAACATGAAAGGTAAAAATGATCTCAACACTAGTTTACTAAAAGATCCAACCTTAGAAAGTTAAGAATGCATCCTTTCTATCTAGTGCAAGCTTCTAGTTCCCACTTCCCTGTCTGGAAATACGTGTTTGGTCCAGCTCAGCAGTTGATGCACTGGTCTTGCCAGGAGTGAGCGCCCCAAGTGGGTGAGGACCACCAAGGGGCCACCGGGAGAGCCACCAGGCACGGCAGCTGCATCTGCATCTGCTAGCTCACGCAGAGGAAGCCAGGTCTGCTGTCTGTAAGTCTGGCAATGCACAAAGTCTACAAGAGCCTAAAATAAAAATAGAACAGTTTTCTTACCGTACTATTTTGTGAAGAGTCCCCAAGGTTCAGACAGGAGAGATGTGGGAGGGGAAAAAAAAAAAAAAAAAAGATCAGGTGCTTTGAAAGATTCCGGTTCTGAGGTTACTTCAACCTCACACGTGTGTTTCAGCAGCAGAACGACCAGCTGAGCAGCACGCATTCCCAACAACTTGGACACAGCAAAATTAAACCTCGATTTTATGAAAATAAACATAAGCCTTAGAGTGAAGCTGTCCAACAGAAATATAATGCAAGTCACCACTAGGAGCCACATATGTAATTTTAAAATTTCTAGAAGCCACATTAGACGTAAAAAGAAACTACAGAATTTTAAGTTTATTCTAACATATCAAAAATATTTTAATTTGAGTATGTACTCAACAAAAACTTAGCAATGAGATATTTTACATTCTTTCTTTGTACTAAGTGAGATCTGGCGTATGCTGACATTCGTGGCACGTGTCATTTGGACAGGCCACGGGGACGATGCTCTGCTGCCTTCTGTGGCTCAGGGTTGCACATGGCATTTCTCTGGAAATGACAAGAGAACAGAGTGCTGCAGAACTCTAGCAACGGTGAGCTCGCCATTTTTACTAACAGGTTACCACCAGAACGAAAGCCCCTAAAAATAGTCATGTAATTATACATTTTGTTCACTTCAAAACTCTGGAACCTCAAACAGTGCCTGGCACTTACAAGCATTGAGAAAGTCTTTGTTGAATGAATGAATAGTAAAAACTTTCAACATTGTGTTTTTCTGAATGTTAAACCGTTTAAAAATACATCAAAAGTTTTGTAATGAATTACTTCTATTTCTGAAATGGCAATTCTTTTTGCAGGACATAGCTTAATTGTTCTGGATGGCAAAATCTTAAAAGTTTATATACTGAAAGAGTTAATGAAGTAAAATGATAAAATCCTTTATAAACACACATCCAAACGGCTCTTCTCACTGTTTTGACTTAGAGGTT
This sequence comes from Zalophus californianus, assembly GCF_009762305.2. Classification (NCBI taxonomy): domain Eukaryota; kingdom Metazoa; phylum Chordata; class Mammalia; order Carnivora; family Otariidae; genus Zalophus; species Zalophus californianus. The sequence continues at coordinate 3,063,133 of NC_045601.1, read as the reverse complement.
GAGAAGGTTCTAATTTCCAGCATGAAAATATTTGTTGACAGTGCTAATAATATTCTTCAAATAGGTTCTATTATGAAATACAAGAAGCCTAGAAATAGCCTTTCAAAGTTAAGTGAATTGTTAGAACAAATTATGTTTCAACTGTGGTAACAGATTGTGTTATCCAAGTCTATGTCACAGGAAGTCCAAACTGAGCAGGGTGCTTTGTGGCAGAAGGGGTGGATTGCCTTACCAGACCAGACAGTGTAATCTAGTAGATTGTGGACTACACTCACCTGCAGTGTCACTACTCTTTGTTGTTGTTGGTTTCAGAGGTAGAATTTAGTGACTCATCAGTTGCATACAACACCCAGTGCTCATCACATCCCGTGCCCTCCTTCATGTCCATCACCCAGTTACCCCATCCCCCTACTACCTCCTCTCCGGTAACCCTCAGTTTGTTCCCTAGAGTTATGAGTCTCTTATGGTTTGTCTCCCTCTCTATTTTCATCTTTTATTAATTTTTCCTTCCCTTCCCCTATGTTCATCTGTTTTGTTTCTTAAATTCCACATATGAGTGAAATCATATGGTCTTTGTCTTTCTCTGACTTATTTTGCTTAGCATTATACTCTCTAGTTCCAACCACACTGTTGCAAATGGCAAGATTTCATTCTTTTTGATGGCTGAGTAATATTCCATGGTATATATATACACACACTGCCTCTTCTTTACCCATTCATCTGTCGATGGACATCATCTGGGCTCTTCCTGTATTTTGGCTATTGTGGACATTGCTGCTATAAACATTGGGGTGCAGGTGCCCCTTCGGATCACTCTGTTTGTATCATTTGGATAAATACCTAGTAGTACAATTGCTGGCTCGTGGGGTAGCTCTATTTTCAACTCTTTGGAGAACCTCCATACTGTTTTCCAGAGTGGCTGCACCAGTTTGCATTCCCACCAACAGTGTAGGAGGGTTCCCCTTTTTCCGCATCCTTGCCAACATTTGTTGTTTCCTGACTTGTCCATTTTAGCCATTCTGGTGTGAGGTGGTATCTCACTGTGGTTTTGATTTATATTTTCCTGATACTGATGTTGAGCACTTTTTCATGTGTCTGTTGGCCATTTGTATGTCTTCTTTGGAGAAGTGTCTGTTCATGTCTTCTGCCCATTTCTTGACTGTATATTTTGGTTTTTGCAGTGTCATTATTCTTAAACCATCTTTGTTCAGGATCTGAACAAAGAACCATATTTAATTAGCCATAAATTACCAGTGGCACATTTTTTTCCCACAAAAATATTTTAAAAGATGTAGTTTTCAAAACCTAAAATGTCAACTTGGAGATAATTTAGTTTTCAATTCAGAACTCTTCCTGAACTGCACCCTACCCAGCAAAGCTATCATGCAGAATTGAAGGAGGGAGAAAGAATTTTCCAGACAAGCAAAAGCTAAAGAAGTTCATCACCATTAAATTAGCCTTACAAGAAATGGGGTTAATTAGCAACAAGAACACATATGAAAGAATAAATCTCACTGGAAAAATAAATACATAGCAAAGGTAAGTGGATTAATTACTTATAAAGCTAGTATGAAGGTTAAAAGACAAAAGTAGTAAAAATAACAATGATTACAATAATTAAGGGACAGACAAGATATATGTAAAATATTACAAAAACATAAAATAAGGGGGGGATGTTGAGCTTTAGAATGAGATCAAACTTACAGTTGTTATCAACTGAAAACTGACTGTTACAGATATGAGTTGTTATATATAAGCCTCATGGTAACCACAGAGCAAAACCTAGAGTAAATGACAAAAAATAAAGGTCATCAAACCACAAAGGAAGAGAGTGAGAGAACAATGTAACAGAGAACTACAAAAATATCCAGAAAATAAGCAAAATGGCAATAAGCACATACCCACCTAACAATTCCTTTAAATGTAAATAGACTAAATTCTTCAATCAAAAGAATAGCTGAATTGGTTAAAAAAAAAAAAAAGATTCATCTATATACTGTCTACAACACACAAACTTAAAATGAAAAGATAGAAAAAGATTCCATGCAAGTGGAAACAAAAGAATGTAGTTACCTATACTGATATCAGACAAAATAGACTTTAAAACGAAGACTGTAATAAGAGACAAAAAAGGGTCTTACATAATGGTAAAGGGGTTAATCCAACAATGAGACATAACAGTTGCAACATAGGAGCATCTAAATGTATAAAGCGACTATTAACATACCTAAAGGGTGAAACAGACATCAATTTAATAATAGCAGAGGACTTTAATACCTTGCTTACATCAATGGCTAAATCATCCAGATAAAATCGATAAGGCAACACTGGCCTTAACTAGCAAGTTAGACCCGATGAAGTTAACAGACCAGAAAAGAACATTTCATCCAAAAGCAATAGAATACATATTCTTCTTAAGTGCACATGAACATTTTCCAAGATAGATCATATGTTAGTCCACCAAACAAGTCTTAATAAATTTAAGATTGAAATCAAGCACGTTTTCCAACCATAAGGATATGAAACTAAAAATTACATGAAGAAAACTGGAAAACTCATAAATATATGGAGATTAAACAACATGCTACTAACTGATAGGTCAAAGAAGAAATAAAAAAATGCCTTGAGACAAACGAACATGGAAATGTAGCATACCAAAATTTATGGGATGCAGCAATGAATAATTGTACACCAACAACTGGACAACCTAGAAGAAATGGATAAATTCCTAGAAACATACAACCTACCAAGACTGAATCAAGATAAAATAGAAAATCTGAACAGACTGATTATTAGTGAAGAGATTGAATCAGTAATCAAAAACCTCCTAACAAACAGAAGTCCAGGACCACAGAGCTTCACTGGAGAACTCTTATAAAAAAACATTCTACAAGGCTAGCATTGCCCTGATACCAAAACCAAACAAGGATGCCATACAAAAAGGAAAATTACAGGCCAATATCCTTGATAAACATAGATGCAAAAATCCTCAATAAAATATTAGCAAACTGAACTCAACAATACATTAAAAGGACCATACAGTATGATCGAGTGAGATTTATTCTAGGGAGTCAAGGATGGTTCAACATCCACAAATCAACGTGCTATATACCACACTATACCACATCAACAAAATGAAGGATACAAAAAATATGAGCCATCTCAACAGATGCAGAAAAAAAAATTTGACAAAACTGAACACCCATTTATGATAACTCTCGACAAACGAGAAACAGACTGTATTGATAAAAAGTAACTGAACATAATAAAGCCCACATAAAACAAGCACACAGCTAACATCACACCCAATGATGAAAAGCTAAAAGCTTTTCCTCTAAGATTGGAAACAAGGATGTCTACTCTTGCCACTTTTATTCAACATAATATTGAAAGTCCTAGCCAGAGCAATTAGGGAAGAAAAAGAAAGGGCATTGAAATTGGAAAGAAAAAAGTAAAACTGTTACTGTTTGTGGGGCCCCTGGTTGGCTCAGTTGGTAGAGCACATGACTTCTGATCTTGAGGTTCTGAGCTCAAGCCCCATGTTGGATGTAGAGATTACTTAAAATCTTTAAGGAGCACCTGGGTGCACAGTCCGTCAAGTGACTCTTGATTTCGGCTCAGGTCATGATCTCAGGGTCGTGAGACTGAACTCCGAGAAGGGCTCCACACTCAGCAGGGACTCTGCTTGAGATTGTCTCTCCCTCTCCCTCTGCCCTCACCCAGCTCATGTGCTCTTTCTCAAATAAATAAATCTTCAAAACAAAACAAAAGATCTTAGGGAAAAAACCTGTTAGTATTTGCAGTTGACATGATATAAAATAGAACCCTGAAGACTCCACCAAAAAATGTTAAATTCAGTAGAGCTGCAGATCATAAAATCAGTATACAGAAATCTGTTGTGTTTCTTTACACTAATAATAAACTATCAGAAAGAAATTAATAATCCCATTTACAACTGCATCAAAAAGAATAAGAGACCTAGTAATAAATTTAATCAAGGAGGTGAAAGACCTGTATGTTGAAAACTATAGATACTAGTGAAAGAAACTAAAGAAGACACAAATAAACACAAAGTTATTCCATGCTCAGGGATGGGAAGAACTAATATTGTTAAAATGTTCATACTACCCAAAGCAATATACAGATTCAATGAAATCCCTATCAAAATTCCAATGGCATTTTCCACAGAAATAGAACAATCCTAAAATTTGCATGGAATCATAAAAGACCTTGAATAGGCAAAGCAATCTTGAAAAGGAAGAACAAAGCTGGAGGCATCAAGTTCCCTGATTTCAAACTACATTACAAAGATGTAGTAATTAAAACAGTATAGTGTTGGCATAAAAACAGACACAGATCAATAGAACATAATAGAGCCCAGAAATAAACCCACACATATTTGGTCAATATATTATGACAAAGGAGCCAAGAACATACAATGGGGAAAAGACAGTCTCTTCGATAAATGGTATTGGGAAAATTAGACAGCCACATGCAAAAGAGGGAAACTGGACCATTATCTTATACTATACACAAAAATGGATTAAAGACTTGAAACCATAAAACTCCTAGAAGAAAACTAGGCAGTAAGCTCCTTGACACTGGTCTTGGCAATGATTTTCTGAATCTGACAGCAAAAGCAAAAATAAGTGGGACTCCCATCAAACTAAAAAGCTTCTGCACAGTAAAAGAAACCATCAGTAAAATGAAAAGGCAACATATTGAATGGAAGAAAACATTTGCAAATCATATAACTGATAAAGGACTAATATTCAAAACAGTAACCCATACACCTCAATTGCAAAAAAACCCAGCATGATTAAAAAATGGGCAGAAGATCTGAATAGACTTTTTTCCAAAAAAGACATACAGATGGCCAACAGGTACATGAAAAGATACTCAACATTCACTAATCATCAGGAAAATGCAAATCAAAGCCACGAGGTATCACTGCACACCTGTTACAAGGACTACTATCAAAAACATTAAAAGTAAGTGTTGGCAAAGATGTGGGGAATGTAAACTGGTTGTGCACTGTTGGTGGGAATGTAACTGGTGTGACCACTGCGGAACACAGTATGGAGGTCCCTCAAAAAATTAAAACTAAATTAAATATGACCCAGCAATTCCACTTCTGGGTATTTGAAGAAAACAAAAACACTAATTTGAAAAGCCATGTATACCCCTATGTTCACTGCGGCATTTACAACAGCCAAGATATGAAAACAACCTAAGTGTCCCCTGATGGACAAATGGATAAAGAAACTGTAGTACATATACAATGGAATGTTACTCAGCCATAACGAAGAATAAATTTTACCATTTGCTACAACGTGGATGGACCTCAAGGGCATTACGCTAAGTGAAATAAGTCAGATAAAGACAAATACTGTGTGATCTCTCTTATATGTGTAATCTTAAAAAACAAAACCAAAAAAATAAGCTCAATAGATACAGAAAACAGATTGGTGATTGGCAGAGGCAGGGGGTGGGGGATGTGAGAAATGGGTGAGCTGTTTTGTTAGAGTTTAAATAAGTTGAATAAAAATTCTAAAAGAACGTAATGTTGATTACTTAGTGATTTAATGACTGTAAAACAATCAGAGAATAAAATAATTCTAAACAACACTGGTAAATACAAAAATCCACAACTCAACATCCCTTAATTCTATGTCAGTTGTCCAAAGCATGAATCAACTACTAAGTCAGAAAACCTGGAATGCCTATTTTTGCAGAGCCACGCTAATGAAAAAAGGAAAAGCTTCTTAGTGTGTATGAATATCTGTTCCAAAGAATGATAAATTCATAAGCAACACACAAACTTCAATTTGGGGAGAGTAATGTAAAAATGTAAAAAAAAAAATACCCCTGGTTTTGGGGCACCTGGGTGGCTCAGTCAGTTAAGTGTCCCATTCTTGATTTTGGCTCAGGTCATGATCTTGGGGTCGTGAGATGGAGCCCCGAGTTGGGTTACACGCTCAGTGCAGAGTCTGCTTGAGATTCTCTCCCTTATCCCACACCCCCAACTCCTTCACCAGTGTGCACGCATGCTCTCAAATAAATAAATCTTAAAAAAAAAAAATACCCTTGATTTTTCTCTTTATTTGGTATGCTGCCTTTATTTCCATGAAGTTTAAAAAAAAAAAAGTATAAGGGTCTTTCTTCTTGTGTTGACTTACAACCTTGAACTCTCAGGGGGAAACTCAACCTTCCTGGCTGAGGATGATGGTGGAGGTGATGAAGGACAACCACCATGTGGTTTTTAAAAACAAAACAAAATGCCAAAAACCTTATCTTGTTTTTCTCTTTAATTTGGAAGTGATTGGTAGGTTTGAGATTTCCTCTAAGCTCATTTTTATTTTCATAATGTCTCCTGAACACTGCAGACAGTACCTGTTAGCTTTCTCTGAAAGCACTGTTAGTCCGCAGAACTGGTCACTTGCTTAGATAGTACTAAGGGGTCCAAGCCACAGCCTCACAGGGTCTCTAAGCCACTGCTTACAGTGAAGTGAGGTAAGAGTCTGAGATGCTCTAAGCTGCAGTTCTCCTGCAGCCTGAAAATGCTCACCTACATCTTATTTATTGTCACCAAGTTTTACCAGATTTTCTAATTCAAGTTAAAATGAGGACGTTTTCACAACTAGAATGGGTTGATGTTCCACTGGACCATTTGGCTGGTCCAAACTAACTGGATGATAGAAAAGACCTCTGGGAACCGGACTGTACAGACAACAAGGCTCTCTTGTGGCCAGTCCTGCTTCAACACTATCCGCTTCACGAAATGTCTGAAGGTCAGTTATATGGCGGGGAAGGAAAACCAGGGGCAGGGTGCCAGAAGCAGCATGGCAGAGAGAAGAGGCACAAAGTACCTTACACCTTTTCTCTTTTTTTAAGATTTAATTAACTAACTTACGGTAGAGAGAAAGAACGAGCGGGGGGTGGGGAGCAGAGGGAGACAGACAAGCAGACTCTGCGTTGAGCACACAGCCTGACACAGGACTCGATCTCAGGACTCTGAGATCACAACCTGAGCCGAAATCAAGAGTTGGACGCTTAACTGACTGAGCCACCCAGGCGCCCCAACCCTACTTCTTTTTGACCCATTTTTGTGCATTACTATTTTCCTCTAATTCCTAACCCCACATTCCCGCTGTGGCTCCACAAACTTGGTGTCCAGAGGGTCTCAAGTTTGGTCTAAATATCAGTTTCCCATGTGGCAAGTGAGGTGTTGGACTATCAGACTCCTAAGGTCTGTTCCAGCTGTGCTATTCTATCATTTGGGAAGGGGTCCCTGTTGTTCTACTGCAACTTCTCACCTGGGTAGTAAGGAGAAATCTTTAAAGCTTTCCAAAAAACAAGGAGTTAAAATTAGAATAGCATACCTTATTAACTAAAGAATATTCATGGCAAACACCCCATTAATTTCAGATTTGTAAGTGTGCTAACAGGCTAACGAATTTAAAAACACTCCATAACCTAGGTTCTGCTTAAGAAAACATCCTTTACACGTATATATCCAAATACATACATGCATATACACATACCCGTTCACCTCTCAGGAAGGGGGGTAAATCTGTAGACTGTGACTGACTCCATCATTAAAGCCTATGTCCTACACCTCACAACTTACTTGTTCAATCTCATTTATTTTTCCTAACCAAAATTCAGGACAGGGAAGGAATGCAAAGACAGCAAGGAATGAGGACAGGAACAGCAAAAGCAAAAAGAGCTATCTTTTTTTACCCCATCAAGAAGGTATATGAAGAATTAAAAAAAAAAAAAAAAAAGATGGGGTGCCTGCTGGCTCAGTCTGTAGAGCACATGACTCTTATCTCAGGGTCATGAGTGCAAGTCCCACACCGGGCGTGGAGATTACTTAAAAAGTAATAATGACAGAGGTCCAGGAAGTTCTTGATTCAAGATCCTCATTAAGGTAAGAAATCATGAGAGATGGAAGGCACCAAAAAGAGAGTATCACAACCCAGGGAACTAAACATGGAATATTACTCTCGTCAAGCACTACGCTATATTGTTAAACAGCTACCAAAGCACAAAAGGTAAGTAATTGCCCAGGACCACACAGCTAAAAATTACCAGGGCTAGGGTTCTAACTCAGTCATTTGGGTTTAATAATACTGTAAATCACTTCTAGTAAAAATTGTCAGGAATTATTTAATATTAAGACCTTACTTAATTGTCCCTGGTTGTCCTGGTAATGCCTTTTACAGCTGTTTTCTTCTATGCTGGATCCAATCAAAGTCCACACACTACCTATGGTTAGAGCCTGTTTCCTTAACTCCTCTTTCTCAGTGAAAAAAATCAACATCTCAAAATAAACTCGGAGGGGTGCCTGGCTGTCTCAGTCGATACAGCATGCTACACTTGATCCCGGGATTATGAGTTGGAGCCCCATGTTGGGTGTAGAGAGTACTTAAAAATAAAATCTTAAAAAGAAAAAATACACTTGGAAATCCACTTTAGTAAGAAAGACATTTCAATCTTACTCATAAAATGTGATTGACAGAACTTTAAATCTGTATGAGATATGATTTTAAATTTTTTTCTGAAACGCTCAACTATGTTATTAAAATAGTTTTTAAAATTCTGGAACAGCTTTAATTTAGAAAAATCTCTATATCCCTTCAGTAGGCTGTAAGAAGAATCCACATCTTCAGATGGTAGGGAGTACAAAGTAGATAGAACAAGTTCTCGAGGAGGTGAGAAGAACCTCATTTCTGATCTGAAAGAGGGACACAATGAAGTTTTCTTCCTTATGCTTCGTTCTTCTTTACAAAAGCATAGCAGGGCTGTGGGCAAGAAGCTTAATTAATCCTTTTTATATTGGCAAAAATTCAGTTGCCTTCACACTGCATCCTTTGGATAGTTATAGGACTTATTTCTCCTCAGCTGTCATCACTTTGCTTCTTTACCACACTATTAACTATTGAAAGAAAAAAAAAAAAAAGAACAAACCCAAAACGCGACCCTACACCTACCTAAGTTTTAAAATCACAACCCAGGAAAACGAAAAAGTATACCCCTAAAAAAAAAAACACTATTTAAAACTGTTTCAAAGTTATACTAAATATTCTGAAATAAAAGCAGGGGTCTCAAGATTCGAGGAGAAAATAAAATACAGAAAGTGTGTCTTCAGGCCTTTACTCGCAAATGCCCTTTGATTCTAACTGGAAAGGAAATCGAGTAAGAGAAAGTATGTCCTTGGAGACACTCCACTTTGGTTGGCAGAATATTCCTATATAAAAACATGTGAGGGGCGCCTGGGTGGCTCCGTGGTTAAGCGTCTGCCTTCGGCTCAGGTCATGGTCCCAGGGTCCTGGGATCGAGCCCCGCACCGGGCTCCCTGCTCCGCGGGAAGCCTGCTTCTCCCTCTCCCGCTCCCCCTGCGTGTGTTCCCTCTCTCGCTGTCTCTCTCTCTGTCAAATAAATAAATTCTTAAAAAAAAAAAAAAACCCACACAAACATGTGAGATCTGACTCCCCTCCCGGCTCTGAAAGTCTTTCAAACGAAAAACCCGAAAGGCGAGCTGGATTCAGCATCTGTATTTCCGTGGGGGCAGGAGAGGAGTCCTCGCGCACCTGCCGCGCACCTGCCGCGCACCTGCGCTCTCACAGCGCCTCCCCCTGGCGCCTTCCAGCCCCGCATCCCGGCACCGACACCGCACACCTGGGCGCGCAGCTGCCGGACAGGTGCACCAGGCCCCGCCCCACTAAGGGGACTCGGCGACTTCCAGCCAGGAAACCGCGCCGGGGGCGAGGGCCCTCTCGCTGCCCGCTGGTCCACCGCCCCGCCGTCTCCCGCCCGGCCGGCCGCCGCCGCCGCCCCCGCTGCCGCGTCGGTCCCCCGCCCGGCCGGCCCCTGCCGCGTCGCCGCCCCGCCGCTCGACCACCGCCCCGCTGCCCCGCTGCCCGGCTACCGCGCCCTTGTGGCTCCGCGGCCCGGGCGGCGCGGACCCGACCTCCGGGAGACCTTGGTGGGTCCGGGGGTCCGGCCCGGGGGTCTCGTCACCTCATGAGGTAGTCCCGAAAGTCCTTGCTCCGGACATAGTCCGCCGCTCTCCGCACCAGCGCGCCCGCCATGGCCGTGCCCGACACCAGACCGCCCACACTGCCCTCGCCTCCGCTCCTCGGAGCCCAACGACACCCAGCCTAGCGGACAGCGCTGACACCGCACCCGCCCGCGGGCTCGCCTCACGACAGCCGGCTCCGCCTTACGGCCGCGCCGCGCCAACCGGCTCTCGGCCTATGGGAGGACGCAGGGCTGGACGTGGCGACGCGGATTGGTTCGCGCGCGCCGCACACCTTCTCGCCGCCCCCTCGGGGGCGGGGCCTGCTGCCGTAAAACGGCCGGGCCCCGCCGAGGATTGGCTGGCGGTCGCTTCTGGCGCGATGGTGACGGTCCCGACGCCGACGGGCCGGGGTCCTGCGTCCGCAAGACGGGGTATGCCCGCGTCCTCGCAAGGGCACCTTGGCCGGGAGGGCCGGCGTGCACCGCCCGCAGCAGTCCGGGGTGGGGACGCGCGGCCGCGGCGCAGGAGCCCGCGGCGTCGGATCGGGAAGGGAAGGGGGAGGCTTCGGTTCGGGTCTCCACAGCCTTCTGCGGGCCCCAAGTGAAGACGGTCGGGTCCCTTGAAAGGCCCTTGGTGAAGGTGTAGCGTACCGGGCTGTCGGGCACCACTGGCAGGACCGCAGATTGGATGTAACCGCCTTGGGCGCTGGGCGGCTGATTGACATTGACAAAGGACAGACCAGCAAAAGCTTGTGCAATTCCAGATGCACAGCATTGTTTTTAAATATGCTCTTTAGAGCCTTCTGTTAGTTTCCCACTGCATGGAGGACTACGAGCTAGAGAAATTCAATAAAGGAATATATAAAGGGAAAAACGCCTTGCTGAGCAGCTAACCTGGGATCTGAATCCGGTTCGCTTTTACTCTGAGAGCCATGCTTTCCCCATGATTTCATGTTGCCACAATGAGAAGGACTTTCTTCCAAGTTCATATGTATCTTTGCTACTTTAAATATGGAGCAGGGATTGGGACACCTGGGTGGCTCAGTCCGTTAAGCATCTGCCTTCCGCTCAGGTCATGATCCCAGGGTCCTGGGATTGAGCCCCATGTCAGGCTCCCTGCTTGGTGGGGAGCCTGCTTCTCCCTCTGCCTACCACTCCCCACTGCTTGTGCTCTCACTCTCTCTCTGACAAATAAAATCTTAATAAATAAATAAGTAAATAAATAAATATGGAGCAGGGGCGCCCGGGTGGCTCTTTCCATTAAGCACCTGACTTCGGCTCAGGTCATGATCTCGGGGTCCTGGGATCAAGCCCCGATGGGGCTTCGCACTCATCGGGGAGTCTGCTTGTCCCTCTGCCTCTGCCCCTGCCCCTGCTTGTGCTCTCTCTTTCTCTCAAATAAATGGATAAAACCTTTAAATATGGAGCAGGCTATATGGTCTAATGTATAAGAGAACATAACAGTAGGCAAGAGATCAGCTACATTATTTCATAAAACTTAAGAAAGGCCTAACCACCCTACATGGTCCCTACACGGACAGAGTATAGAAGGTAAAAATGCAGACATCGCTGAATACTTTGAGTCCCAGGTTTGTGGAAGAATCTCACATGCCCCTCCAAGTTTGGAAATGACAATCACACACAGGGCTGTCCTCAGCGCTTCCCTGTTGACTTAGGAGCAGGATCTGTGAGCTCAGACAGATTGCTGGTCACAGTGGGGGAAAGCTGGCCCTGTTACGGAGCACCTGTATGGGCCAGAGTTGTGTAGGCAGCTTGCACACGCTGTGTGTCCAGGGCAGTGCTTGTGTTTGTAGGAGGGTTGCTGGTCCCCAGTTGGGTGTCCCATGCAGGGGTTCATGGCAGGCAGTTCTGTGATGCCTCACATGGTAATAAACTAGCTACATTTTTTCACCTAATTCTCAAAATAGCAAAAAAATAAGGAAAAGAGGAAACAGTAGATGTGCTTATGAACTAACACACTTCATTTCACACGTTTTCTTCTGGAAATAGGGGTTATAATGATCATTTTGTCTGTCTGGGAGGGCTATTGTGATGACAAGAGGCAACTTTTGAGGCATACTTAGTGGATGAGAAAGTGTTTTATAAACATAGACGTGTTGCTTTGTCTAGCGGCCCACTTTTATTCCAGCCCAACACCTGCCTTTCTTTGGCAGTTAGGGAGGCACACATTAGTTTGATGGCTTTAGTAATTTTTTTTTTTTAAAGATTTTATTTATTTATTTGACAGACACGGCGAGAGAGGGAACATAAGCAGGGGGAGTGGGAGAGGGAGAAGCAGGCCTCCCGTGGAGCAGGGAGCCCGATGTGGGACTCGATCCCAGGACCCTGGGATCATGACCTGAGCGAAGGCAGACGCTTAACGACTGAGCCACCCAGGCGCCCCAAGATGGCTTTAGTAATTTAAAGAATGTAGTAAATAAGTGAGCTGAGAAACTCGGGAGTTCAGTGAGAACTGGGGACACTTGCACTCAGAGGCCTGGGCACCGTCTGGAATATGAATGTGTACTGTCTTGCCACGTTATCTCTTGGGTCCTACCTGTCATGAATCCATTGTGCTGCCCCCAAAGCTTGGTGAATGCTTCCGGATTAGCAGCCCGTCCCCATCCACTTTTTTGCAGACTCACTGTTCCCATGGTGTTCCTACAGAAGTCACGAAGAAACGGTTTCACAGGCAAAGAATCTTCACTTGGCAATTCAGGAATTTCCTAGTGAATAAATGGTGAAGGATAAAGGAAACAGAGACATCACTATTTTGCATTCCCTACTGAAATGAGTGATTTAGGCCGCAAGCTTCAGAGGACACTAAACCCAACCACTGAAAGGGGAGAGGGAACTGGGTAAACCACAGGAGGCAAACTGTCGCTCCCAGATTGCGCGCTGCTGGTTTATGGGGAAAACAGGCCAACACGCTTTATTACGAGTATAGACAGCTTTCTCCAGTGCTGTGTTCTTGGGACCCTCGGGGGGGGGGAAATTAACCCATGTGGGTGGGGGGGTGTTTCTTGGTTCAAGGTATTTAGGAAACTTTGAATCTGACAAGGTTCATTTTTTTTCTGCTGCACTTCTGAGAGCCTTTACTTAAGTCACCTGAACTGTGACAGCATAAAAGAAGCTTATCCCATGTAGCATTTCCCAGCTCTCCTGAACCATGGGCCTTTTCGGAAGGAGCATCGTGTAGGATTGGTGGTCCGGGGGTTCCAGTGTCTGTGTGCCCTCTCAGCCAAGGTGTGCCCACAGGAGAAACCGGACCTTCAAATCAGGTGAATACATGCTGCCCCCTTTTATCTAGCTGCCTGCATTTGGCAAGTCTCTAAAACCCCCTCGGCTTCAGTTTTTTCATCTATAAAATGGAAACAATAAATGTCACACCATACATGTTGTTGAGTTTCTGTGGGAATTGCCAGGAGTAACATATGGACAAGGTCTACAGTGTCCACCACAGACCCAGTGAATGTTGACCTCTTCCTGTATTCCACGTTAGCACAGCTTGAATGCCCCCACGGGCCTACCCACCAGCCTCTTCCCTTTGCTAAGGCTCAGATGGTTTGTTTTTTAATCAGGGAGAGTGGGTAAATATTGCTCCACCTTTAATCTTCCAAGCATTATTTACTCTTGTCTGAGGACGAAGGGCTGAGATGTTATCCTGTTCATCTCTGCCCTTGGAGAAAGGTCAGAGGTACCCCAGCTCTCTCTAGGGCCTTATCTCAACTTCTCCTACATGATTGTTTGGTTCTGGGTGTGGTGAAAACCACTCGGGGAGCATATGACTGGGGACTTGGGCTGCCTCCATTTTGACCTCAAACTCTCCGGTTGGGTTCTTCTTTCCATCTGGCCTCTTGGCTCAGGGGGAAGACCCTATGGGCAAAGCATCTCCTCAAGGGAACAAAACTACCCCTCCAGCAACAAGGATTGCCCTGAGCCAGCAAGACGCCACCGGCGATTGACTCTGAGACAATGATCAGTTAGACCTTCACTGCCCACCTGCACATAACCACCCATCTTTGCCCCACGTTTACCTATATATACCTGGAAATATTTTCGGCACTTCGGAGATAGCCTTTGAGACACTAGTTCGCTGTCTTTCCAGTGTTGGCCTCGCTGAAATAAATCCCTTTCTTCTTTCACAGCCACTCGTGTCTCTGCTTTGGGTTTTGTCAGCAGTAACAGCAGACCCAGTGTGTTTGGGACTCCTGGAGCCAAGTGCTCGTGCATCCCTGTGATGTGGTTTTGGAATATAGGTGAGTTTCAGTGGGGTGGAGTCCAGAGCCGAAGACCAAGAAAGAATTCTTGAGATGTCTTTGGTGCAAAATGGTGGTTTATTAAAGCACGGGGACGGGACCCACAAGGCAAAAAGAGCTGCTGCACCGGGGTTGTGAGGGGTGGCTGATTACGTACTGTGGGTTGGGGGAAGTAAGGAAAACCGGAGTTTTCGAGAAAGAACTTTCATATGCTAAAGAAGACTCACAGGATACCAGAGGTCTTGCCATTGTCAACTTAAGGTTGTTTACCCCTCTAGTAAGGCATTAACATTAAGATAGTTGGGAACTTCCTGGAGGAACATTACACTCTGCCTGCTTAAATTATCTGTCGACAGGCTGCAGGCTATAAGGGCATTTAATTGTATCTACATTCCCTTCTGGAAGCTATTGCTAAGGCTTTTGTAAGTAAACTGAGGAAGAAGACTCAGGTCTTGCAGGATTGTGATCTCTCTAAGTTAACTATTTGTTTTTCCTTTAGGACAGCCAGGAGTGCCTGAGGAATGTCTTATATATCCCATGGGGTGGTGGTGGGGTTGCAGGGTGTCAACTTCTGCTTTGTCCTCAGCTTGCCTTCTGTTCATTCATTACCTGTGCCCCCGCTACAAGGGCATCAACAGAAATGGAAGCTCACATCTCTGACTACAGACTTAGTCCGTGGTGGGAGCCAGCCTGCTTTCTCCGCTGCAGCGGGACGGAGCGGGGATGAGCCCTTGGGCTGTGACTGCAGAAGCCTGGAAAGCCCTCTGATCTGCCCTGACACTGGCTGAAATTCTACCTTGGTGAGAATGAGAGGGGTCGTGTTGATGGAAAAGGAATCCTTGGGGAGGGGCTCCCCCTGACTAAGCCCAGGACAATTTCAGTAGCAGAAAGAACAGTGACTACAAGCAATGGAGATGCCTCTTACCCACGATCCTCAAGGGAGAACAAAAAGATGTAAAGAAAGACCACAGAATGGGAGAACATTTCTGCAGATCATATATCTGATATGGGACTTGCACCTAAGATATTAAAAGAATGCTTACAACCCGGTAATACAAAGACAACCCATTTAAAGAATACGCAAAGGACTGAAGAGAGATTTCTCCAAAGAAGATACACAAACGGCCAACAAGCTCATGAAAAGGTGCTCAACATTATCCTCCATGAGGGAAATGCCAAGGCCACACTGCTTCCCACTCCACAGAAGGGCAGCAAATGGAGCACCAGGTGTCCGTAAGGATCTAGAGGAACAAGCCCCCTCACTGAGTGGAGCAACAGCCCTGGAGACAGCCTGGCAGTTCTTCCAATGACTAAACACAGAGCTGCCACATGACTCAGCAGTCCCACTCCCGGATCCACACCCAAGAGAACTGAAAACATATGTTCACACAGCCCTTGTATCCAAATGCTCATAGCAGCATTGTAAATAACAGCCAAAAAGTGAAAACAACCCAAATGTTGGATCAACTGACGAATAGATAAGTAGAATGTGGAATAACCATACAGTGGAATATTATTCAGCAATAAAAAGAAACGAAGCCTTGGCACATGCTACCACATGGATGGATCCTGCAAGCACCATGCTATGGAGACGCCAGGCACACGGGACCACATGCAGTATGATCCCACTCATATGAAATGTCCAGAGTGGGCACATCCAGTGAGACAGTAAATACATGGGTGTCTGTGAGGAACGGGGCATGGGTACACAGTCTCCCGCCAGGTGATGAAAACGCTCCAACATGGGTTGTGGTGATGGTTGGTACAGCTCTGAGAATGTGCTAAAAAACCATCAAATTGTACACTTTAAAGGGGGAAATTGCATGATGCGTGAATTGTATCCCAGTAGAGTTATTTTTAAAAACTTAACAGTAAAAAACAAACAAACAAACAAAAAAACCCACAACTTTAAAAAATGCACAGGAAATAAAAAAAGCAAACAACATAAAAACCTGAAACTCCGTTGTCATAATTAGTACACCAACTCTTTTGGTAATTAAAGGGAAAGAAGCATTTACCTGTATGAACTATTTCAGATAGTCCTAGTGAAGAAGGAAAGCTCTTCTTCTCAGAGTAAGTTCAGCTAATAAATTTGGAAGAAAGGTAGAATTAAAAGAACACCAGTTTGCAATCCCTAGGGAAATGACGGCCTCAGACGAAAATCAGCAAGGAATGCTAAAAACTATTCTGTAGATAAATGGGAGCTGGATCTTTACAGGGATTATTTGCTGTCTGAAAGGGGAAATGCAAATTTACAAGGAGGGATCTAGGAGCTCCTACTTAACATTACCATCAGAAGGACAGAACTCTAGTACCTCCTGGTGTGATGCCTCATGGAGGAAACAGCCAGGCCGCCCACACCTTGAACCTGAATCCAATCTAGCCTGTGCACAGGAAGTGAAAGGATTAAAAGAAGTAATCCAATGAAACGCTGAGGAAGTAATCAGGCATGTCTAGCAGGTGGAACACTTAATAGGACAGCAGGGCCACTGAACCCCTCTCCCACAGGGCCCTGGCATGAGGGAAAGGGGGCTAGAAATACAACCGGAGCCACATGCAGAACTTTACGTTTTTAGTAACCACAATAAGACTAAAAAGAAATAGGTGAGGATAATTTTAATGCTATAGTCTAGCCCAATAGATCTAAAATATTCTTTCAATATATATTTAGTATAAAAATTATTATTGAAATGTTTTATTTTCTTCTTTCCATACTAAGTCTTCAAAATCTCGTATGTATGATTCATCTCAATTCAAATACTAATTTTCTTTCTTTTTTGAAAAAGTTTATGTATTAATTTTTTTTTTTTTTTTTTTTTTTTTTTTTTTTAGTGATCTCTGATGTAGGGAAGACATTAGGGTTCGAAGCCGAGGGCCAAGAAAGAATTCTTGAGACGTCTTTGGTGCAAAAAGGTGGTTTTATTAAAGCACAGGGACAAGGCCCGTGGGCAGAAAGAGCGGCACTAGGGTCATGAGGAGTGGCCCATTATATACTTTCAAGTTGGGCGGGGGTTAGGGAGAGCACAGACCTCCCAGGTATTTTGACAACGAGGTTTCCAGGATCCTGAGGGGGGCTAGCTATTGTTGGAAAATGTCATTTATTATTGTTTAGTAAACCCTTAGTCATGAAACCCTTCAGATGTCTATCAGTGGGTCATATGCTTGGGGATAATTGCCAACATGTATCTTGGGGGGTAGAGATAAAGGAAGTTTCCAAAGGAATTTTTATGCATTAAAGTAGACTCACACGATCCTGGGGTCTGGCTAAGGTTGCCTTTTGCCCTTAACAAAATATCTACATCGCGGCGGTTGAGCTCCTAGAGGAATGTCACCCTGCTGTTTCAAGGACTTGTCAATGGGCTGTAGGTAGTAAGGAAATTTAATACATTTTCTTCTTCCTTTGTTTCCCACATCAGTGTCTGCTCCAGAAAACGGAATACGAATATTTTCAATCTATATCACATAGCGGAACAAAGCAGTAAGAGAACATCGGTGTCTTGTTTTAAAATTCCAATAAATCCCCAATTTCAGCTAACATAGCTGGAGCACCATCTGTTGGGACAGAAATTAGTTTATCCACCCTTAGCTGTCACTCAAGACTCAAAAATACCTTCTCCTTGGGTTGGCTTTCCAGGCCATGAATTGGTCAAGTTTCTTTCTACACCTGAAATTCTGTGGTTCAGTTTACATCTGGTTTCATACTGGAGCCGCATAGGTATGTTTTAGATCAATTCATTAGGTATTACTTTGTTTAACCTAAATGATGTTACAAACAGTGGAAGAACTTGTGTATATTCTGAATATATAATGTCGGTTTAACATATTTGTCATGAAGACAAATTTTCTGCATCATGAAATGTGGTTTCTTCTCCTCCCTTGCTCTTCTCTATGTGTGGTCCTCAAGACACATCATGGATTCTTTCCTCTGACCTCCTGGCCCTGACAATGGTCACCTCTATTTTACCTAAATAACCCCTATCAAGCTCCGCCGCCTTCCCACAGTGGCGCCTGTCCTCAGGGGGAAGCCCGTGAGTGGGGAACTTGAGTTCTCAGGGCTCTGTCTAGACTTCAGGTACACATTCTCCACAGGTGATCTCAGTGCTGGAGATGGGGACAGCCAGGTGGATCGTGGCCCATGTGACTTGAATACGCCGGAAGCTAACTGTGCTAACGGTCACACTGCGGAGGCAGAGACATTAAAACACAGAACGAGATCAGGTCAGGTCGGTTCTTCAGAAATCTTTCACCCACAAACCGGGTTGACCTTTGCCTGAGTTAAGCTTGTTGACGTGGCCTCAAAGGAATTTCCCTGTGGGTCAGGCCACTGGGGTCTGGAATGTGTCCTAAGCAGCATATCTGAAAGCTAATATTTGGTTGTCCTTCTGTCTTATCCTTGGCCTAGTTCTACACTTACAAAGAGAAGGTGTAGCTTTACTGAATTCCCTGCCGGTCAGGCACCCGCCAGCATCACCGAATCATTAACCTTAAGGGGACTTTGCCGGCGGTGACAGACTACCACACGGGGGGGCTTAAACAACAGACACTGATTTCTCACCGTTCTGGAGGCTGGAAGTCCCAAATCAAGGTGTGACAGGGTTGGCTTCTCGTGAGGCCTCCCTGCATGGCCACAAGGCAAGCATCTTCTCATCGTGCATCCACACGGCCAGCCCTCCCTGTGTGTCTACCCCCGGGTCCAAATCCCCCCTTTTTGTAGGGACATCAGCCATGTTGGATTAGGACCCACCCCAATGACCTCCTCTTAACTTGATTGCTTCCCTCAAACACTATCACATTGGGAGGTCCTGCGGTCCTCCAGCATGAGAATTTTGGGGGGAGGAGGACACAGTTCAACCCATCACATTAACTACCCACAATTTCTCCTGGGTCTTATCATGACTCATTTCCTGTCCCTCCCCCTCCCGTTTCCCTGTTTCTGTACATGGCGCGTGCGGATGGCGCTGAACTTTAGGTGAGGCTTCTCTGGAGAGAGTGTGTGCGTTGCCATCACTTATGAAGCGTGGCTGCCTGCTAGGCGGGCATGTGGCTTTTGGTACACGGAGAAGGTGGCTACGGCCTGCAGTGTGGACAGTGCGTGGATCAGCTTTCTTGTGCTGCAGATATTCCAAAGCCAGAACCGGTATCCCTCAGACTTCCCCGCAGCATGGACTCTGCCTTGCGACCTGGGCTGAGGTCAGAGCCAGCTGGGAGGGCGTCGTCCCTGCGGGGCGTGGCGTGGAGACAAGTCCAGTCCAGGGTGGCAGGGGGCGGGGCAGGGGTGTCTCTGCCAGTGGAGCCCCGCACTGTGGGGACACCAGCTTTGGCTGTGTTCTCTCTGGCCGAGCAGCAGCGTCCAGGCCTGCTCTCCTGACAGCTCTCCATGTTACCTAGGATGGTTTAATAATTCTCTTTCAGCTTAAACTGGCTAGAGTGGATTCTCTTGTTTGAGGGAGGCCATCAAGACTCCACATGAGAATGGCAGCATCTAGTGAAACTTTCTTCTGATCGTGGACACGTGCCAGAGTCTTGCCGTCCAGCACGGGAGCCCTAGCCTCGTGCAGCTGGGGGACACTTGGAATGTGGCCAGTGTGGCCAGGGAACTGAAGTTTGCACTGTATTTAATTTTAAGTGTAAATGTTAATAGTCAAACGTGGGTTAGTGGCCACTCTGTTGGTCAGCACAGCATCAACTGCAGGCGGGACGTGCCTGGAGACTGACCAGTGAAACAGTGGCCAAGGTCATGGCGGGGGGGGGGGGTGCGCCAGGTCAGGGCGCCAGACCTGCCCTAGGAGAACCGCTGTGCTGGAGGTTTTCCTTTAACAATATAAAGTAATGGAGGCATCATTGTCTTTTGATAGAACTTTGAGCTGCAGGGTGGACAGGGTTTGAGAAGTGATGTTGCAGCAGGAGGGCCAGGCAGGAGGCGATCACAGTGGCCCAGGTGAGAGTGGGGACCAGCCGAAGGGAGTGGGACTCCAGCACCGGCAGGATGTGATGACCCAAGACTGGGCGGGGCGGGAGAGAGGCTTCCGACCAAAGGATCTCTGGATGTAACCTTTGGAAATGGTGTGTGTGGAAGTGTTGCAACTGAGTTCAGGAATCTGGAGGAGAGGCAAGTTTGGTTCTGCGGGGAGGTGATCTGCACCCTCTGGTGGCAGTCGGTGACCACTGCAAACACACCGATGGCCCGTGCCCTGCGCTGGGCACAGTAGTGAACTTAGGTGATCTACATGCCACATCAGTGAGGCCACCTAACCCACCTGAGGATGCCAAAGCCCAGTTTAGAATCTCATACGGCCCCCGGTTCATTCAATACCTTATCTATTTATTTGTTAACAAATCATTTTTTTTGTGCGAGGCATTGTGCTGAGCTGGGGGCAGAAAGAACACTTCCTCAGCGGTGTCCCAGGCGGGGGGAAATGGGAGCACCAAAGCCAAGTTCCCTGCAATGCTGACTCTCTGTATTACAGGCTCTTTGGGGAGCAACGGGGTCTAGAGAAGGTTTTACGGACACATTGCCTGAGCTGGCGGAAAAGGACAGGCAGGATTTTGTTTGTTAGACGGCACCCTGACATCAGTAAGAAACGCTCGTGACCAACATTACACCCAAACCTGCCTACAACACGTGGCACTAAGTAGCCGAGCAGATGACTGGATGTAGACAGAGTTGTGGTTAAAGCAAGTCTCAGGTCCTTTCAGTGACGGAGCTGCCCGGGGCCCGGCTGTGTATTCGATGGCGTACACGACTTGGTGTGACTCAGTCAGGCCCAGAGGACGGCCAAATTGCCTCTACATTTTCTTCAAGGTGAACACAGTCTTAATTAGAGTTCTCAGAGAAATGGAGCCAACGGGAGGTATGTTTCCATCTCTAGCTACATATCTATACCTCTATATCTATTTGCCTATCACTTATCAATCGATCGATCTGGCTATCTATCAAGGGAGAGGGAGAGACATTTACTTTAAGGAACTGGCTCACGCCGTCGTGAGGACTAGCAGGTCTGATGTGCATAGATTGAGCTGCAGGCTGGAGACTCAAGTAAGAGCTGGTGTTGACATGTGGGTTTGATGGTTGGAGACTCAGGCAGGCTTTCCATATCATCTTGAGGAGAATTCCTTCTTCTGTGGGAAACCTTAGTCTTTGCTCTCAAGGTCTTCGTCTGACTGGCTGAGGCCCAGGACATTATGATCTGCTTTACTTAGAGTCCAGTAATTGTAAACGTTAATCACATCTCAACAATGTCTCAGGGCGACGTCTGGACTGGAGTTTGAGCAGACACGTGGGCACCATGGAGCAGCTGTCCTGCCTTGTCCAATTTACGTGGGTCCTGGAAGGTTTGGAGGAAACAGAAGTCTGAAAAACCACTGGAACCTGAGGGTTCCTCTGGCTTCCTTTTATCTAAAACGTCAGGGCAGTCGCTTGTCAGGTGCTTTGAGACCAAAACTCATGATTTTGTCATTAATCATCTCAAGGGTTTAGAGACTAAACTTTTGCTACGGCTCACATCAAAGCCCATTGGGTGGAATTCTATGTGATTTTGAATTCCTTTGGATGTGTATGAGTGAGGGTATTTTGTAGCTGGGCTACAAATGTTGTTAGCAAAACTCAAGGCTCTACAGATGAGTTTTAAATGTATGTGAAGAGCCTAATTCTTATCTTAATTTCTTCTTTAAAAAAAAAAAATCTCATCCTCAATCTGAATATTTACCTTTTCAACTGTTATTTAGGACTAAATCCAAAACCTGATGGGTCAAGTTTCTACGTCCATAGTTTTAAATGATGAAGAAGCAAGTTTGGACCCAGCACAGGGGTGTCTGGAACGGTGCTGACAGTGCGTGGGGTGACGGGCGGCAGCTACGTGCGTGGCGAGCACAGCAGAACACACGGAACAGACGTGTCCGCTCACCCTGTTGTACACCTGAAACCAACACAGCATCCTGTGTCCCCCAAACCGCAGTAAGGCAGAAGCCAAGTTCGAAGCCTGTGATGTTGACGTAGCTCCGTATGATCCAGTCCCCGATTCCACAATCTCAACTTTGGTCCAAAGCAGAGCCGCAGGAGAGCTGGCTCAGGGGTGAACTGGTGTCCTGTGCCCACAGGAAAGAAAGACCTGTGGATAACTTTCATGAGAAAACGCTGAAATTAACGGAACTCATCGCCAACAGTGATGCTTCTGAGCTGAAACCACAACTATCATTTAGAAAATGGGGCTTTCTTGCCGAAGCTCAAGTGTGATTAAAAGCAACATATGGGAAATTGTTTCGGTGCCACATACTTGTTTGATGTTTTTCCTCATCAGAGTAAAGTGACAAACATTTCCCCAAATTGGACATATGTTGTTTAGGAGTGCTTTTGATTTTAGATCCTGAATTATAGCCATTAATGGGGAATAAATTAAATAAACTATGAAGTTCATAAGCTCTGCCTTGAAAGGCTGTTAACACCTGTTGCTGAGAAGAACCAGTCAATCTTTTTTTTGGGTGGTGGTTGTTTTTTTCTTAAGTAGACTCCACACCTACTTGATCTCTGCGATCAAGACCTGAGCTGAGATCAAGGGTTGGATGCTTAACCGACTGAGCCACCCAGGGACCTCAAGATCTGGTAAATCTTCAGGACTGGTTTGTGCTTTGAACCCCCTTCCTGAATAGAGTAGCAACCTCCTTGCTCTGCTCTGCTCTGCTCTCCTTCACTGCACTGGTTTATCCTACCGTGTGTCTTAACTGCTTACTGTTCATTTTCTCTCTCCCTCTGCCAGGGGATTGCCTTCACCAGCAGAGGGCTCTGCCTTGCTGCTGACACATCTCTAGCTCCCAGGACCATGATGTGGGCGTGTGGTCCGTGCTCAGGATGTGTTTTTTGAATGACTGAATCTCTGCCATGAGGGACCATCTCATTCAGTCTGATTTTTCATGCATCAATTATGGAATTATGTCACTATGTGTGGAAATACTGGCAAACTGAAAAAAAAACACGAGGTTGCAGTGACGTGAAGGAGGGTGTCGTGGACTTGAGTGAGGCTGAGCAAGCGGAGATGTGGGGACAGGGGTGGGGGAGGGCGCAGATAGGGGCGGGGTGCATCCACAGTCTCCGGAGGCAGAGCCGCACCTGACGCAGGGCCTCTGACTCTGGGCTGTGAGTCATGAGCTACATTGGGACTTGCCTTTGCAAACAGGGTTTACTCATCTTACCTAAGCAGGTCACCTCAAATGAAACCTCAGGGTTTGCTGGGGCTGCGCTGGGAGCCGGGAGCCAGGCCCGTGGCTCCCTCATTTCACTTGGTTCCAGCATCTTGGGAAGTACATGTGGCTAATGGCCTGGGTCGGCGGAGCTTAGGACAAGGGACAGGCCAAATTTGAGAATAAATGCACAATCATCTGCCTAAGAGGTGTGTGGAGGACCGTTTTAAGTCCTACAAAAGATGGATACTTTATCCTCAGGTGCATTTGTGATTGTGACTTAGGAGGAGGTCCCCACGAGACTGAAGCAGCAGAACACCCCCAAACCTACCTCTTCTGCCCGGCCTATTGGTGTCTCCTGGATGACAGTTCGGCATTCGGGGGCAGCAGATACAGAATGGAGACGCTATGGTTGGGAGGTGAATCCTGCATTTCTGTGTGTGTGTGTGTGAGCAGTCACTGGATGGTTTTCTCTAGGATGTTTGCTGGGGGGACAGCCCAGGAAGACAGAGATGGTGTCCCCCTCTGGGGCAAAGGGTGGCCAGCCCTTATAAGTGACTGGGGTTTCTCAAGCCGGGTTGCCCAGCTGTGACCCAGCCCGTTGTTCATGCATTCTCTGTCACCCTGGGAGACCTGAGGGCAAGGGGAGCAGGGGTGCGCCTGGGGCTGTGCTGTTTGCTGTGGGCTCTGACCTCGAGCGTCGTGTCTTCGTCCGCACGCACAAGACTGTGCCAGGCTGACATGTTAGCAAACTGTCCAAATCTTCGCCCACCCAAACAAACACGCAGCCTGAAGACTGTAAGCAGATCGACACTCGCTCTGTGTGGTGTGCTAGACAGAAGAATGGGCTCTCAAATTCTGGTCCCCAGAACCCATGAGTGACATAGAGGTGAGGTTCAGGCTGCTAATCAGCTGACCCTGAAATAGGGAGAGTATCCTGGGGCATCCAGGTGGGCCAATGTCACCACAAGTGTTCTCAACAGTGGAAGAGGAGGTGTGGGGGGTCCGTGAGGTGAGAACGTGGGGCTCGGCCCCCTGCGGCTGGCTCTGAGTCTGGCGGAAGAGCCAGGAGCCCAGGAAAGCAGGGCCTCCAGGCTCTGGGGGAAGGCAGGGCTCTGACTGCCCCCGAAAGCCCCCAAGAATGCAGTTCCACCGACACCTTGACTTTAGCCTGCAACACCCACCTGGGACTTCTGACCTCCAGAGCTGTGGCCTAAGGGACGGCCATCTTACCCCAGCAGGTCTGTGCCACGGGGTCTGTCACACAGGGGATGGGGCGCGGCTGCCTGTGGGTGTGTTCGGGGCACCCCCCGCTGTAGCCAGGGGCAGAATGTTCACGTGTTTCCTGTCGGCTCCGGAATCCCTGAGGGTTTCAACACCCGTGCCTGTGCGGTGAACCTGAAGGGTTTCAGGGAGCAAGTTCCCTCCTCTGCTGGGGAAGCAGAGCCCAGAAAGTGGTGGCAGAAAAATGTGAACGTGTGTATGTGTCTTGCTTGTGGGTACATGCTGCTCAGGAATTGACCAAATGGGAAGAAGAAATTAGGTTGGAGAGCTGAAGGCGAAGAGCATAGCTTCTTGTTTTATTTCTGTATAAAGAGGAGGTGGGCATGAGGACGCCAGGTGGCTGTGCACAGAACGAGGTACAGCAGGGACGGCCTCCAGCAGCCCACCCCGGGCCACCTGCTCCACCACCGACACACTGTTGGCCGTCTCCTGCCGGCACCCATCCCATCACGTGGCCAGGCTCCATGCGGAGTGCACACATGTACACGGCACACACATGCATACCACACACGTGCACACATGGACGCCACAATACACCACATGCTTGCACAAGGCACACAGAAATACACAACACACAGGCACATGCACACACGTGTGCACACACACACTACACAGGCCACATACAGATACACATATGTGCATGTCTGCATGATACACCACACATACATGAGTATATAACCACACACACCTGCACATGTGTGTACACACAGGCACACAACACACACCACAGATGCACAAATATGCTCATACCACACATATGCACACACAAATAGTCACACATGTGCACACACTACCCATGAATGCACATGCTCACACACATGTTCATCCACACACCACACAACACATATGTGCACACACTGACACACAAGCTACACATGCATGCGCACACATGTTCATACACTCTACACAATGCACGTGTGCACACACACAAGGCACACATGAATGCACACACACGTTCATACACACACTACACAACGCACGTGTGCACGCACTCACACGCCAGCCACGCATGCACACACACATGTTCATACACACACTACACAATGCACGTGTGCACGCAGTCGCACGCCAGGCACACATGCATGCAGAAGCTCAAGCAGGCCCACACACACAACTCTCAGTGTGGAGTGGATGGCCACACTGTCCCACCTTCCCTACGAAGATGCCACTCTGCAGCCACAGGGTCTGGCAGCAGCCCGAGCACGGAGTGAGGGGATATGGGAGGAGCAAGACAGTTATCTGCAGACTATTATTGGCAACCACACAGAAAGGCCAAAAATTATTGTTATCCTAGAAAAAGATTACACTTCATAAAACCCATGTTTATTCAAAAAAATCTATTCAGAAAGTCTGGAAAGCGTAATAAATATCTGTATAGTGGCCGCCCATCTCAAACATAAAATACAAAGCGTGAACATAAGAATGACCTGTAAACACAGATGCGGGCTTGTAAACAAAGTGCTGAGTCGGGGTCTGGTTGGAAGCGTGCTCCACGGGCGACCAGCGGTGGCGAGTTCGAGTCCCCCAGGTTTCCTCCCGAGCTCTGCGAACCCACGCTGGATACTCCTCCAGTCTTCTCTCCACCCAGGGACCTGCAGTGTCCTTTTCCATTCTAGTATTTTAAGGACTCTTGGAGAGGTGAAGGGCAACAAAACCATTTGGAAAGAAAAAAAGAGTGCAAATCAAGTTCGTCATGTGCTTGAGAGAATCAGTCAAGTGTGAGGCAAAAGTCCCAACGTGCGGCTTTAGGAGTAACACCGTTTAATGAACAATACTGGCTAACATTAAGTACTATTATCACTTAAAATGCTGGACAATCTTCCAGGCATCAAAACACACAAAGTTATATTAAAATCACGGACAATCTGACCTAAGGATACAGGTGAAATCTCACTCTTGCCCAAATTTGACTTGGGGGCGGCATCTGGCTGAGCCCTCACTCTGGTGGGGTGAGTCAGGTGTTCCTGTCAAACAGGGGTCCTGCAGGTGGGGCAAGACCAGAGTGGGCTCCCTGGGGGGGCTGTGGGGCAGTCGGGGGGCGGGGGAGGCCCGAGGGCCAGGGCGCGGTTTTCTCACAGGAGTCTGTGGGCTATGATCCAGAGAGGGGATGGTTCCACGGTCTGTGGGCTATGATCCAGAGGGGGGATGGTTCCACGGTCTGTGGGGCTATGATCTGGGGGGGGATGGTTCCACGGTCTGTGGGGCTATGATCTGGGGGGGGGATGGTTCCGCGGTCTGTGGGGCTATGATCTGGGGGGGGATGGTTCCACGGTCTGTGGGGCTATGATCTGGGGGGGGATGGTTCCACGGTCTGTGGGGCTATGATCTGGGGGGGGGATGGTTCCACGGTCTGTGGGGCTATGATCTGGGGGGGGATGGTTCCACGGTCTGTGGGGCTATGATCCCGGGAGGGGGGCGGGCTGTTCCGCGGTCTGTGGGGCTATGACTCCGGGAGGGGGGAGCACTGTTCCGCGGTCTGTGGGGCTATGATCTGGGGGGCGGGGGCTGTTCCGCGGTCTGTGGGGCTATGACCCCGGGGGGGGGGCGGACTGTTCCGCGGTCTGTGGGGCTATGACCCCGGGCCGGGGGGGGGGGAGCACTGTTCCACAGTCTGTGGGGCTATGACCCAGAGGGGGGGGCTGTTCCGCGGTCTGTGGGGCTATGACCCCGGGCCGGGGCGGGGGAGCACTGTTCCGCGGTCTGTGGGGCAACCATCTGACTCCCTGTGGTCTGGCCGCCTGTGTGAAGCCCCGGAGCCGCTCAGGGCCGGTAGGGGTGCGCCGCACAGGGGACGCAAATGAAAACCCCTTCCTTCGCGCCCCACCGCTGCTTAGAAGGCACAGCCGCTGGCTGCTCCACTGGACCTTGGATTTCGGTTTAAACTGTGGTATCGACGTCTCTAGGCTGACTTTCTGGAAGGGTTTCAAGTATCACCGCGCTCTGGATAAGGTGAGAAAGCAGAGGTATTTCACAGACATTCAAGTAGAGTTGGTTCAGCAGGGTCTCTGCCGCCGCCGCCGCCGCCGCCGCACCCTGGCCTTCGCTAAGGGCACAACTTGGTGCGAGGTGAGCCCGGGTCGTTCTGCGGCTCTCGGGCTGTGGCAGGTGGGGCTGCGCGCGTGGCGGCACCGAGAGAGCGCACGAGCAGGAGCGGGGGCGCGCAGGGAGCAGCCGCTGTCCCCTCTCCCTGCCCGCTCCTGCGCTACCGCCCTCTCCGGCCCGCGTCCCTCCGAGCTCCGACTCTCCCGAGCAGCCCGGCCGCCGGGCGGCACACCTTGGCCGTGGGAACCCTGGAACTGTGGCCCAGGCGGCAGATGGAAGGTGTGATGACCTCGGTGCCTTCCTAGGAGGGCAGACCCGGGACCTAAGGGCTATCCAGTTTTTCCTAAACTTCTAATAATAGATCAAATAATTCAGACCTAAAACAAAACTACTGTGAACCAAGCCTTTGTGGCCTCGGGGAAAAGCATTTTCTATTAAGAAAATAGGGGAGGTGCCTAATGACGCTTTGTGGGAAACCGGTTCAAGAACCTGCCCCCTCCCCGGCCTTTACGTCTGGTGGTTCTCTGAGGGGGGAGAAAGGCTCACAGAATTATAAAAGCTTCTGAAATAAGGTTACATTTTAAGGTCTGAACACAACTGGAACAAGCTAAGGAGTTACACTCAGAATGCCGCATGTTGTTTTTTGTCTTTTTGAGGTGGTGTAGTTGGTTGAGACGGGGGATCAAGGGAACAATGAAGTGTGTCTTCTTACTGAGATCTGGCTGAGGGCCGCAGGTGCCCCGCACCCAGCGAGGGCAGCGGGGAGTCTTGGGCCGGCTTGGGGGCACCCCCGGTGGGGCCGGTGGGAGGACGCCGAAGGCCACACGCTCTCCCCCCACCTGCCCGGGCAGTGGTGCCGAGCCTGTCCCGGTTTCATTTAACAAGAGGCGCACAGCCCCTCCCTCGGCACTGCGCCCCTCCTGTGTGCACGCACCCCAAGGGAAACATTAAATGTCACTGCAACATCAGGTGAAAAACAGAAACACAAAAGCAACACAAAAGCACAGTTTCTACAAAGTGCATGGCTCCCTGGTAGCCCACCTTCTGGCTCCCCTCCCGGCCCCCTCCCGGCCCCCTCCCGGCTGCATGGGACTGAGAGCACGCCTTAAAGGGAGGGACTGAGCTCAGGGTTGTCAGGGCTCACGGATCTCCCGCGGACCAGAGAGGGGAAGGCAAACACAGCAAAACCACTGCTTTGGGAAAGCACAGGAGGCTGACGGAAGGCCGCGGCCAGACGTCAGGCCCAACGCGCTCTGGGAACCTGGGCGGCCTTGGCCACAGCTAGAACCAGCGCGGGAGCATGGAGCCTCAGCCCTGCAGCCCTGGCCGTGGGGGGAACAAGGACACAGGGCAGGGGGCACAAGCTCTCGCTGGCTCCTCCCCAGGTACGTGCCATTCTTGTGAAAAGAGGCTCCCCAGGCGAAGACACCGCCTGCCGGTTCAGAGCTCTGCCCCCCGCGGGTCCGTGACCCAGAGAGAACACCCAGCACCTCAGTCAGAGAGAAGGGCGATGGGACAAGGGCTCTTTGGATCATTAGGAGGGGACCTGGCGTCTACTCTGGGTGCCATGTGCCGACCCTGTCCTTCCGGCAACCCCAGACCGCAGAGGCCAGCCCCTCCCGGGGAGGCTGTGCCGTAAGCTGGTCAGCGCATCCGCCCACCCGAATCACTAGCACGTGTGTGTCGGAAACCTGACCCAGTTACTGGCTTTATCATTGGAAAAAAACCTCTCTCTCTATAAATATAAGCCATGATCGTAAAAGACCTATGGGGTCTGAAGGAACCCTACAGGCATCGGGCGTGGTGGTGTGCGGTGAAATGAGTCTGTCTGGCTTTGCTCGGGGTAAAGAGGTGGCAAGGCTGGCACAGCAAGGCGTGGGGAGGTCACCGGTCTGGATCCGATCCCGGCTGAGCGAGCAAGCGTGGAACGAGCAGAGGCACCTGGGCCTCCGAGTCGGGCGTGGGCACCGAGGCAGCGCCCGACAGCCCAGGATGCTCGGCAGGGCCTGCTCGCGCTATAGCCTCGTGGACGTGAGTCTCTTCATGCCCCTGCGCTGAGCCAGGCCGGACGACAGCACGGGCTCCAGCCGCGGGGCCTGCGGAGCTCTGTTCAGAGCCAAGTAGGTGGCGGCCATGGCACCCTGGGAAAGAAGGGAAAGGGCAGCTGACCGCGGTGCCCACCCACTCCCGAGTGGGGGCCTGGGGCCTCTCTGAGCTGTTCTCTCCCACGCACAGTGGGGCCTGCAGGACCCCGGGGCCAGGTGTGCCCTGAGCTCACTGTGTCCGGCACACTCTGCGTCCTCCTAAATAATGGCGCTTCTGTTCTATTACCGTCCCACACCCGCCTTGGATGGTGCGTGTGACTTGAGATGTTTCGGACTCGCAGCAGAGCCCCAGGATGAGGTCACGCGAGCCCTGCTCTACAGCCTGTGACCGCACTGGCTGGGTCTTAGGAGATGGGCTTTACCCTCCAAGGACGGACCCCGAGACCCGGGAGTGCTGTGGTCTCCGTCCTCCCCACGGAGCTCCAAGCCGCCTCTCGCCAAGCACGCAAGGCAGAACCTGCTTGCGCCTGTAGTGTAGACCCCCAGCCATCGGGGTGTCTGTCAGTCTGTGTGGACGGCCCCACAGGTGCGGGTGCGTCACGACCGAGGTGGCCCGAGGCCATTGTCTGGCTGCAGTTGGGCCTGATGACGCCTGGCTTCAGTGACTCTGATCACAGCCGTACCACAAGGTCAGACACTGCAAGGCTGGGATCGTCGATGGCAAGGGTCTCCCAAGACCCAACAGTTTAACGAGCAGCGGTTCTGTCGCTGAAAACCTTTCCATCCCTGGGCACGAGACTATCTCAGTGACACCAGCTGCGTCCCGGCCTTTGTTCCCTCCCGAGCCCTGTGTCTCTGTCAGGCCCTCCAGGGGTCAGGATGCTCCATGGCACGTGCGCTGGGAAGTGTCTCAGGAAAATGGAGCGAGACGGTCGCGGCGTGCGCCCTCCAGCCCAGCCCAGTGCCCCCGCTCCCGGGGATCAACTTTTCCTGAGGCCCAGCTGCACCCAGCCACTTGGTGGGCCTTTCTGGGCCACAACAGGAGATTTGAGGAGGAGTGACAGAGACAGCTGGCTCCAGAAGCCTACAATGCTTACAGTCTGGGCCTCTACACAGAAGTCTGTGGACCTCTGCTCTAGAACCGAGGGCTCTGGCACCTTGGATTGGTGCAGATGCACGACTCCCTCCACCTCTCTCTCTCCCTGCCTCCCTCTCTCCACCCCCATCTGTCTGTCTGTCTCTCCTACTTTGTCTCCCTCTCTCCTTCCGTGTCTGTCTCTGTCCCATATGTACGCATGTGCCTGCGCACGCGCGCGCGCACACACACACACACACACACACACTGAAGCTGCTCAAGATTGTTAACAGAAGTTGTAACTTATCAGAATTTTGTGTGTGATTGCTTGTATGTGAAGAAATGGGTAAAAGTAAATTAGGAATACCTGTTTGTGCCTCTTACTGGCTCGCTATCTGGTTCCCACACCGTGGTTTCTTTAGGTTATTTTAAGGGGGATCAGGGCAACCTTCCTGGGCCCCCCACCCCCAGCATCTTGCTCTCTCATGACTCCCTGTCCGCACCTTCACCAGGTGGACGTCTTGTCTGCTGAGCTGGTTTTGGGACAGGTACTCTCTGTTCACAATCCACGGGTGTTTTAGGACTTGAACGGCCGTCAGGCGCTGATGAGGATCCACATGGAGCATCTTGGACACGACATCCTATAAGGGAAGACAACAGAAGCCTGTTCGAAGAGCCTCCTGCGCGAACCTTCATTCCCTCTCACGGCAAAACCTCGCCATTGTTCTAATTCTCTGCACTTGGGGGTCAAATGTTTATTTTCAGCCTTAAAAGTACGTGAATGATTTTTGAATTTTAATTATCATCACCTTGGTGGCTCACCTCAGGTTTATATCATGTTAAAGATTTTACATGCAAGGAGAAATCAAATGTACAAATGTTGAATGGTGCATGTAATTTACTGAACTGCTATTTTAGTAAAAATGATATCCTTCCGAAGGGAGAAGCTAGGTAACGACTGTCCCACAGACATAAACCAATTATGACAATGCATGTAGTGACGCTTTTATTAGCACTGTCCACAAACATTTGCTACAAATCAGCACCAGCCACAGAACTGTCCATCTGGAGCCATTACGAGGGTCCAAGGGGCTAATGTCCCATGGGGTGATTTTCTTGTGTGACTGTAAGACAATCACAATAAAGATTCTTATGACTGTGGGTTAAAGACAAAGCTCCTCTTCACATTCACACATGGCATGACACGCACATGCGTGTGCACACACACACAATTACAACTGTGATGTGGATCTGAATGGCATTCATGAGGCCGTCTGCGCATGCGTGATACACCTGTTCTAGAGCGAGTCATCGGGATCGTCCTTGGGGGAATGAGGGCCAATATTACTGTCCCTGTTTTGCAGGTGACATTTATAGTGATCAAACAATTGTCCAAGGAAGAGCCATGATGAGAATCTGCGTTTTCCTGACAGGCTGCTCACCTTCCTCTGGTATTCCCGTGGCATTTCACAGGGAAATATGGGAGTTAGCATACGTACATGATATGATGTACTCAACAGAATTTCTGGTCATAAACCACAACAGAGAAATACTATAGACTAATCCAATATCCTTTTTTGAATAGAGAAATCAAATGCCTTTTACTATTTGGTAACACTGATCTTAGTAACTTCTTGAAACAACTATCTCCTAAAGCAGGATTGTTCCCATTTCCATGGGTAAGACTGAAAGCAGAGAGACCTGTATTGTTTGCTCAAGATCTCATAGTAAAGCAGTGTTTCTATGCAGTGCCAGCAAGATGCACTGTAACAACACACAAATCCATAGACTCTGTCTGATTTTGGAGAACCGGAGGTTTTGTTGTATGTTTGGTGAACACAGAGAGGGGAAAACGCATGGGGCAGATGAGGCAGAAGATATGGTGGTGAAGAGGCAGGAAGAAGTCGTCAAGGTCCCAGGAGGCAGTGAAGCCCTCTGCCTGCAGCAACAATCCTGGTACTTGACTTGATTGCTTTCCTGACACCTTCTCCCTGCCCCCCACTCCCGCTTCCAAGGTCCCCTCAGAAACCACCAGCACCCACGTCCTGGTCTACTTTGGGGACCAGAACTAGACAATGTCTATACTTCTTTGAGACAGAGTGGGTAGATGGGAGCACCGGGAGCGTCAGGGTCTGACACACGGGAAGTGCTCGCTAGAGGCCCGCTGCCTTCTCCTCTGCCCTCACCTCTGCCATGACCTCCATCATCACCTCTGCCACCTCCTTCACCATCCCCTCTGTCCTCTCTTCCACATCTCCTCCACCATCATCTCTGTCATCTCCTCCACCATCTTCTCCACCATTGTCTCTGCCACCTCCTCCATCATCTTCTCCGTCCCTTCCACCACCTCCTCCATCATCTTCTCCGTCCCTTCCACCACCTCCTCCATCATCTCTGTCATCATTTCCACCACCTCCTCCATCATCTTCTCTGTCATCACTTCCACCACCTCCTCCATCATCTTCTCTGTCATCACTTCCACCACCTCCTCCATCATCTTCTCTGTCATCACTTCCACCACCTCCTCCATCATCACTTCCACCACTTCCTCCATCATCTTCTCGATCATCACTCCCACCACCTCCTCCATCATCCTCTCCATCATCACTTCTATCATCACCTCCACCATCCCCTCTGCCATCTGCTCCATCATCTTCTCTACCATCTCCTCCGCCATCCCCTCTGCCATTTCTGTATGAGGTCACACAGTGATGATGATGGCAGTACTAGTATCAGAACCCCGATGGTCTACTCCTCTCCCAGTCATTTTATGGCAACACAGGAAATAGACTGAAGCTGCTTCTTCTGAGTGGTGGTGTTATCACTGACTATTTGATTAGAGAGGAATTGATGATCTCAACTGAAAAAGACTAAGTCTGATGTCTCTTTAAACAAAGTTGGTCACAAATAGTGAAGCTGCAGGGAAGCCTCAATGCAAAGAGTTTTAAAGTAACAGAAATACACCTCTGTCCCAGAGTTCTTCTTCTTGATCAGTCTGTGATCATTCAGGGCACTCAGTTTGCAACATCACTAAAACTGTGATAGTTAATTTTATGTGTCACCTTGGCTAAGCCACGGTCCCCTGTGTTTGGCCAAATACCAGTCTAGATGTTGCTGTGAAAGTCTTATTTAGATGAGATTAACATTGAAATCAGTCAACTTGGACTAAAGCAGATGACCCTCCATGATGTTGGTGGGCCTCATCCAATCAACTGAAAGCCTTAAGATAAAAAAGACCAAGGTTTCCCGAGGAAAGGGAAGCCTGCCAGCAGATGGGCTTTGGACTCAAGCTGTAACACCAACTCTTCCCTGAGTTTGCAGTCTATGGACCTACTCTGTAGATGTTAGACTTATCAGCCTCCACAATCTCATGAACTGATTCTTAAAAACAAATCTTTCTTTCTCTGTATCTATGCACATCCTATTGATTCTGTTTCTCTGGAGAACCCTAGTACACCAAGACAGTAGAAAATGTGAAAAGTACTGTAAGAGACTTTTGCAAAAAACCATTCTTTTTTTTTTTAACCGAGAAACTAAAAAAAAAAATCTATGAGATAAAATACCTGAGTTATTTATATGAAAGGTATCCTCTAGCTTCCTCACAAATACAACGGTTAATACAGAATCTCCACACCTGGGAAGAAAGAGTGCTGGAAAACACTCACCTTCGCAGCATCAGAGATTGAGTCCCAGTTCCCCCCAGAAAGGGCGTACTTCCCACTGCCAATCCTTGCCAGAATCTCCTCAGGAGTATCATCTGGTCCGTTTGCAAATGGGGTAAATCTGTGCAATGAGAGAATGCCTGGTATGAATTCTGATTTTATGGCCTACAGTAAAGTTCACAGCTTGATACTGCCTCTTTTTGTCGTTGTTGCTTTTTTTTTTTTTTTTTAAGTAGGCTCCACATCTAACATGGAGCCCAGTGTGGGGCTTGAACTCACAAACCTGAGAGCAAGAATGGGCGAGATCAAGAGTCAGATGCTTAACCGACTGAGCCACCCAGGCACCCCTGCCTCTTTGTTGTTAAAAAAAATAGCTCTTTCTTTGCCATTACGCTCCAAATTCAGGAGTCATGGGAAAGCGTCACTTATTTCTTATGCTTTGTCCATCTTCCTAAGTTGGTCATTGGTGTAGGTCGATAAGGCAAGTGTAGAAAACTCTAGGGCCCAAGCACGGGCATCCGTGGACCCTTCCTGGCTCCCCTGGTGACCGAGTGTTTCAATGGTTGGCTCGGTCATTCTGTTTCCATGGTGAGACTGTGGTATAATGGAGGAGAACCTGAGATTTGAAGTCTGAGAGACCTATGGTTGGTCTATTACCAACTCTGGTTCTCTGATAAATTAATGTTTTAAGATTAGATTGCACAATGGGCAGAATAATACACTCACAGGGATCTACATGGACACATATAAGATGCCATCCGCATCTGCCCCACTGTGAATGATTCCATCAGCTCCCAACATTATGCAGGGCATGTCGATACATGCCTGCTAGAAAAGGAATTCTATGTGATCCTCACGGCACTTCCTTTAGTGGCCGGGTTGGTGATCTGAGGTTTACGGACAGACAACGTGAGTATCAGAAGAACCGCAGGGCAATCCAACGGTGTGATGTCAGGAAGGTCCGGGACGCCTTCCCTGCTGCTGTGGTCCTCAAGGCACAGCCCCAGGCTCACGAGTCCTCCCCCTTTCACTACAGACACTGGTCACTCACTTATCACGCGATGCCTCATTGAGGCCACAGGAAAAACAGGCTACTGCCACTCATTCTTACGAGGGCCTTTTGTCCATTTTATTACGGTGAGCAGGACTGGGTGGTCTAGAGCTCTTTTTTCCTTCTGTGCAAATCCTTAATAAACTTAAAAACATAGGTCCCCCTGGGGTTCTTAGGATCCTCGACCTTTAAGGCTGGAAGCCTTGAATACCACACAGTGTCCTCTTCTCATTCAAAGGTGAGGGAAGTGAGGCCAATAAAGGTCAAGGAGTCCAGGCCAGAAACAGAGCTGGTGAGGGGCAGATCTCGGACTGGAAGCAGATGTGCACACAGCAGACCCAACCCTCCTTCCGTAAGGCCGGCTGTCCCATCTGGCGGCCACACAAGTCAGTCACCTGCTTTTACCTGGCTGCCTTTCTCGAGGTGCTCTTTGACCACGAAGCCTTTAGGGGTGCTTCTTAACTCAAGAGGATGTTTTTAAGAGAAGATGTTGCGACCCCTTAAGGGGGTGGCCTGGTGCTGGGAAGAATGTGGACAGGTGGTCAGAGGCTTGGGTTTTTTGTTGATGAGCTGAGTTCTGTGCTCCAGTTCCCTAATTCTGGAGATAGATTTTAAAGAAAACATGTGGCCAACTTTCTTAATCCCTGCTCTTTAGTTGTCCTGAAAGGGCTGAGGAGGTGTTTACCCAGGACCTGTGAGTGTGCGTCCCTGCCCGTGGCACCGGGGCAGGGCCGACCCTGGGCTGAAGGGACAGCCCCTGAGATGTCTGCCTCAAGATGTCTCGGGCACACATGCCATCGCACGCTGACACTTATGGGAGGGTGTGCATTACCCCGCCAGCATGGTGTACAGCAGGGTCCCCAAGCTCCAGATGTCACATGCTGCGTCGTAGCCTTGCCGCTTCAGGACCTGGAGGGGGAAAGCAGATGACAGATGAGCTCTTGGGGGTGAAGAAAGTTCAAGTTCACAGGGTGTTTTTCTGATGTGACCATGAGCTGGACAGGTGGGAAACAGGGGGATATCCTTTATTAACGCCAAGTCAACCATGATGCTCTGCAATAGGATTCCCCAAAGACCCGTGCACACATGGGAATCACAGCTCTTGCTAGATATGTGACAGATAGCTTGGAAACACTTAATTTTTAAGGCAGGACTTTAAAAAAGTTATGGCAAAGTATACGTAGCACAAAATTTACCATCTTAATCAGTTTTAGGAGCACAGTTCAGTTGTTCAATGACCTCCATCCATCTCTTTCCTCTTGCAAAACTGGAACTGTCCCCATTACACAGTCACTCCCCACGCCCCCCCCCCCCCCCCCAGCCCCTGGCTCCCACCCTCCTCCATCCGTCTCTGTGGATTTGGCTGCTTTAGGACCTCATATGAGTGGAATCAGACAGTAATTATGCTTTTCTGCCTTGCTTATGATGTGCCCAAGGTCCATCCATGCTGTAGCGTGGGACACGATTTCCTTCCTCTTTAAGGCCAATTTTCCTTTGTATGAATGCACCACATTTCATTCATCCATTCAGAATGGGTGGTGAACACATGGGCTGCTTCCACCTTGCGGCCATTGTGAATAATGCTGTTGTGTACATGGGTGGGCAAACAGCTGCTCTTGTCTCTGCTTTCAGTGCCGTTGGGTATTGGCCTTACTGCATCACATGGTAATCCTGTGTTTAATTTTCGGAGGAACAGTTAAAACAGAAGAATTTTCATGTGTCCTAGGATTACATACTTCAACGGAGGGCAATCCTCTGATATATTTATAGCTGAACAACAGTAAAGGGAGCAGCATAAATACTCATGGATTACTGTCCATTACTGGATTTAGCATTGACCTGGAGTCAGGAGAGCTGGGTTCAATTGTCTTAGACACAAGGGCAAGGATGCCATCTTTCCACCATTGTATCACTGATGCTGTGTGCTGGGCCAGCAGCGTGGTCGTTTAAGCCTGAGCATCACTAGCTGAGTGACCTTCAAAAGTCACTTGAACACACTGAATCTGTTTTTGTTTTTTAATCCATTCAGTGTGGCTAATAGTATCTACCCTGTGTACCTCATATGGCATATGAAGATAAGAGTAAAAGCTATTGGTAAAAGTGCTTTGTAAATGGTAAAGTAATATACCAATTTAAGATACTCTATAATCGCTACAATCAATACTATCAATATTAATATTGATCAAGTAAGGCAACAAAGAGGCTTATAAGCAGATTATGTTAAAGGAGGCTACAGATAGCATCTGGGTAAACCTGAAAGTGGCTTCACAGCCCACCTGTGTGGGCCCTGTGCCCACCCATATCCTGGTTCAGCACCCTGCTGCCTTCCTTGCGACCGATGGCAGGGGCTACCTCTCGGTTCGAAGACCTACTACCACGTGCCTGGGGACCTCCTTTTTTTCTCTTCTCTTTCTTTTCTTTTCTTTTCTTTTCTTTTCTTTTCTTTCTTTCTTTCTTTCTTTCTTTCTTTCTTTCTTTCTTTCTTTCTTTCTTTCTTTCTTTTTCTTTCTTTCTTTTCTTTCTCTTCCTTCCTTCCTTCCTTCCTTCCTTCCTCCTTCCCCCTTTCCCTTTCCCTTTCCCTTTCCCTTTCCCTTTCCTTCACTCCACGCCGAGCATGGAGCCCGATGTGGGGCTTGAACTAACGACTCTGAGCTCAGGATCTGAGCTGAGATCAAGAGTCAGACACCTCTTTCTTTGGACTTGCTGTGTGCCTCATTGCAGCTCTGGTCCAGTTTCACCAATAGCCAGAAGGATCTGCACAGAATCCAATGTCTGTTCTCCTTCCTGACCCCTCTTCCCACCAGCCACGAGTCTGTCCTGCTTTAGCAGCCTCTCAGGTTTTGTTGATTACTTAAAGCAAGAAACTGAGTTTGCCTTCATAAACATATCAGT
The DNA here is from genome assembly GCF_009762305.2 of Zalophus californianus. NCBI lineage: Eukaryota > Metazoa > Chordata > Mammalia > Carnivora > Otariidae > Zalophus > Zalophus californianus. Next base: position 3,024,623 of record NC_045601.1, on the reverse strand, counting down.
GACTTCAGAGCCTAACGAAACCATCCCCAGGGAGCCTGAGAAGGGCCAGATGTACAAGATGGTGCTGCTGAGATTCTCCGAGGCTCTGGATGCGGGCCAAGAGCCCTCCCGCGCAGAACACTACAGGCCCTCATATTAAATCCCACAGCGCTGGCTTGCTTCTGCCATGAAAAACAGTCTGGAGCAGAACTCTGGCACAAGGGGAATCCACAAAAACAGTCTCCCCCTGGCTGTGTAGTTGTAGGTAGATTTCTGATCACAGGTGACACAGGTGACCCATTAGCTCCCTTCCGGGCGATATGACAAACTGCCCGCATTATTTCTCAGTAACTCCCAGCAAATACGCAGAGCTGATCCAAATGGTCTACTGCATGGTAACAATTTTACATAAAAGCATCACCGTTAAAAATTTTACAAATAGGAGAATGATAAAATAACTGTGTTTGAGCAAGGTGGCTGGTTCTTTTTTGACTCATTTCTCTTCTCTAACATGACTGCTGAACTAAATCAAGGTGACTCCGAAGTACCAAACGATCCACAGCTCGGAGCTCTTACCTCCGGGGCAACGAAATTTGCTGTGTAGCAGGGTGTCATCAACAGCCCGTTCTCAGCTCGAAGCTGCTTGGCAAACCCAAAGTCACAGATTCGGATGGATTCAGGGTTTCCAGACTCATCCATATACAGTATATTACTCGGCTTCAGGTCTCGATGCACCACCTGGAAAGGCAGTGGGCGGGGTTGAAGCAGGAAGCGGAAGGGGGAAGCATTCAGAACATAAGGGGTTTTTTGGGATTATGTCCCTGAGCAGGTCCTGCAGCTGGAAGCCGGTCCGCTCAGACTCTATGTTCTTTAGGGCGGGGCTTCCCTCATCTCTTGCTCTCGTATTGACACTCAAGTAAATAAGAAGCCACCCCAAATGAGAGAATTATATACAAGGAATGTTGCGCTGAGCTCAGGTGACGTGCATGAAAAGATTTCTACAGGTTGATGTTGACTGTGTGCCCAGAACGCTCCAGTGCTGTGAAGGGCTCACGAGAGAGCGAGGCAGACATGCAGCCTCTGTCATGGGGCAGGTGACTCGTGGGCAGCGATCAAGCGATCGACAGGAGCCCTCCCTGCACCTGTGGGGGAGGGAGGCGCAGGGCGCTCCGAGCAGGAGGGATGGGGGCGGCGAAAGCCATTCTGACATCTCAAAGCAAAGCAGCTCTTTGGGGGCACACAGCGATTTCGTCTGATGGGGACAGAGGCTGATTGTGAGCACACGTGGGTGCCCTCACAGCCTGGAACCTGCTGTGCTGTTAAAACTCAGGGGCAGAAGATGGAGGGAAGTTGAAGGGACACACACGGGCAGAGGCCCTAAGGGCAGGGGAGCAGGAGAGTTTAGGGCCAGGCCTATTACCTCCCTCATTAAATAGAAGCCAATCTGAAAAAACCATCATCCCACGGGTTTCCTCTAGAGTTTGCTCTGGGAAAATGCTTCGCACTCCCAGACCACTGGGTGACCACAGAAACGCCTGTGGTGTGGTCCTGGAGGAACATCCTCCAGTTCGGAGGTGGCTGCATTTTATTGCATTTTATTTTATTTTATTTTTTTAAAGATTTTATTTATTTATTTGATAGAGAGAGACACAGCGAGAAAGGGAACACAAGCAGGGGGAGTGGGAGAGGGAGAAGCAGACTATCCACAGAACAGGGAGCCGGATGCAGGGCTCGATTCCAGGACCCTGGGATCCTGAACTGAGCGGAAGGCAGATGCTTAACGACTGAGCCACCAAGGCGCCCCGGTGGCTGCATTTTAAATGTTCATGACCAAGGGGCAGGGCGGGCCATGGAAGCGCTGTCTGCTTCGCGGGAGGTGCCGAGCGATGGTCTGGAAGCAGACAGCCAGGCGGGAACCCCAGCTCTCCACTCTCTCATGTGCAACCAGCCCTGGGCAAGATGCCTAACCGCCCTCTGCTCTAGTCTCCCGGTCTGTGAGCGGGTGTAATCCGGAGCTCCGGGCTGCATGAATGAAGGGCACAGAGCAGCACCTGGAACCCGGTGAGGGCCTCGGCCAAGCGGGCTCTCACTGTCTCTGTCCTCTGCAGGATTCCTTTGTATTGGCTAAGGATTCAGTTGTAAATAGAGCAACAGGTCCTGTTATCCAGCCCAAATACTTTTTCTCTATAACTGGTCCAGGTAAACTTAATTTCCCTACTAGCTGCGGGGCACAGTATGTGTGCAATGATCCCAGACACGAAGGGGCGGCGGTGATACAGAAGGAAGTCAGGACAACGGGGGTCCCCGGCTCTGGAGCCAGGGAACTCTCTCCTGGTCTGGTCTCTCCTGTTATGTCGTCCGCGTGGCCGCAGGCTGCTTACCCCCTGGGAGTGGAGATAGTCCATGGTCTTGGTGATGGTGCAGAGCACATCGCTGGCCTCCCGCTCCGAGAAGTAGCGCTGCCGGAGGATGCGATCCAGGAGCTCTCCGCCGCGCATCAGCTCCATCACCAGATACACGAACTTCCCATCGTCGTAGACCTGGGGGGCGGAGAACAGAGCATGCAGTCACCCTGGCGGCCTCCACACCGCCCCCGCCCGCGCAGTCCTGCCTGTCATGGGGGAGAAGGGCAGCCCTGGAGGCAGCCCCGGCTAGGGCAGAGGCTGGGGGCTCGGTGCTCCCCCGAGTGTGAAAATAAGGCTCCGGGTGAAAGTGAATGAATGGCCATTCCAGTCATACCCGACGCGGAGCTTAGGGAAAACCAGTTTTAATCATCTGCTGCAAAGCAGGGAATGAGTCAGCGAGGCCAGGAGCTTGCAAGGGTGAGACGTCAGCTGACATAACTTGTCCTGATCTGGGCCCCCGACCTCCTCTGCCATGGAGAACTTCAGAGGTGGAGCTGGGGCTGTGGGCCCAGAGCCGAGCTCCTCAGACTTCAGTGTGCACAGCCTGGGGGTCTTGTTAGCAGGCAGGGTCCAGGCCAGTAGGCCTGGGTCATGTCCAGCCGGCCCCAGGAGCCCTCCGTCCCGCTGCACCGTGGACGAGCCTCAGAGCCGCCAGACCCCAGAGCCCAGCAGGGAGGGGAGGCAGAGGGAGAGAGAATCTGCCGTTTGCAACAGCGCTCTTATCTCAGGAAAGCAATGGAAAAAGAGAGCTTTGTCACACCACCTTCACTCTCATGAGCTTAAACAACAGCCCCACACCCCTCTGCTCCGCTCTTTCCATGACATGCTCGGGTGGGCCGCAATCTCCCTGCACGCCAGTGCCTAGGCGTTTGGAGGACCTCGTGGAAACAGGGCCAGCACCTAAACACGAGTAATTGTTAGCTTACGAATCAGTAAGTTTCCAGAACAATTCACTAAAATAATTTGCCTGACTCTGAGCTCAATGCAAGATGTAAAGTTGATTTTGGTGTATTTATTTCCAGTTTATGCCTGAAAAAAAAGCTCTACTTTTGAGAATGGACATACGATGGCATCTTTGGCCCAGAATCACTTACCCCAACATAATGAAAGTGGTTTGAAAACTTAGAAGTTTTCAAATGAGCTGATTTCTGCTTGTGCATCTTAGCACATGAAAAAACACCAAAACGGCCGGAGGACAGGGCAGCACCATGGAGGTGCCTGGGACCCAAGGGGAGAAAGCTGGTTCACTCCGCATGGGTTAACACAGGGACTTGTTTCACACTTTCCTCCGAGGTGAACTGGCATTTTGCAGTCCCCTTGCTCCGGGAATTGACGGGGCCCAACGGGAAGTCGAGGCAGTCCCCAAATCTTGAGGGTTTGGGTTCAGGATGCTGCAATCATTCTGGAATGTGAGGGTGAAGGTGGCGAGGAGACAGCTCTGTGTCCGCTCTGGCTCCCGACACCACAGCCCTGGGCTCTGTGCTGGGCTTTCTAGGGGCTGGACCCCTGCCCCCTTCCCTCTCCCGCGCTGGGGACCACTCGTTGCCCAGCAGAGGCAGAGCAAGCTGGGAGGAGCCCCACGGCCAGGGCTTGGTCTGAGGTCTCAGATCCGACCCAGCCCTGTCTCAGCCACTCCAGACTCTCCGTTTCTGCTGTGTTTAGGAATGGCACCGAACAATAACACAACTGGATTAGAATTTGCACCAGCTTCTTTTCCTCCTTTATATTCCACGTTACCCGATTTGGGAGTGTGGTGGCGGGGAGGGGGCTGCTGTCCGAGGGACGGGAACTCGGGCAGCCGCCGGGGGATTTTGAGGTACACGCGGTGGGGGCCGGCTCCAGCACACCCTCTTGGGGGCGGCAACAGTGGCTGAACCGTGAAGAAGGCCAGCACCAGACCAACGCCAGCTTCGGTGCCAGGTGAAGAAACGAGAGCACGAGCAACATCATTGCTGCATGAACCCACTTACATCTTTGAGGGTGATGATGTTCGGGTGCTGCCCGTACCTCAGGAGAATCTCGATCTCTTCCGAGGGGTCTCTCTTACTCTTATCGATGATCTGGAACAGGCAGAGCATGTGACGTGAGGCTCTGGGATGGCATCAGCAGGCTCGGACCCTTTCTGCCTCCTCCCCCTCGGCCCCCTCCTCCCCTGCAGCTCACGCTCAACCAGGATAAGTGACAGTTGCCTAGAAGTTCATGGCAATCCTCTTTCCCAACTAGCCTAAGAGTGACATTTACAAAAACCAGGCACAAGGGGCGCCTGGGTGGCTCAGGCGTTAAGCGTCTGCCTTCGGCTCCGGTCATGGTCCCAGGGTCCTGGGATCGAGCCCCGCATCGGGCTCCCTGCTCAGCGGGAAGCCTGCTTCTCCCTCTCCCACTCCCCCTGCTTGTGTTCCCTCTCTTGCTGTGTCTCTCTCTGTCAAATAAATAAATAAAATCTTAAAAAAAAAGCTGGCACAAGCCTCAGACATGAATTTTAAGATATTACAGGGTTGGATAGAGAAGGGTGGGCTTGGGGGGCTCACAAGGGCACCACCAAATAGCAGCAGGTGCTTTCAATCACCGTGGCAGGCTCTGAGTGGGTGGCCCGTGCTCTTCACTCTGCCCAAAATGAGCCTCGAGCGGCTCTCTGCGCATCTCTTGCCTTACCCTGCAGCAACACACCAGCCGCCACGTGGGACAGAGTGCCTGGTTCTCCCCAGGAGACGCCGGGGCCGGCGTGCATGCTGAGTTGGCCACTGTGGCTTAGACACAAACCTTCCTTCCCCTCCGCCACCCAGCGTCTGTATTCCATGTCTTAGGATAACAGATAAAATCCTTCCACCCATGAAAACAGGTGGCTTCCAAAGACAGGACAAGGTGCCATGAATAGAAGCCTACTTGGAACAGGGAAGCCTCTGATGGCTAATAATGGCTGACATCTCTGGAGGTGGTTTACTTATGCCCTTGCTCCCACATCTACAGGGTGGAACTGGTGGGGCTGGGGGACGCCATCCAAGTGAATCCCAAGCACATGCATTAGAAACGACACTCAAAATGGAAGAATCCCTCAAACTGTTCTTGCACATCAGTTTCACCTAATTTTAAAATATTTGCTCTTTGGAGAATGTGCCATGATTTGACTACCGGAGTAGGAGGGAGATTTGCTTTTACCTTCTCTCACATCAGACTCTAAGCAAAGCTTCACGTGAAACTCAATCTCTTTCCTTTAGATGAGCAGAGTGCTTGGCAGCATCTGACCCACTGTTAGAATGCTGCCCTGGATGCCCCTCGTCCCTCCCCTTCGCTGTCAGGATAGATCACCCTAGTGCCCACGCTCCGCTCTCCATCTCAGCTTTAAGGCCCGCAGCCGAGCTCCGATGATCCTGGCACCCCAGGACTGCGAGCCCAGTGACAAGCGCTGTTAAACAAGCACAGAGTGAAGCTCCCTTTCTTGACACATTCTTCTCCTCTTGCTACATTTTACTCCATTAAAGTTCTAGCGTGGACCAGGATTGCTTCTATTATTGAAGGAAACTAGCAGATAATGCAGCGTTCTGAGGGAGGGCCTCTCTGAAGGCTTCTTCAGCAGCGTGGGGGTTTGGAAAGCACTGCCTGGACCGTGAGCTGGCCAGTGGGATTCAAGACCCCTTCTGCTCCAACAGCCCATGGGCTCATTCAGTCTCTCGGGCTGTGACCTTGTCTTTGGAATTTGAGAAGGTTAAAATGCATTCATGGATTTTTTAAAAAATTAGTGTTAGATTCATTTTTTTTGAATAAAATTTCATGATAAAAATGGTGTATTCTCAGCATAAATCTGTTTTATCACCCTCACAGTGGAGCTGGAAGCAGGAAGCTTCTTCTCTCCTGCCAGTGGCCCGGGGGCAGTTACAGGACCGGATGGGGCGACTGCACAGAAGGTGCCCCTGACAGGAGCTGGGGGCTCTTCCTTCCTCCTGTGGGGTCTCCCTGTGGCGGGGCTGACCGCAAGCCAGAGGACAAGGTGGGGCGCTGGAGGTGCGGAGGCGGGGAGGCGGTTGTGCGGGGGAGATGGGGCACCCAGCCCGGAAGGGAAGTCCTAGAACCGCGGAGGTACAGCTCCTACAGGTGCCCTGCTGGCTTTCCACCAGCCCCCTGAGCTGGGCAGGGCTGACTCTGATATGTTCCTACGCACTTTCACACAGCTGTACGTTCTGGTCAGACTCAGGATTTGTTTGGTCTTGTTGTCAGCAAGCGCCGGCTGCTTTTATCCACAAATCTTTTTCTGGAATTATTATTATTATTATTTTTTAAGGTGAAGAAGAAGAGTCTTAACAGAGACGCTGAGCCATGAGGCAGGCTTACTGGTCCCTGAGCCCAGGCTGCAGTCTGAGCAGGGGGGACGGCAGAGTCCAGAGAGAGGTTCTGAGCATTTGTCTAGAAACGTCAAGGAATGAATTTCTTCTCCGTGGGATCGGTTTCCTGGGATTGCCATTGTTAGACTTGCTTCTAGTTCAAGAAAGCGCTGGTGGATCAAGTTCCTTATTTTGAGAATAATACTGAGTTATAGTCTCAGGGAAGGAATTCTGTCATCGTGTTGATGAGCAAGGCCTGCTCTCCTCCGTGCTGGTGCTCGGATAATCTGGCGGAACCACAAAGATAGGGGTGGGGAGGAACGGTCTCTGTGGTTCTCATCCCCCAGCGGCCGCAGAGAGCGGGCAGGACGCTGCCCAGGGTCAGCCCCCCACCAGGGCCGGTAAACGAGCCTCCAGTGGTGCTGCTCCCCAGCAAGCTGTACATGTACAGGGCTAAGTCAGCACCCCCAGGACGCAATGGACGGCAGAGGAGGACTCTCTCTGCTGGTGAAGCATATGGGGATGGACGTATCAGGAGCACTTCTCTTTTCTTCCTTTTAATCAATCAGTCAGTCAATCAATCAATCCATCAATGTAAGCTCTAGGCCCAATGGGGGGCTTGAACTCACCACCCTGAGATCAAGAGCCTCATGCTCTACTGATTGAGCCCGCCAGGCGCCCCTCATGTGCATTTTTATTCCTGGATGCTGGGGACGGGAAGGGGCGGGAAGAAACGAGGCCTCGCCGTCCTCAGCATGCTTTTCCTCTTCCTCTTCCGTCTCTGCACCCCTCCACCTTCCTCGTCCCCGGCTCTCCCTGGGTGCTTCCCTCCTGGGACATGGAGTCCCGTGGGGGAAATGGGCTTTGTGTTGATCCAGAGGAGGGGCTCACGGGCTTGCTGCACGCCCCTGGAGGCAGGGTATTTCCACGGGCTTGCTCCCAGGATCAATGCCATATGTGAACAAGCGTAGTCAAGCATGCGATCCTTCGTCGGATTTCATAGACAACTTCTCTCGCACAATTAATTTGAACAAATGACACAGCGAGAGGACTCTGAGTTTTCCTGCTGGAAAAAATTAAAATTTCCATGCCGATCAGTTTTCCTTCTAAAAATAAGCTCTATTCATGTCAAACATTGGTCTCAATCATGCTGCATTTTTGGATTTCAACTTACATACACATAAGAACATGAGCACAGGAGCGCTAATGCTCTTGTAACCATCTGTCGTGAACACAAAACGGGCTCCGCATCAGGACAGCCTGCCCATCTCCTGGCAGACGTGCGTCGGCCCCACCTCCTCCCTAGAATCAAGAACTGGGAGACATAGACTTGCACAAATTTAAGGATCTTGCTTCACTTTTACCCGAGTCTTTTGCTAAAACAAACTGCAGTACCTCTAGTAACAGAACAAAACTATGCTACTGAAGAGCAGGCGTGATTGTTAGGTGGAGTCAACCCAAAGGCACGGCACCGAGAGCTGGGAGCAGAACAGCAGGCGACACGCAAGGAAAGGAGCCTGGATCCAGGGTCTCGGGCACCTCCACTTTCTCCGGCAACACTTCACTGTAATGTTTAGGGAGCCTAGATGGTCATCAAGACCACACAGTTTCCTTGCAGACCCCATGACTTGGGCTTTAAATTTACCACTGCCCAGCCCCATCTGCTCTGCACGGCTGTCTCAGTCCTTCATGATCTGGAGGTTGCAGAATGCATGGGAGTGAGCTGGAGTGAAGCCTTAGGGCTCCACCCCTTGGAGTGAGAGGCAGTGTCCTGGGGAGGTCAAGGGCATGCGCGCGTGGACATTCGGTGATTCTCCCACTTACAGGCTGGGTGCCCTTGGGTGTGTTGTTGACCTGCCGGTCTCTGTGCCCTCGAGGGGATGGTGAAAGTAATTACCTCATGGTGTCATGAAGATCAACGGACCTAACATGCAGAGCATTTTGAGTTGGGCAGGTTTGACACCTAGTGAGGGCTGTTTGCTGTTATCATCATTATCATCGTCGTAACAGGATGACAGAATTTATGATAAGTCTGAATTCTATCTAATACCTGCTGCTCCTGGTCTCATGAACTTCAGGTGTTGTATCATTTGCTTCTTAGAAATTACTGATGTTTGTGTTTCGAAACCAAGGATCAAGGTGGCAAAAGCAGTACCTTGGGTGTGCATGTGAGTTCTGCGCCCTGAGATCGGTATACACCTGAGTCATCCGCAGACACTGTCCAGAACTCTCTCAAGGTGCACCTACGTAGGCTTCTGAGAGGTTGAGACATTTATTGACACAAGGCAGCGTTTCCATAGTGAATGAGCTCTGATATGTTCCTATGTACTTTCCCATCAGCACAATGCCAGGAGTCCTTTTTATACAAACTGGCTTCCTGGGCTGTCCACAATGCGTGCCTGATCATGTTGAGCCACAAAGACTCCAAAACACAATCGAGACCAACAGCCCTCTTATGCAATTCATGTAAAGTGAGTACAGCACCTTGACGGAGAGAATACTAATGATTTTTTCTATTCAAATAAACCTCTCCCCTTCAAGCGCTGCTCAATCCTAGTTCCCTTCTACACGTCGTAAATGATTCCGTGTTAACTTTATTTTTTAAACGGAAGATGTATTCAGGCCTGGCCATCTGTGCAGCTCTATGTCACGTTATTTCAAACTCCTGCACAATTTCATCTCCTCTCCTCGCCTTCCGGGGCTGGCTATGAAAGCAAAGGTGAACTTGAGTTGTGCACTGGAGTGTTGAGCGGTTTTGTCCTTCGGAAGCAGCTCCGCGCGCTAAGAAAGTAGGGCACATCTGTTCAACTGTCACGTGCCTGACAGACGGGAGAGAAGAGAGGACATCACGGTTTTCCCATCCACTCTCTCAGCACTAGGTGGGCACACTGGTGGGACATCCTACGCCGAGTCAGCCCAAGGGGGTGCCTGCGAGAAGGATGGGGGGCAGCACCTGCCTCACCGCCTGAGGCCAGGCTCTCCCAGCGGAAGATCCTGGGCAATCCAGCCTTGTTTGCCTTGGCTGGGAGGGCAGGACCAAGCCTAGGGATTCAGACTCTGCACCAACACTTACTGAGTCCCTGCTGTGTGTGCGTACTGCGCTAACTTTGTCACGTGGTAGCTAGACGTGGCCTCAGTAATTTTAAGAGCTGCACAGAAAAATGCAGCTGAGAATAAATGTAAAACCAACAATCTTGTTGACTGGGAATATACTTGGGTGGAGAGGTTTACATATGGCCTTAAATGTCGTTAATGTGATGACAGAGTAATTATAGTGGCAAAATTAGGGGCCCATAAGACAGAGAAATAAGCTTAAGGCAAAACACAATGATATTTCCAAGACGTGAGATCTAATGCGTCCCACATGTGGTCCGAGGCTGTGGGCCTGGTCTGCGCGGGGTTGCGGGCGGCCCCCGCCGGTCTCTGGGAAGGCCGTGCCCTGGCAGTCCAGGCTCCATCCGCCAGAGGGCCTGCCCTGCCCCTGAGTAGAGTGCAGGAGGCACTCGGCTCCGTCAGAGCGTCATCCTGCTGAGAGTAAGCAGAGCTTAACGGGGAAGGCACACACCACCCTTGCCTCCCAGATGTCAGTCCGCTGGAATTTCTGCATGAGATACCCACCCCTCAGCCCCCAGCCCTAAAGGATGCTTTAGACTGAGGTTCTCGACCTCAGCACTGCCGACTTTATGGGCTGGGTAGTCCTGTGTCCAGGATCGTGGGAAGAGCCGGCCCGTGCAGGACACTGCAGCATCCCTGGCCTGCGTACACGAGGCCCACCCCAGCTGTGAAAACCAGGGTGTCTCAGACATCGCCAGTGCCCCCGCGGGAGGCAGAACCAGCCCAACACCTGCCCCCCCATTATGACTGCCCCAGGCGGAAGCCACATCCTGCTGTTTATCAAAGTTGCTGCTTACATTTTTCTGCTCATTACTCAGAGGGGAGGTTTCTGAATCACCCATGCAGTGGGCTGAGGAGGCCCCAGCTGGCTCTGACTGGACTGTTTCTCAACACGAAACAGACCCCCTTTTCCGTGCACACTAGAATTTGGACGGCTGGGCCGGCCAGCTCCTGGCGTGCTAGCTGGGATGCAGGGGCTCAGTTCAGTGGCGGGGGCTCAAGAGGCGTCTGCTGGCCTGAGGTCCAGCTCGCACGCCAAGTCATTAACTGCCACGCTCCCAGGGCTCGGCTGTTAAAAGACGTTCTTAGTTTGGCTAGTTCTTCCACCCCTAAGTGGGGAAACTGCTACTCATCCACCAGTCAGCTGACACAGACAAAGGCCAAAGAATATTTCCATTATGTTCTACCTGGAAAATGCTGAAGACGAGAAAGAGGAGTGATCTGTAGGACATTACAACATTTTGGTAACACAGGGGCCCATCCTGAATACGGAGATCTTTGCCTTGAAACTCCAGCCAGTTCTTTCGCCTTTGAAGGAAATCTGAACCAGGACCCAGGACCTGACTACTGTCCCTGCAACAAGCAGCTTATACGGGCTGGTCCAGCTCTGGGTCCTGGGGGCTGTGCAGCAAAGGGCCACAGCCGGGTGAATTTACACACCCTCCAGACAATGAATTAGGAGACCCACCATGGTCTCAGTGAGGATGGGGCAAACCCTGCAAGGTCCACCAGCTCACTTTGTCCAGGGAACTTCAAGGCTTGGAAAAAAAGAACAGGAAGACCCTGTTTCTTTCTGCCTCACTGAGCTGTGGCCATGCGTCTGGCTCCTGGGCCCTGGGCTGAGATGCCCCAGAAGCCCCCAGCCCAGTTGGCCTCAGTGGGAGATGCAGGGACCGAGGCAAAGCCACGGAACAAAGCCGGATTCAGCTGGTGTTTCTATAAGAGGGCTGGCCATGGGGACAGTACGGGGAAACACACCACTGCCTCTGTCAATGGGAGATTTATTTTCAGAGGCACAAAACGCAGCTGACCGGCCTCACAGAGGCAGGCTGTTTTCGAGAAGGGCATCGTGGTCACTGAGCCAGCCGAACAATAGACGCGTTTCTTCGTGCTCACTGGAAGGAGCGATTGTTTCTGGGATTGCTGCTGGTCACCTGATGCACGGCTGAAGGAATTCTGTGAGAAAGGACCCAGGCAGAGAAAATTCTCTGACGCCCACGCATGTGTGCCCTACGCTCTGAGGCACGCGTGCAATGCTCTCGTCCAGGGGGCAGAGTGCAGGTGCACGCCCCACGTCGGGCGCACCTGCCCACCGGCACAGCATCCGCAGGGCACACGGGGGCGTCCACGCACGCACGCCTCTGAACGCTCCCAGGGAGGAGGAAACATGAGAGTCCTCATCAACCCAAGTCTTAGAAACGCATGGAGCCCCGCACGCCCCTTCTGCAGCGGTCACTGCTGGCGACACCACCTGCGTTCCCGGGGGCCCAGGACGCACCTGCTGTCGGACACCGGGCCAGACAGTGGCGCTTGTGCACCTGGACCCACCGCTCCGGGAACTGTACCGCACCCCTTCCTTCGGCTCCGGCTACGGTGCTGCAGACTCTGGGCAGGCCGAGCGCTGAGAGTCTGGGCAACTCTGTATTTCAAACATTCTTTCCTGCTTGAGAACTTCAGGATACATTTGTCAACAAGCCATCAATTTCCAACCCAAACTAGACCAAAGGGCCTAGTTTTTTTGGGCTGGTGTCTTTTTTTGACAAGAGTTGAACATTTTCTCAGTGCAAGAAGCACGGGGCATGGGTGACCTGCGAAGGAACGGGGTCATTCCCCCACAGGCCTCACTTCAAACAATTTCTTCTGAGTTTAGGAAAATCACAGTGGAAGGAAGCGCTCCTTTTACGCTGCTGCTGGACAGGTTCCACACTTCCCCAAATGTTCGGTGAAGGGCAGGTGCAGCGCCACGTGGCGCAGACACGTCTGGGTCTGGCCGTGCTGACGCCACAGGCTGGACCCGGCTTCTCCAGAGTCTCGAGGTCAGTTCAGTGGGGAAGCAGCAGGGTTAGAGCATCTCTGGCTGTCTTGTGGAGAGAATGCACAGTTTATGCTTTTTACATACATCAGGTTATGCTTTTGGCCGGAAGCTTTAGATTTAGTCCACATTTCACCAACACGAAAATTCAAGAAACTGGTGTTTGGGATTTCCAGATCAAATATCAAACCTAGCAACAATTACAGAAGCTAAAGGTATTATGTAGAGATTGGATTCTAGATAATTCTAGATAATTCTTACTATTGACTTTTCTTGATGGTTGCAAGTAAAACTACCAGCGCTCTGATTAAGTTTGCACAGATATTACCAGTGTATGCCTCTATTCATTTCTTTGATTTAATTTTCGGTGACTGTAGCTTCTTCCTCTCCCCACCCCCCAGCCCGCTCAAACAGCACTGTGCCTGTCCCCCAGTTGTATTTTCCGGAATACTAAGCACCCAAAGCTTTTATTTCAGGGCATACTGTACATAAAGCTACTAAAGGTGGTCAGTACTTATATGTCGGATAAAACTCAAAATATTCATGATCTGCAAAATAATTTTTGAATGGGTGACCTGGTGTCAAAGCAAACTGAACTCCGTCATATTAGAGCTTGTGGGACGGCGCATGGGGAGGAGGCTGGCCGGCTCAGCCAGACCTGCCGGCTCAGGGCACGTGGAGCCCGCACGCGGCGCCGCTCACGGCTCACGCAGGTGCGTGGTCTTACCTTCACAGCATACTCTGCCTCAGTAGCTTTATGCACACATCGCTTGCACACGGAGTAGGAGCCCACCCCGATGTCCTCCTTGATCTCATAGCCATCGGTGAAGTGTATGCTGTTCCCGTGTAACTGCTGTGGAGAGAGACCCGGGGCAGGGACTGCTGTCAGAGCTCACTCGGGCAAAGGCACAATCGCGGGCACACAGGACGTGGGCAGCAAGGGAGGTCCCGGATGGTGCCCTCGAGGTCACCGAGGTCAGGAGATAATGGATCATGAAGGTAATGCTGCTGGTCAGCAGTGATTCCAGATCTGAATCCTAACTTTGTGGGGATGAGCTTAATTTTTAGACCATACTACCAGAGTCTGAGCCTCTGGAGGTGGGAGTGCAGAAGGCCCTGCAGATAATGGGTGCATGGTTCGGACGCTTGAGGCCAGAGTGGTGTCTGGTGTCCGAATCTGACTGGAACTCGCTCCCCCATGTGATGTTCCAGCCACCGCCCCATCTGCCCGTATGCACAAGCCTCCACCCTATGCACTGAGAGCACAGACAGAAAGCCACCAATCACACCTCGTATGTGGTGTATACCGTCACATCGAGTGTCCCCGTTAGACACACGGTGCGTTCCCAAAAGGCCCAGGAGAAAGAAATACGGAAATCGAATGCCACCTCATTTCCCCTGACTTTGTCCTTAAAATGCAATCACAATTCCTTCTTAGAATTCTCTGCATCTGGTCACACTCATCAGGTGGAAAACTCCTAAAAATGTCATCTGAATCGATTTCCCAAACAATACATTTCACAACAGAGAAATGGCCCCTATGAACCAAACTACTCTCTTGGGGTACTGACTCGATCCACACAGTGAGGACGCCCCCGCCTGACCGCCTGTGGGGGCTCCAGCCACACACACACCCCAGGGACATTCTGGTCAGAACTCTTTTCCCTTCGTGAGGATGAATGTGGAGCAGGGGCGAGAGGCATGGCTCAGATCACCATGAGACTCAGTAACGCCCAGCAGGCTGGGGACAGAGTCGGTACCCCCCACATCAGCACCCCAGGACCCAGGCTGCTCTCAGCCCACGTGTGACATGGGTGCTGGCGCCTCTCTGGGCACACCTGCTGGGGGCGAGCAGCCTGGCGGTACGGGATTACCTGCACGATGGGGTGAACCGTGGCTTTGTGCAGATCTTGCTGCGAGGGCTCCTGGACCAGACTTGAGGCCACAAAACTGAATCCTCTGAACAGATGATGCGCGTTGGCACTGGGGGGGACGCCGGGTGAGTCTGCAGGTAACAACGAGACAATTAATTCAAACTTCCAGGAGGGGCTTCCTCGTTTGAATTCTCCAATCACTTTTGCTTAATTTGTGACACCATACAGTTTGCTTTTGTGCTGGGTGGTAACTGAAGTGCTAAGGACACAGAAAAATCATTCTCTCTACATTTATATATTAATAAAAGGTAGAATTTTCTAAGCACATGAGCTCAGTGCATGGTTCTGTTAAAGGGTAGTTACGGCAAGGGGATTCTGAAACAGTGGATAATCCATATCCTGTATGTGAGATTTCTGGATGCAGAATGGGAATGCCTTGCGGTGGGTTACGGTCTTTTTTTTTTTTTTTTTTTTTAAACTTAAGCCAACACTAAAGCTGGTTTCTATCCCCTGGACGTGCACAAATCAGCTGCCCACTGGAGCGCGCTTACTGGTGAGAGGTGCCCGTCCAAGATTTAAAAACCCTTCAAACATACTAGTCAGAAACTAGTCATGGGATCATCAAAGTTTTAAATTTTCTTTTATCCAACTCATGGTGTCTGCTTTTTAAGTACTGTGCTGAAAATCAGCATCTCCCAGATGATTCTCAAGCATGGTAAATTCTATTTATGCCACCTATCACTCAGGCCTGCCAGTCACACCAACCAATTGTGAGCGGTGGTGGTGACTCCGTGAAGACCCATCTGAACCTCGTCTGATCACCCTGAGCCTGTCCGCCACCGCTTGGTCTGTGTAGGGGGAGACAGCCCTGGCGACGGGAGGCATGGCCGTGTACTCTGGGCCCCTAGTTCAGAGACAGTGCTTATCTGATCTGCAAAGTCTCCATTCACGGATGAAAATGCATCAGTTCGAGTTAATAGACCTGTTCTCCCCTGCAAAGCACACACACTCCTCAGGGGCTATTAATGAACCTCTTGGGCTAGGCTCTGCCCTGACCATTTGCCGGGCTCTGGCTCATTCCCTGGGTTGAGCTGGAGTAGGAGGACACCAAAGCGCCCTGGGGGTTGAAGATTTGCATAAGGTTGATGTATCCATTGTGCTTTGGTGGAGACGTTCAGGGCACCCCGCGGTAGCATGGGGGATTTTCAAGAGAAGGCAGACCTCAAAGCCAAAATTGTGTGTAGGAAAAAGGCAGACAGCACGAAGCAAGCCGGAGAGCAGAGCCCCGGGTCTGGAGCGGCCTGGCACCCGCCGCGCTTCTTCTCTGCTCTCTAGCAGCGCATGGTTTTCAGATTCTAAAAAATACTCAGTGGAGCCTTCTGGGTTTTAATTACGCTTCTCTAGTCTAGTATGGTGGGGATTTATTTCCCAGCACCCACAGCCTAACTCAAAGGGAACAAAGTAGATTCTCTCTTCCAAGTTTCTTCACATAGTGTTTTGTATTTGACCATCTATTTGTTTCACGATTATCCTTAAAAATCATAGGAAATTTCAGATTCAAAAGTAGTAAGAACCCCCACAGACAGGAGACCCCCCCCTTTTTTTCACATAACACCATTATACGACATACTCCACTGTACGGACTGGACTGACCATGTTCCCCCAAAATTTGTAGTTTAAAGCTCTAGCTCTCCATGTGACCGTCTTTGGAGACGGGGTCTTTCGGGGAGTCATGAAGGTTAAATGAGGTCCTGAGACCTGATCCAATGGTGCTGGTGTCCATATAGGAGGAGGGTGAGACAGCAGGGATCTCGCCCGCTCTTCCTCCTCGAGCACAGAATAAGACCGTGGGAAGCCGTGTGCCAGCCAGGGAGAGCGCCCTCCCCATGAACCGAAATAATGTCTGCTGATAGAGGTGCCCAGGATGGTCGTTTGTCATGGCAGCCTGAGCAGACCAAGGCAATTCCCATACCGCCAAAAAATTAATACTAACTCATCAGTGTCACAAAATGGTAACTTTTAGAGGGAGCTGGCCAGTTCTGAGTCTGACAGACCCTGAGAGTGACTGTCGATTTTCATGAAAGTACGCGTCGTCGGCTGTGCTGACGCCCAGTAGCTGAGAGGGCTTTTCTGACAGGTGTTTGCGGTTTGCACGAATAAGTTCTAGAGTTCACACCGCTCCAGACATCACCCGCAGCCTGCCTCTTCCCCCAGACCCTCTAACTACGGGAGACACTTCCATTGTCTTGAGGCCCCCTGCTTGTGTGCGCCCGAAAGAAGTGGTCCCCGGATCGCAGCTCAGAACAGGAGGCAGCAGGAGAGGGGGATCCACAGAACCCCTGCGTGATTCCAAACCAGCTGTTACCGGGTGGAGGACTGAGAATTGGTTCTCTCACTTAAACCTTGACGGCGGAGCAGAGAGAACGAGAAAGTCAGAACCGACCGGTACCCTCCATGGAGGCCTTCTCGGACCTGAGACCCCCTGGCTACGTCGCCCTCCCTAAGGGCCGGGGAGCAGGAGGACCCACAGGGGGACAGAACCCCGGGTTCGCTGGCACTCACGGCCGGTGCACACCTGTGGGCGTCCGTGCTGTGAACTCGGGGTCAAAGTGGAAGGTGTCCTCGGGCCTGCCCACCGCTGGTTTGAACGGCGGCTTGATCTCCTTCCTGTACAGCTTCTGCGGGGAGAGCAAGACAGGACGCTGAGGAGGAGCCACAGAGCACCCGGGAGGACGATGCCGAGGAGCAGGGCTGGCCGCGGGGGCGGGGAGACGGGCTCCGCACACCCCCCCGGTCTGCACCTGCGCCCGGCACCCCGTATACTCTGACCCATGTACGAGCGCCCTGAAAACACGGTGTCTCTTATGTGTGGAGATTATAGAAGATATTTGATATAAAAGCCATAATTGAAGGTATGACGGTCTGGACACATGCTAAGTATTCTTCATTAAGGGCCATATGAGGTTTTAAAAACTTTTTGGGGGCAGAATGTTTTTTTTTTTTTTGAAAAATTTTCTCAGGTAAAATCTGACAGGACAGCCGCGTCTCACCAGCACCGCCCCCCGCCGGGGGACGGCAGGGAAGAGCCCCTGCTGCTTGGCGCCCCCCTCCCCGCCCTGGCCACCGTGGGGGGCCCGCGCCTGGGGGACACCGGGAGGGTCCCCAGCTAGAACGAACCAGGCCCTTCCTCACACACCTCCCAGAGCCTGTGACCGGGGCTGTAGCACTGCCCTTGGGCACCTACCCTGGTACCCCCAGGTGTGGGGGTCCAGAGCCCTCTGCTCAAGTGGGCGGAGTCATGCTTTTGCGTTCCTTTACACGCGTTTGTGCACTTGGATGAGCCCGTGAGAAGAGCCGAGTCCAGGGGGAGAATCAGCACTTCTCCAGAACGGCCACATCTGGCGGCCCTGAACTTAGGTCATGGGCCTGACCTTTGATGCACAGAAACTCCACGTCCCTCACGGCTTCCCTCTGATGTTGGCCTTCTTGGAAATGCCTTCCAACCTGATGATGTTGCTTTCAATGCTCTTAGGAAGGGCAACAGTGTATTGTTTTGGGGAGAGTCAACTTCAGGAACAAGACAGTTTGGAAGCAGGCCTGGGAACCAGCTGGATAAAGCCACAGATGGGGAAGAAGGGGGTGTGGGCAGGAGGGGGAAGCTGGGGCCAGTGGGGGAAGTGATGGAGAGGTGCGGGGGCCTCAGGGTGCCACTTCTGACTGAGGCTGTGGGGCAGCCATGGGGTGGACTTCAGAACGTCACAGTCCTGGGTCCGTCGGCGTGCCCTGGGTACGGAAGTCGCGGCGCTGGCAAGCGTGCCGAGAGCCTGGCGGGTTGGGGCACGGGCAGCAGGGCTTGGACACCAGGAGGGGGGTCTGGCAACCGTTTAGCACGAGTTTTCCCAGTTCTGCCTGATCAGAGGGGACCCTCAGGCCCTTTCTTGGTGCTTCTGCTCAGTGGGTCTGGAGCCAGGGACCCTCATGGCTCAGAAAACGGACGCAGTGACACCCGTCCAATCTGCTCTAAATCTTTCCATAACACAGAAAAGCAGATTTTATCACCCTGACTTTACAGACGAGGAAACCCAGGCTAAGACAGGTTGGGCGAGTTGTGCAAGGTCAGGAGTGAGTGAGGGCTGGTGGGGGAGGACCAGGGCATCCTGACTCTTCCCGTTAGAGCAGCGCTCGTGGTGAGGGAAGGTCCAGCAGCGGCAGGAGGGTGCGATGCTCCGATCCCTGCTGGGAGCACACCCTTCCAGAAGCCAAGGCGGCCACGGAAAACTGGCAGGAGTGACAGACAGAACAATAGCTGTGTCCAGGCTGGTGACCGCTGGGCCCCCCGGGTTTAACGAGCCGCAGGCGTGCAAGGACAGAGCTCAGGGTGAGCACCTGGGAGCCGCCAGAAGAAAACGTCTACCCTCGATTATCTGCTCATTTTTTGCCCTGGGTGAATCGATTTCATTAGGAATTGATTTACTCCATAAGCTCTTTCCAGAAATAGAAAGATGCTACTTTCCGCGGTGACGCATTCTGCGGTGGGAATAAACTTCCCTGATGTATGCACTTGTCAGAGGAAATCGAATAAGGACGAGCGAGTCATGCACCTTGATGAGGATGCTAGTCGTTACCAAGACCGACGGCCCAGGCGCAGCCCTGCGGGGCTCAGACCCTTTCTGCTCACACCGGTGATGCTCCAGTGGTATTTGAGCTGCATTATTAAATCAGTATCTGTCCTGCTCAAGGAAAACTCACATCCTCTCCCTGGGCAGGCATGTGTTCTCTTGCTACCTGGGGGAGTGGGTGGGGGAGGAGAGGGAGTTAGAGAGAGCGGGGGGGGGGGGGGGAGATCGCTACCACAGAGCCAGGGCTCCTGCTTTTCGAACATTTATTTACATGCACACAGCGCTGGCTGTCACTCAATCCAAACGAGAGGCGAGGCGTTTGCACCTGGAGCTGAAGGTCGTACATTTCCGCTCTCTTCTCGCCCCAGCTCTGCCAACACAGGACCCCTGGGAACAGGAGACCAGGCCCTGCCCCCAGCCTTACGGCTGCAGACAAAACTGTCCCTGAACTCCAGGCTTCTCAACCGAAGCAGCTTTGTTCCACGGCGGGACACGGAGCAGGACCTGGAGGCATGGGCGGTGACGACTGGGTGTGTGTGCAGACACGAGGTGGGTAGCGGCCGTGGCGCCGCTCACCGTTCTGCTGTGCTCGAGACACCCCAGGAGGCTCGCTTGCCGTCCGCCCACCACCCGGATAACTGTACACCAGCTTTGATAAGAAGCAGGGCGGGGAGGTCAAGGTGACTTCCCGAGCCCCCTTTCCCTCCCTGCAGAAACCTGCCCACGTCTGCTCCTTGTCCTGCCATATCCCTCTACCCCCCCTCCCCACGGAGGAGGAGAGCAAGGCTTTGCAAATCCAAGCAGCCCAAGGAAACACAGGCACCTCCTCTGACCAAGCTGACCCCCGGGGTCACGTGCTTTACCCCAGACTTCTGCCTTCCTCACCCCCGAGAGAAGCACAGCGGTGCAGGCCGGGAGGCTGACCTCCTGGGGAGACAGAGCCTCCCACCTTCCACACCTTTACCCATAAGGAGAAGGAACGCATCAGAATGGCATCTGCCCCCCAGCAGTGGTGCGGCTGTGCGCTTCATCTGGGTGGAGACTGCTGCCCTCTTCAACTCAAGCGTTTAGCGATAACTCAGGGAGCAAAGGAGGATGTGGTACCTCCTGCCTTCTCCCGCCCCAGGACACTCACGCTTGTTGGCCCGGTGCGGAGGCCCAATTCCCTCTTTCCCACTGCACTCCCAGCCCGGTGCATGCCCCCTGGGCCGGTCACAGAACCCAGCCATCGTACAGCACGCTTAGGGCGTATGAAGACCCCAGCTTCCCTGGGCATCGTGCATGTGGACGCCTGCTTTTCCTTGTGCTTTCAAACCTCCTCTGGAAGCCTGTGCCTCACTAAGGAGATCCTAACTGACCGGAGGGAGAGTGGGGGAGAGCCCAACAAGGGCTTGCTGGTGGGCGAGTTCCCTCACAGGCCCCCCCCCACCCCCCGTCCTCAGAACACCGGTCCCTGGTCTTGATCTGCCTGTGAGCATAGCCTGTGCAAGGGTGGCCCCAGAACACCACCCTCCCAGTCCCTGAGGACGCCGTGGTTTCATCCTGGTTTCCAGCAGGTAGCAAAGGGCTGCATAAGGCACCCTGGTGCCCTCCACTCTCTGGATAGCTCCCTTATGCAGTCTTAAAGTTGGTCAGTTTCCTCCTGACCAACTTTTGGAATGCGTTATTATTACAGCTGCTTTCTTTCTCTGTGTCCAAACCTAGGAGTGGGTTTGAGGTTTTAGGGAAAAAGTAATCTTGCTTCTCATTTTATAATGTAAACTGCCGTACACAGGGTTAAATCAAGAATGATTGGCGGCAGCATTTCTTGTAGGTTTTGAGCTTGACGAGATGCATTATAATTCTGACCTAGATTCCCCTCTCTGAGCCTCTAGAACAATCCATCCCACACTGATGGAAAGAGAATGGGGTCTCATGATCAAATTCACCAGGCAGCACTTTAAATCATCTCACTTGTCCCAGGATCTTAGGATAACACAAGTCATGGCCACATGGGAACAGATTACACATCAGGCCAGGATGCGCTAGGAGGCTCTGAGCAGGTGCACCAGGGCTATTTATACCTAAACGACCTTCCGATGACGAAGGGGAGAACCAGGGGGCAGGCTGAGAATGGTGACTGGGTAACGCAATAGGAAGCTGCTTCTAGCTCGGGGTCAAGGACCTAACATCTGCTTTCTGCAGGCAGCTTTGGCTCCAGGCATCTCAAAATTAGGAAATGGCACTGCTATAGATTATTCCTGAAATAGCAACGCAGAAATATTGTGGAGTGATGCCAGACTTGCAAGGGTAACAGGGAGAATTCAAATGGCCCCAGTGCACCCGGGGGATCTGATGGGTCGGTGGTCCACGTGGCAGGACTCTGTCTATACAGGTTCCCCCCGCTGAAAGCCGTTCCAGCCAAAGTATCTGGATTTACAACACTGCAGAGCCGAGGAGCGGTTATTCACTGAAAGAAGAGTCTTATTGGGCTCCTTGAAAGGAGAAGTTCTGCTGGTGTATTCAACGTGGGAATAAACTGATAGAAATCTTTCCACTGGGCAGGGGGAGGAGCTCCCTCAGCCACCGACACAGGCGCTGAGATCCTGGCCAGCAGCCAACCGCTCCTGGGAACCGAACTCCTAAAATCCACTCTGCACAGTCTTGTGGGCAAGACTTCCCTCTGCTGCTGCTGGTACACATGACCGGCAAGGGGAGGGGGCTCTGGCACATGCTGCCCGTTCACCCACGGACCCTGGGCTCTTTTCTCACTGCTCTGTGTCTTGGTTTCCCTGGGTGTCCCTCCCACAGCACTGAGTAACCACTGAGGGTACCCTTGGAAGGGTTCAGAAATGTAAAAAGAACAACTCAAGCACAAGCTCCTAGCATTAATAGAAGTCGTCGTGATAACGGGCCCTGAACAGGTACAGTGAAGGTCCCAGCCTGGCTCAGCAGGTGTTGGTCCCACGGCAAGGGGCGCCAGGCTGGGCGGGAGGTCTTCCTCAGGGCGTGGGAGGAGGTTCCCGTGGCCTGTGGTGATGAACTTTAATGCAGCGACGGGGCAGAGTAAACGTGGTGTATGTGCGGGACTCCCCGTGACCCTCTCCCAAGGCCTCGGGGCTGTAACTGTAATTTTTCATTCGGCTCATGAGACAGAGCAGCTTTCAGGAAGAACCGCTCCTCAGCGGCCCTTTATTTGCTCGGCTTTGCAGACAAGTTAATGGCAGAGCAGGACAGACGGGGGCAGTAACCCCACATCTGCTGTGATGGACTCATTCCGCTCCAGCAGGTCACCTGAAAATTTCTCCTGGCAGTTTTGGGTCACAGAGGGAAGCAGAAAGTGAAATAAATATCCTTCTATTTTCCAGGGTGGATCCCGAGGCAGGCAGGCACTGGGTTTGTGCTGGGTCAGGGAAATGGCTTTGTGTGGTTGTCCTGAGCATCAGCAGGGCAGAGGGAATGCCTTCCGGTATTCATAGTTTTTGCAAATGCTACTGTGCTGTGGTTTTCTTATCTAAGCTGCTGAAACAGAATGGGCACGTCTGGACAGGGGGTTGGTATCATTACGCACTGGATGCCAGTCAGTGCCTCGCATTTCATGTCTGCTTTCTCAAGCCCACGCTTGAGAGGCTCAAGGCTCGAGCCTGCCGTTTGCTCGGTGTGTGAGTGGGGGCCAAGGCTGACCAGCTGATCACGGCTGGGTAGGGAGGTGGACATGGGGGTCACTCGTCTGGTTCCAGGGAAGGCCTGCCGCAGCTGAGAGAAGGCTGTGGTCCCGAGGAGAGCTTTGCTGGGAGTATGTCACCTCACCTACCAGCTCCTGCCTGTGTCGGGTCTCTGACGGGACACCCACGCCGCACACCTCTTCTGTGGCTGGACAAGACATTTCGTGCAGCCGTGGAGCAACCTGAGGACAGCTGTGTGTTCCGTTGCCATAGCATGGACAGCCAGCCTGCTCACCTGGACACGGACAAGCGCCAAATACTATTTACAAAATAAGTGAATTTGCACAAAAGTGGTGACTCGGAGCTCTTCTCCCTTAACCACTCCCTGGCTGCTTTCATTCAGGGCTTGGGATGGAATGAAATCCTTCCATTCCTCTCTCCCTGCCTCGTCATCCTCGGGCAAATACAGAAGCGACAGTTATGTACGCTTGGTCCCCATGAATCTGAAGGGCCTCTCTCAGAAACAAAAGGGAATTAAATGCTAAAAACAACAAAAGAAACTTCCCAACCTCAATTTTAGTCTGATTACTTTGAAATAATACAGCACGCCACCTTCTTGGTGCAGATATCCAGTGACCGTGTTTGCCCTGGCAGGAACCTGGCCCTAAATGCAGAGACGGGACGAGCCGTGCACACTGGGGCTGGTCTCCCTGCCGGACTCTCACCGGGTGGCTGCTAATGCCTGCAGAAAGAAGCCGGGCTTCTGCTCAGAGCTCCTGCGGACCTGGGCTCCCCAGGAGGCATGTTAGTTAGCCCAACCTGCACAGTGTTCAAGGTCATCATCGTGCTGTGAAAATTCCAACCGTTTCACAAAGCTGTCTTGGCTTTTCCTCCACATGCCCACTTCTTCGGGGGGCGCCCCTTCTGGGATGAGAGAAGCATCTGTCTGCAGCAACTTGCAAGCAGATCCTTCAAGCCAAGCTGCTGTGTTGAGTGGTAGCCAGAGCCGTGAGGCCGGGCCTCCCCTTTCCTCCCAGCTGCAGCCCGAGGATCCCCCATCCCACACGGTCCGTCCCCATCTCCGGCCCCAGCCATCCCTGTTCTCCTGTTTTCTCATCTCTGTGGGCGGCGAGGGCTGGGTACCCCGGAGAGAGAGGGAGAGAAGTGGGTTCCTGCCCGAGAGCCTGTCCCGTTCACTCCCTTGCTCCCTCGCTCACTCACTGCTTGTCAGGGGCCTCCTCTGAGCCCGGCTGTCTCAGAGGCCCGGGCGGCGTCTCTCCCCAACATTGACAGTGACTCCTGACCCTTGGGGCTTCCATTCCAGGAGCAGGGGGCGGAGACTCCTAATCAGCACCATGAATAAGGGACGTGATGCCGGACACTGGACGGTGACGAGGAGCCGGGGATGCAGCAAGGTCAGGGGAGTCAGGGCGCTGGGCGAGGAGCTGCGTTTGGGAAGGCTTGGGACAGACATTAGCGAGGAGCTGGCTTTTCAGAAAAGCCATAAGGAGGAGGACATAAGTGATTCACAGGGGCACTCGGGGCTAGGAGGGCCGATGTGCTCGGCAGACAGGTGCGTGGAGAGGCCAGCGTGGGGGCGGGAGGGGCAGGTGAGGGGCTCGGCTCCGATGCCCCACCCCTCCCCTCAGCGGCTCTCTTCACGGTGCCGCTTTCTCTCTGTGACTTAGGGCACAGCCTTCGATTCCTGCCTCGCCCTCCCGACCAGGCTGTAAAGCCCGGGGTGTCACGGCCACTGCTCTGTGTCCGTGTCCTGGAAGCACCCGAAACGTGGTCAACAGCATGGCTGAACACAGGGAACAGCGAGTGATAACAGAAGGGGGCGTGCGGTTCTACCCTGAAGTCTGTGGGCGGGAGACGACGACCCGCAGCAGAGCGCCCGTCGGGGCACCAGGGGCCGTGCCCCCAGGGGTCAGCTTCTGAGGCTCCTGCCCGCGGCGCCATGCTGGCCCTCCAGGGCTAGGGCGCAGCCGGCTGGCCTGAGGCCTCATCACCACAGGCACAGCTGAGCTTCCGTGCTGGATGGAACGCAGAAATAATCGACCGAGAAAGATCTCCAGGTGCCCATCTGTGAGTTGAGGATGACCGAGCTCCTTATAATTCTACATTCCAGGAAGCTAAGGAAAAAGAGATTTCACGGGCAAGCACTTTGCTTCCACCGTCCACTTTCCTGAACGCAAGCTGATGTTGACCCGGTCCTTTAACCAGGCTTGTGCACCTGCTGGGGAGGTCACCAGTGCACCTGGTGGGAGGTCACAGGTGCACCTGGCGGGGAGGTCACCAGTGCACCTGGCGGGAGGTCACAGGTGCACCTGGCGGGGTGGTCACCAGTGTTCCTGGTGGGAGGTCACAGGTGCACCTGGCAGGGAGGTCACAGGGGCACCTGGTGGGAGGTCACAGGTGCACCTGGCGGGGAGGTCACAGGGGCACCTGGCGGGGAGGTCACAGGTGCACCTGGTGGAGAGGTCACAGGGACACCTGGCAAGGAGGTCACAGGGGCACCTGGGGGGGTAGGTCACAGGTGTGCCAGCATCTCGTGTGCTTCTCTGTAGTCTCAGTGTTGAAAAGAATCCTAACCCCGTAAAAGCTGCATAATCAGAACTACAGAAGCGGGTTTTAAGGAAGCTGGTGCTCTCCCAGTGGGTCGACTTTCAGAAGAGGAAGAGAGAGGAGGGTAAGGTCAGAAGCTCCAGGAACAGCTGGCTCCATCCAGCATCCGTATCAGCACCTTGTCAGAGGTCATAACCCTGGGGGCTGAGGGCGGGCTGCCACGGCGCCCCTGCTGCTGGAACCCACGGAGGTGACAGGACGAAGACAGGGAGCAAGGCAAACACCGCTAACAGCCTTGGTCCTAGAGAGGACATTAATGTAATATACACCTGTCTTTTGTTAGAGTCTCTCGAGGCTAATTTGTCAGCTCAGGGAACAGAGCCCCCCCGCCGCCGAGTATGCCTGCTGTGTGCGCATCAGGAAAGGACCGGAAGACACTGACATCCAAAGAGGGACATCCTCCTGGCACACGAAGCCCAGCTTTGGCTGCTCCCCATGCTGACAGGCCAGGAGGCGGCTCCGAGCGGCGGGTCCGAATGAGATTCGGGAGCCCCTTGGCCAGCGGCCAGCTCCAAGCGGCAGCGTGGCATCAGCCTGGAGGACTGGGGCCCGAGGCTCGACATGTGATGGGCCCTCCCTGCACCAGGTGATGTCTGGACCCCAGGCCTGTGTCCGGCAGAAGTCCTGTGAGGTCGCTTCAGCCAGAGCCCCTCACCCCTGTGTTTCCTCCCAGTGGTTTTCCATCCACAGCCCCCACCCCACTATTAATCCCACCGCCCCCAGCTGCTCAGAGTTGAGCCCCATCTCTCCACCGACCGCAGGCCCTGTCCCCGTGGTCCTTGAACTCATCACCATGCAGGTCCTTGAACTCATCACCATGGAGGTCCTTGAACTCATCACCATGCAGGTCCTTGAACTCATCACCATGCAGGTCCTTGAACTCATCACCATGGAGGTCCTTGAACTCATCACCATGCAGGTCCTTGAACTCATCACCATGCAGGTCCTTGAACTCATCACCATGGAGGTCCTTGCACTCATCACCATGCAGGTCCTTGAACTCATCACCATGCAGGTCCTTGAACTCATCACCATGCAGGTCCTTGAACTCATCACCATGCAGGTCCTTGAACTCAACACCATGCAGGTCCTTGAACTCATCACCATGGAGGTCCTTGAACTCATCACCATGCAGGTCCTTGAACTCATCACCATGGAGGTCCTTGAACTCATCACCATGCAGGTCCTTGAACTCATCACCATGCAGGTCCTTGAACTCATCACCATGGAGGTCCTTGCACTCATCACCATGC
Source organism: Zalophus californianus (assembly GCF_009762305.2). Taxonomy (NCBI): domain Eukaryota; kingdom Metazoa; phylum Chordata; class Mammalia; order Carnivora; family Otariidae; genus Zalophus; species Zalophus californianus. The sequence goes on along the minus strand of NC_045601.1, from coordinate 2,997,979 downwards.
AGGTCCTTGAACTCATCACCATGCAGGTCCTTGCACTCATCACCATGCAGGTCCTTGAACTCATCACCATGCAGGTCCTTGAACTCATCACCATGCAGCTCCTTGAACTCATCACCATGCAGGTCCTTGAACTCAACACCATGCAGGTCCTTGAACTCAACACCATGCAGGTCCTTGAACTCATCACCATGCAGGTCCTTGAACTCATCACCATGCAGGTCCTTGAACTCATCACCATGCAGGTCCTTGAACTCATCACCATGCAGGTCCTTGAACTCATCACCATGGAGGTCCTTGAACTCATCACCATGGAGGTCCTTGAACTCATCACCATGCAGGTCCTTGAACTCATCACCATGCAGGTCCTTGAACTCATCACCATGCAGGTCCTTGAACTCATCACCATGCAGGTCCTTGAACTCATCACCATGCAGGTCTTCCTTACGTCGCTAATGAGCGTCACCAACAACTTTGTCTTTAACAGTCTGGATGTTTGTTTTCTTTAGCGACTCTATGAGAGTGGCAGCTGGGTGGGCCTGAGCCTGAAACCAGAGGCTGGGAGAGCAGCACAGAGTACGAGACGCAGCCCTTCAACACAGAAGAGGCCTGCACAGCCTGGCCCGGCAGCCTGGGGAACCCCAGGGGCCTGCAGACCCAGAGACCAGGTGGCCCAGCAGCCCAGCAACCCCGCGGCCTGGAGACCCACAGGGGCCCAGAGACCCAGAGACCCAGTGGCCCTGCAACCACGAGGCCTGGAGACCCACAGGGCCTGGAGACCTGAGGGGCTCCTGCAGCCTCTTGCTGAGCAGAAGGAGATCCCTGCTCTGTCCTCAGCGGTGGGAGTGGCTGCAGGGTCATCGGAACCTGCCTCTCAAGGGCCAAGTGTTAAAGGGCTCTCAGGCCTGGCGCTGCAGGAAGGTGGTCCCTGGTCTGTGCCTGTAAAATGGCAGCCTGTTCAGAAGGCTCCTGAGAGAGGGCACCCTTTCAGGGGACAGGGCCACGTTCCCCTCTGGTCTGTACCAAGCTGGTGCGCCCTCCACCTCACCTCCCTGTGACCCATGTGTGGTGGGCCCCGTGCTGTACGACTTACATTCCAGTCTATGGTCACAAAGAAAGGATGCCGCTTGATCTCCTCCACTCCATCGATGCCAGCACCTGTCCCGAGGGCAAAGCACACACGAGCATCAGGACAAACCCCTAGTTTCATTACCTCTGAGTTTCTGGCACAGCAGTGTGAGGGGCTGGGGGATGCCCGAGCAGCTCCCAATGCCTTCTTCCTGTGGGAAGGGGCCCCTGATCACCTGCCTCACAGCCCACAGAAGCCACATTCAGCCCTGCAGGCCTGTGACAGGGCCAGAGGCAGGGGTGGGGTAGGCTGGAAGCTTCCTGCTGCAGGTGTGGGGGGGGTGCCTGGAAACCTGGAGGGGGAAGCTGGAGGCCCATCACAGCCCGGCTGCATGTGTGCATGTATCCATCCATCCATCCCTCCATCCATCCCCCATCCCCCATCCATCCATCCATCCACCCACCCACCCATCCATCCACCCACCCATCCACCTATCCATCTATCCATCCATCCATCCATCCCCCATCCATCCATCCATCCATCTATCCATCATCCATCCATCCATCCACCCACCCACCCATCCACCTATCCATCTATCCATCCATCCATCCATCCCCCATCCCCCATCCATCCATCTATCCATCATCCATCCATCCATCCATCTATCCATCCATCCATCCATCCACCCACCTACCTACCTATCCATCCATCCATCTTTCCATCCATCCATCCATCTATCCATCTATCCATCCATCCATCCATCCCTCCATCCATCCCCCATCCCCCATCCATCCATCCATCCCTCCATCCATCCCCCATCCCCCATCCATCCATCCATCCATCTATCCATCATCCATCCATCCATCCATCTATCCATCCATCCATCCATCCATCCACCCACCTACCTATCCATCCATCCATCTTTCCATCCATCCATCCATCCATCCATCCATCCATCCATCCATCCATCTATCCAACTATCTATCTAAGTAGGCACCATGCCCAATATGGGACTTGAATTCACAACCCCAAGATCAAGAGTCACATGCTCTACCAACTGAGCCACGCAGCCCCACCCTGGCTGCACTTTTGATGCTCAGGCTGGCCTTCCAGAAGGGTGAGAAAGTACGGAAGGAGTGGGAGAGCAGGCTGCAGTGCAGAGTGCCTTGTTAGGCGGCTCTGGGTTCACAGGGAAGGGGAAGACAGCCAGATACTGGAGAGGCAGCTTCCAGCAGGACGGGACCCAGAGAGAGACTGGCGTCCACACCTGCGGACGCCGGGGTCCCTGGAGACCGCTTATAAATAGTTCTGCTGGGTTTGTTCATTCTGCCCAGCCTCTCTCTTTACTTTGCTGCTTACGTTAAATCCCGAGACCTGGGGAGCGGGGCAGGACCGAATCTGCAGAGCACAGAGGATTCAGGGCAGGGAGACTGTTTTGCCTGCCGAGGTGATGTCATGATACCTTTGCTGGAGGTGCACAGACAGTGTGTGAGGCCTGACGCGGACGCTGCCAACACTGGTCCATCTGTTACACCGAATGCATGGCACTGACATCAGTTTGGGGTTAGGGGAAACTGGGGAGATGGGGGGAGGGGGGAGTCCAAGGGAACTTGCTGTACTTACCTTTCAACATTTCTGTAAACTTAACGCTGCTCTAAAGATAAGTCTATTAATTCAGAGGAACCAAAACCCCCAGGTCCTAAGAGCTCTGGGTTTTCTCCAGGATGGGAAGGGGGAAGGGGAGCCTCAGTGGGCCAGGGAGGGGGCTGGGGGCACAGGGACATGGGAAGGGGAGGCGGGCCATGTGGGCTGGGCCGTGTCCACCCAGCTCCTGTCCCAAGTCTGGGGATGGGGGTTTCGTGTCACATGGTTTGTGAGACACAGACCTCCTGGTTCTGCACCCTGGACTCCACAGCCCCAGCCCTGCTGCGGGTCAAGGCCTGGTCTCAAGTGCTCCCTGTTCAGCCTGCACCCCAGGAAGGTAGGTGCTGGGGGCTGCCGGCTGCGATGGGAGGGACCAGGAGCAGGAAGGTGTGGAGGACGGGGAAGCCGTCCCCAGCTGCTGTGGTCACGGAGGCACCGCCCACCCAGCCACACTGTCGGGGCCTGAGAAGTCAGGTGGTGCCCTCAGTATAGGGTGCTGGGGTTCCAGGAGATGCAGCCCTCCTGGATGTGGCTGGACGCTTTCACGTCCTCAACCCCTGACCAACCTTCCCTGGTCTTCGTGCTGATGTGGGAACCACCCATGGGACAGAGGGTGGTAGAGTTCAGCCCCACCTCCCACCTCCAGGGAGGGGAGAGGGCTGGAGTGATTTAATGGAGCACGCCTAAGGAGTGGGACCTTCATAAAAGCCCTGTACAGCAGGGTTTGGAGTTTCCGGGTTGATGAACAAAAATGCATCCACGTGCCGGGAGGGTGGTGTATCCCAAATTCCAAGGGGATCCCTTCAGAACTCACCCTATGCACCTCTTCATCTGTATCCTTTAAAATATTCTTTGTAATAAACTGGTAATAGTAAGTAAAACGGTTTCCTGAGTTCTGTGAGCTGTTTTAGCATATTATCAGACCCAAAGAAGGGGTCTTGGAAACTCCGGATTTATAGCTGGTTGGTCGGAATCACAGGTGATACCCTGGGCGGTGGGACCGAGTCCAGGTCTGGGCCAACGCTGGGGGGTTAGTGCCAGAACTAAGGTGAATCGTAGCACACCAAGCTGGAGTCTCCTGGGAAGTGAAGAATTTGTTGGTGTGGAAAATGCACGCATCTGGTGTCAGACGTGTTGGCACGAGTAGAGAGAAATGGGTTCTGTCCTTCAAGGGCCTCCGGCTGAGGACCTCTCTGGAGTTCCGAGTCTGGCCCCCGTTCTGAGATCTGATCCCAGCAGCCTGCAGCCCATGACAGGCCCCCAAACTGCTGCTGTCAAGAACCGTGGAGAACAAATCAGCAGTCTGACTCCCAACCCTGACCCCCCTTCAGCCCACCTGTGTGCAGGCCTCCTCATGAAGACCGGAGCTCGGGATGGAAAATCCTCCTGGTCCTGAGGATTAAAACCCCCGATCTGTACTGCTTCCCAGCTCTTCTTTGGTGAGGGCTGCCGTGCTTCCAGAAGCACCATGGTCGGTCAGGGGTGGGAGCGTCAGTGCACACGTCAGAGCCCGAGGTAGCAAGCACCTGCCGCATGACTCATGGGCTAAATCTCCTTGAAGAATCTACACTGCATTTTGCACCCATTCCATTTCATCCCCATTCATCATTTGCAAATACATGGTCTGCAGCAATTTAAACCAAGTGAGACACAAAGGAAATACAGATTTTGGTGTGACTCCAAATTCTGTGCTGGTGCATGCTGGGTTTTCTTGGATACTTAATCAGCACATTCTTAACTGCACTTTCTTTCTACCGCTGAGATTTTGTGCCATGTTTGTGCTTTGAGGCCTCAGCAAACAGTCGACAGTGAATTAATTAACACTTCAGTTATTACTCAAAATTTATAGGTGTCCCAAAAGGAGAAAAACATGAAACGGAAGGCAAATTTCTGCACACAGTTCTTTAAGGCCTATGTCCTCCTTCCTAGGGCACACAAGGTCATTGTTTTGGATTCTATAGTCTTATCCTCTCCTGAAACGAGGCAAGCGGTTGTTTTGTATTGATGACCCCTTTTTATGTCAACTGAACACACATGCCAGTTGGGCAGAGCTCTAGGCTAGGAGGGTCAGGGAGTGCTTGTGCAGATCCTGAATCACAGCTGGGTGCTGTCGGGTCTGACCCGACGCTGTGGAAGTCTCCCCTTCTGTGCCAAGCGGAGGGCTGCAGTTCATCCAGATCACACAGAGTGGACAAAGGCAAGTGTTTACAGACAGAAAGGTCTGGAACAGAAGAACGATACTTGTCTCTTATTAGGCTTGGTGAGTTTTCACCAAGTCCTCCAACACCAGGTAAAGATGAGTTAAAAAGTTCAGCGGAGCGGTAGATTCAAGAGCTCATACTTCCTGTGGTGTGAACATGTCACCTGTGGTCCATCTGCAGATGGGAATATCACTGAGCGTGTTCGTGGGGACCCACGTGTCAGACTTATGCACATTGGTTGAGGGTGTCATCTTGCATCCAGGCTTGCATCCAGGACTTGCTTATGTCCACGCACCATTGTGAGTGCGCCCTCCGCCTGCACGGGGGATTTGCTCTACTGCATGGATGACATTTAGCCCCCCGCTCCACAGGCTTAACAAGGCGATCTCCTCCACTGTGGGGTCAATCGTCACTGGGCTTCTACATTCTCAGTAGGTTACTCTCAAAAGGTTTTGGTATCTGCCCCAAATATTTTCATTGTTTCTTCATTTCCACAGATAGCATTGGGAATGTTTAATCCCTGGGCCTTCTGAGATGCCTCTGAAGTATTTACTCTTTGTTTTTGAGCCACACAGTGTCCACCTCGAAATCTCTTTTTTTTTATTTTAAATTTTAATTTTTTTAAATAACCTCTACCCCCCAATGTGGGGCTCGAACTCACAACCCCGAGATCGAGAGTCGCACGCTCCCCCGACTGAGCCGGCCAGGCGCCCCTCACAGCAAATTCTTGGTGCACGTTCAGAACAAGCTCACTTTCGGTTACTGTCCTTACATCCTCGAGCTCTGCCCGACTGGTACATCCTCGAGCTCTGCCCGACTTGTAATTTCCGGGCCATCCTGTCGGGGATGTGAACACGAGGTCTGCTTCTTACTTCTTCATCACTTACACTTTATCTACATGTTGTTTTTTCATAGTTTTTAAGTATTTGCTGTCCCTTTGAAATTTCATTCACTCAGTGTTTAAAATGTTTGCTTGGCTGTGGCTCAGAGGACACTGGTTTGAGCAGACCAGCAAGCTTGGTCTTGACCACGCCGTCCAAGGGTGGCCTGCTGCCGATGGGACCCGGGATGGGCCATCGGAGACAGAGCCGGTGAAGCATGTCTTGTGGAGACCAGCGTTGGAGAGTAGAACAGAAACAGGAGACACAGAAATCCTCTGCTAGTGGGCAGGGCCGTGGCCAACAGGTGTGCTCGGGGAGACTGGATCTGATGCGGTCTACACCGCTGTGCTGTTTCACACGGATCAGCACAGCTCATTCCTCTCTCAACTCCGCCACATGGCCCCCTAGGAGTCTGAGAATCTCCCGGAAGTTCCTATAGGAAGACAAAGATGCTCCCGAGGGACGAGCTAGAGAGCCGTCAGCGTTGAAAACGGCCCAGAGAGTGGGTTTCCTACTTCCAGTACCCACTCGTCTTCCATTCTGTGGCAACGTCTGGAAAGGAAGCCAGACTTCTGTCTGGAGAGGGGTTTACTCAAAACAGCGCCCTGCAGGGCCCTGCCCGGCACGCCCATTCACAAGAACGGCCACCACCGTCTGGGGACCTCCCTGAGCCCGGACTCGCACCCGAGGTTCTGCACTGCTCGGCCCTGACCTCCCCGCGGGCTGGGGGGGTGGGCGAGGAGGGGGCGCCACCTTGGCCCCAGCGCCAGGCTGCAGCGTGCGGGCTTGGAACGGAGCCCCGGCCTCTCGCTCTTCTCCTTGACTTCCTGGACTTGCGAATCTTTCAGAATGACGAGTGTCACACCTGGAAGCCACCTCTGGGGCAGAGATGAGGACATGGAGGCCCAGCGCAGGGACCTGTCTCCCAAGGCCTCCCTCCTGGAACATGCCTGACCCCCACCTCCATCTCCCCGGAGGCCTCTGTGGACCAACTCACCAGCGACACCAGCCCCCGAGGGGCTTCTCTAGTTCACGGTGAGACCGTCCCTGCTTGGCTGCACCCTTCAGAGGGAGCCCACGCGGGATGCCTGGCAGTCCCGGCTCGGCCTGCACTGCCTCTTCCAGACCCCCCGCCCCGGCACAGGGAGATAACACACACCCCTCCCACGGGCAGGGCTCCTGCGACTTTGCCCCCAGCCCCCTGCTGACGACAGCAGCTGTTTGGGGGCCACCGATGCATTTTGCCCAGGGCTCTATCACTGAGCATATCACATCGCACAATAAATACGTGCGTGATGACCCCTCATTCAGGTCCGAGTCCTCAGCACGCTGTCACAGTCGAAATGGACACAAATTGCACTCCAAGACTCTCAAGCTCACTGCTCCCCAGGCAGAAAACCACCTGCTCCTCCCCCTTCCTCCCCTCCCACCCGGTCTACCTAGGTGCCCCGACCCCCCAGCTTCCACGCTCCTCCCTCTCCAACCCTCCCTCCAGGACTACCTGCTCTGCTCGCTCCGCCCCTGCAGCCTTCTGTCTATTAGTGTGCAGGGGCAGAGGCTGTGGATGGGAAGCCCCCTTGGAGGCCAGCCTCACCATGCCCCTGCATCACTGGCACCTGCTCAGGTGTTCACAGCACGTTTACCAAGCAGCGAGCACCTCTAGTCAGTGGCTGGGTGAGATTGAGACTCTGGGGTGAGGACATTCGGGGGACACTGAGGCGGAAGGGCCAGCTTTAGACCTGGAGGCCGGGGGCCTGTGCAAGTCGTGTGGGGAGGGGCCTCGGCTTCTCCATCTGCAAAGGGTAAGATGTCAACCAAAGGCATCTCTGCTCTTCCTTCCGGCTGTCCGCTTCTGTGCACACACCCTTGGAGGGTGTTATGGATTGAACCGCATTGATGTCCTTCCGCGGGAGGGAAAGAGGCAGCTGGGCAGCGGGGCTGCAGGGCTGGTGCTGGGCCCGGGCCTCTGAGGGGACTCGGTGGGAGGGGAGACACCTGGAGGGGAGCAGGGGGACGTGGAAGCGGTTTGCTGTTTCCCAGCACCAACGTTGGCCCGGCCTCCAGGGCTTGGGTGCCTGGGGTCAGCTGGAGGGCCGGGGGCTCTTCAACAGGGCAGGACTCCAGAGACAGAGGTTCTGGCTGATTTGAAGGTGACCTGGTCACGATACAAATCCGTGTGATGACGGGCATTGGGGCAAGGCCTTCTGAGCCCCCGGAACGGCCCAGGGGCTATTTTAGGGCTAAGGCTCACAGCAAACAGAATGGAGGGGAGGACCCAGCTTTCCAATCCAGCTGCCTGTGCAGATCAAGATTCATTTACTCAACATCATCTTCCTCCTTAGGGCAGAAGATTTTTGGGCAAGTAGATTCAGTTGCCTCCCTGGGGACAGTCGTGTCACTAGTAAGCCCAAATATAGTTTCTTTCTTATGCTAAGCCTGGACGTCTTCTGTTGTGAGGACACCCAAGGGATGGCCAATAGCTCCTAGAGAGGTGCATGATGATTCCCTTTAGAGATTAGCCGAAGGGCAGTCTTCAGCCACAGATGGGCCAACGTCCACACCTGCTGTGGGCTCCACTGGACCAGTCTCTCCCAAGATGATCATCTATACACTTAATGAGATAAGCCCATCTTTCTCTCTCATCAATGATTTAAACTAAATAAGAAAATGATATTTTGGGTTCGAGAACTATGGTTTTTGTGACGTTAAATTCAAAGACAAAGGAATAGGTTATATAGGAAATTATTTCCTTTTTCCAGAATAGAGGAAGAACAGACACGGCCCCTCCCCTGGTCACATTCATCCGGTGCACGGTGACAAATCCTCTCCAGCAAATGCAAGGATATTTGAAAGGAGAGTGACTTCCTCAGCCCCTGCAGGAGACGAGTCGGAATTGCTTCTTCTCTGGTGTGTGTTTCAGTGAATGGATGTGTCCAATGCCTTCATTTCTCTGTTCTGAGTCTGGTTCCCTGCGGAGAGGTCAGACTCACAGCCAGGCTCCCACCGGCCTGGATGGGTGGCCGACGGGGCTCGTCCTAGAGGGAAGCGTTCTGGGAGAGGAGGTGACACGCCTCACACGTGCTCATGCATTCACAGCTCACAATGTGCCCAGATTTTCTGCTGGCACTCAAGAATGACAAGGCAGAGACTGGACAGATCTTCACAGCACAAACTCGGCATCGAAAGAAAAGTTTCAGCCGTGGGCAAGGTTACTGGGGAAACATGGTAGAAGGAGCCCTTTGAGGGCGACAGGGCTGGAGTTCCTCTTCTCCATGGTTGGAGAGGCCCTGCCCTCCTTCCGGTTGAATTCGGGACCCGGCAGGTCACCTGAATGCTTTCCTGCCAAGGAATGCCGGGCTCTCCAGACACAGGTCAAACACTTTCTTTTTTGCAATGATCTCAGGACAAGGTTTAACAACATCAACTAAAATGCATCCCATAAAACCATAGTTTGTTTTGTTTTTACCAGAGTTGCAGTTTACCAGTACTTGTGCCCCAGATGACTTTTATCCACTCCGACCCATAACCACGTGGCAGAGAACGAAAACATTCCAATTAGTAGGAAGCAGTGTGACCAAGAGGGGTCTAGACGTGATCCCCCACCACGGAACTGGGGGCACCCTTTATCTCTGCCTTCTCGTGGACTTGTGTCCTGTGTGCGAGACACGGTTCTAGCTCTTCACGTCTTTCTAACCACACTGTGAAGTAGGCACGGCCATCACCCTCAGTTCACAGACAGGGAAACCGGCTCAGAGAGGTGCATACATCTGCTCGAGGTCACTCAGCAAGTAAGTGCAGGACGGGATGCGGTCCTGGCATTACTGCCCTCCACCCCTCTGCCCGGTGCTCCTCCGCCTGGGGCTTCTCCCGAGCTCCCCTTCTCCGGGCTCACACTTGCCATTGTCCACGTTCCAGCAAACCTCTCTCCCCTTCCGACGAGCTCTGCCATATACCTCTCTTTCTCAGTTTGCCGCTTCCTTGGCTAACGCTGATCTCTTCGGCTGCGCTAAAGGCCCCGTGAGAGTGAGGACCATGGTTCTGCTCCACGGTGTCGCCAGAGCCTAGGAAGCACTGGGGAACCCCGTGTAGGTGTGTATTATTTCTAGATTACATACTGCATAGGCCCTCTCCTTCCTAACTAACGGGTCCTTAAGATCTGCCGAGAGGGGTGAGAAGTAGGGCTGGAG